>NC_039246.1:12254579-12854579 GCF_003368295.1 Carassius auratus
CAAGTCATGGGCCAAATAAAATAAATATTTGCTTTAGTAAGTAAATAGATGTATAGTGCCTGGTTTTAATCGCAATGTAAGACACATATTTAGAAATATTAACATCATAAGCTACCTTTTTTAGATGCAAAATGCTGGTTAATATAATGCATATCATTTTCTTTGTGTTTACTGAAAAAAGTCTGCTTTTTCTTTTTTACTAATTTAAACATCCCTAAAATTATACTTACTGATTTTTAGATACTGTTTGCAAAAAAGATTAATAGCTCAGAAACCTTTTTTTTTTTTTTGTGATTTGTTTTCCTTTTGTTAGTACCTAAAGCTTGGGATTGGTCAGGTTTTTTTGTGTTTTCGAAAAAAAAAAGCATCTTATGCTCACCAAGGCTGCATTTATTTGAAAAAAAGACAAAAAAAAAATACAGTAAAATGGTAATTTTGTCAATTTTATTCCAAATTAAAATAAGTTTTTTTTTAATATAGAGTATTTCAAATATAATTTATTTAAAAACAAATACAGAAAAAGAACAAGGTTTTGTGTTTACGAGAGAGTTTGTCTTCCTGTCTGTGAAAGTGTTCCCAACGGCTGTTCAGTGATATGGTAAGCCTGAGATCCTGAGTCAGCTGTCCAGGCCTAATCTTTAGCTTCAACGCTGTCTGTGCCCAAAAAGGGAAAGTAACACTTAATCTGACAGAAAATATCACATATTGCTTAATGGTAAAGTGCGTATATTTTGTGGTGTTAAACACTTTGACCTGTTCAGAAAAGTTTGTTGTTGATTTGGGGTCTGAAGAGGTTGACAGCTTTGCAAGAAATCCCTTTAAAAGTTCCTTCTCTCATAAACTGGCCCCTGTGGCACAATCTGTTTTAGAGAACAAAAACACACAGTTTTGCAAGTTTCCTCTGATGCAAACATCTTGTGACCGCTCTAATAGATCCCCCCATGTGTGCAGCTCACACAACCATCTGTTATGTGCCATCAACGTGTGCGGCACAAGTATCCGTCAGGTATTAATGGATAAACTACACGATGGAGTCTTGTAAGATCTTCATGAAAGTCATCTCATCCAATACACGTTGACAGGCCGGTTTGCAGGAAGTTTCACAGTAACTCTATAAATTGTTTGGCTTTGAGGTCATTGGTGCCGGATTAATCCGCACTGATCAAAGCAAACGGGATTCACTCTGGAGGAAACCCATCTAGAGATTATCCGCTCCCTTCCGTCTCTCTTCAAGCTCTGCTGTCTTTGGCTTGCTCACTCGCTCTTCTGTTCATCTGAGTGTACGGTCTGGTTCCTGCCATCGCTTTCAGCCAAGGGGACGACCGTCTGTACTCGTGTCACCAATGTTTATCAGCAAAGCTTGTTCACTTAACAAGAGCGGGCAGATTCTGAATGAGATTATGCCCAAATCCCATCTGCTGCTGACAACATGGGCACAACAACACGCCACCCACAAACAGTCTCATGTGCTTTTATAGACTTCAACATGTCTTTTTTGCGTTTATTATAATGCAACTGTACTATAATTTGTCACTTTGATTATCCAGGGCTTGATGCTTACTGGTTCCCCCCAAAGTAACACCGGAGCACATAACAAAACTTTAGAGACGCAATGAAAATGTATAAAATTTTATTTGATAGTATACAAAAACTACACTAAATCTTTAAATATTATTATAGCATATGTTGGAAATAAATGCCGGATACTGTTTATTGTGTAACCAAAATAAGTAGGAAAAGAAACGCATTAAAGTCAAGTCGAGATACAGGACTCTTACCGGTATTTTAAAATAACTGTTCTTTACTATTGTTGACTGCTTATTCAAAAAGTCGAGGAACATACAGTATAACACACTAACACCCATCTACAATAAATTACATACCATAAAGTAAACAGTTATAAATCAAAAATGGATCATAAGCAATCTGTTGGCTTAATTGAGTTCTGAAACGGCATGCAACAACACTACTTTGACTTCTGAAATGTAATTAAAATATTAGGCTTTATTGTGATTTCTGTTTTTCTGTCTCCAGTTTGAAAAGGATAGTTCACCCAAAAATGGAAATTCTGTTATTTACTCATCCTGTAGTTTTTCCAAACCTGTATGAGTTTCTTTCTTCCGTGTAACACAAAAGAAGATATTTTGAAGAATGTTGGAAACCAAACAGTTTGTGGTTCTCTCTTAACATTTAAGATTATCTCTGGGAACTAAAATACTGACTATAACAGACATATAGGATTACTTAGTACCTTGAATGACCTTTATATGAACGCCCCCGTACTCATTTTTGGGACGTCCCCGCTCTGAAATGTTCTGCCCACAATGAATACAGAACCTGCCCACGCACACAGCGCTTCACACCGCTCATTTCGAGTAGGATTAGACTCACTGACACACCTTTCAAGTCCATTAGGCAGGGAAGCATTTCCCTGGCAATGTTTTAATGACACTTTGCAGCCCCTTTAAACATTTGTGAATCATTAATTATGCCCTGCTTGTTATGTAGCAGGTATAATATGCCTGTGATTAGTGGGTTTGTATTACATCTCAGCAAGGGTTTCACTTGATGCCTTCATGAAGACCTGTATTTCAGCATGTTGGATTGAGTGTGTACTGTGTGGCCTTTGGTGGAAATGCTTGTTTTTGGAATTGAGAAGTACTGCAGTACATTGATTTATGTGGTTTTTGTTTGTGTAATATCTTTGCACTTCTTTAGAAACTTAATGCATTCAGAGTGGTTTCAATCTGATTTTAACCCACACAACTAGTGCAATTATTGTCTTCTACAGGGACAAATTAGAGTATTTAAGAGAGTAAAGCTGTCATGGCAGGCTAAATGAATGTCACGCATTGAACCATCACCAACCAAAAATAAAGTTAAATAGTTTTTTTTTTAAATTGTGGTCTTTGTCAGACCCCAGCATGGACAAGTGAAACAATTTTTTTTGTATGCAAAGAATATCCACGTTTTCCTAATTGTGTGTGATGCATGAGCTACTGTATCCAACAATGCAGTGCATTCGACTTGACTTTCCATCTCATTTTTCACTATTTCTTTTTTTTTTAAATGACATTGTTACATAAAATGCAAATAACTGGACTATACAGTACTTAAATGTGCAACATGAGGTCACATTATAGTTTGTTTATAACATTTGTTACATACAGCACACTGTTTCACATACTATTTTTTTTTTATAATTGCTGGTATATAGTATATACTACACAGTATGCAGTATTCAGTAAGCAGCATATGTGCATAAGTATATGTGCATATGTGTGTATAGCGCATAACTGTTAGTGTTGCTCCCATGCTTGTGAATCAATTCTTGCATTGTTAGGCCCCTCCTATTTCAGTTGATCTCTTTTAGAATACTTGATGCCAAAAATAGAGGGAGAGAATGAAGATTCTTTCCTACTTTAGCTTTTAGCATTCATTACAGCGATTATCTACAATCTTCCACTCGTCACATTCTCCGTGCACTAACACACTCGTAAGCATAAAGCTCAGACACAAGCACTGCCCATTATTTTAGGATCAACCTAATATATAAATAGTAAGTTTATAAGTAGTGACCAGGTCTTCCGTCCGGTCTGAATATAGCCCTTTATTTAGCCTAGCGGCTCAGGGCTTTGGGATTCATCGTGAGTCCCGCTGACAAATAGGCCTAGTGCAGCAATTTAAGTCTATTACGTTAGCCACATTAATCTGTATCAACGTCAACCTTAAGTTCTTTCACAAGCGTCAAGTTGTTTCCTCGACTGCTATATCTACTAAGCCAGGACTGGCCTACAACGAGATTGGAGCTATGGGATAAAGTCATCATTTGGAACTGCTTGCGGGGTTACAGACCGTCTGCTTGGAGGATAGTGGTGAAGCTTAGTGTGAAGTATATTGGAAAGGGCACTGGAAGTGAACTAGGCTAAATAAAAAAAGACTGTTTTGGAACAGCCTGTTCATTATCTGCTTGGCCTTTAACTAAGCCCTGTGCTGATTCCGAATGCATCCTTACAAGAGATTGCAGTAGAAAAGGGGGATTAGAGTATTCTCAGCCTCACAGACCCCTCATAGTTTGCTTACTGATAGTCTATTGCACAAAACACAGAACAGTACTTGTGAAAATAGCAAGCTTATGGGAGGTCCGGTGTCCACCAGGGAACCAAACAATGATTAAAATGTACTAAGTTGATATTCTGAATAAGAACTAACCATTTAATGTTACAAGTTGAACATGTTTTATGTAATTGTGATAACATAATTTTGATTTGTATGGAGGGGTTTTATTGTTAAAGCAAAACCTTAACCTTAAAATTTCTAAAAGTTTCTAAAGCTAAATCTTATTCTCATTAAGGTTACCTTGAATTACTAGAATAACTAAAACTAACACTGAAATAAAAAAAATGAATATATATATATATATATATATAGACATATAAAAAAACTACTTAAAATAATGACGAAACAACTGAATTACCAAAACTTTATCAAAAAAGAAAAAAAAACTGTCAATAACATTTAAAAAAAAAGAATTACTCATAATGTGCATTTCAATTGTTATGATGCCTAAACACACTTCAGCATTAAACATTTGATTCGAGTTTTTATTGTTTTGTATTAAATTTATGTAGAAAAACTTTTAAGACTCTATATTATATTAATAAAATGCTAAAAATTACATTCAGCTGTTTGAAATGCTAAAAAATGGCTAAAATTATGTGTTCCCAGCATTCTCAGCTGCCGTCACTTTTCCTTTTTATTTGTTCTGTCATATCTAATCTTAGTTCTCCCTGCTCTTTGATAAGACTCTAGCCCAGCGGAGACTCTCTCCAGCACAGGATCCCTGCTGTGAGCACGGCCAGATCCACGTGGAAACCCAGAGAACAGGGCAGAACATGTGACAGGCCTCCTCTTTATCATCACAGTAACTTTGCAGCAATGTCATCTCTAGCCAAGCAGCTTCACCATTACAAAGCCATTTAAATTCACAATTCAACATTATAAAAAAGCAAATATAGATTTTGAACTGAATAATGTGTATTCACTACTTAACATGGCATTGAAGACAACTTAGGGATGACAAATGTGTATGAAGTGAAGCTAAAATTGGTTGATGGGTCTAGTAATGCATCTGACTACTAAGTGAAAAGTCAAGCAAAATGTATGCCACAATATAGGAACATTAGAAACTTCATTGATTTATGCAAATTGTGTGGTACTCTAAGCAAATTGCTGAGTGGCTAATGTATGAGCTTGAGTGCCGGGGATGGTTTAGTGACAGGTGCTGAGGTCTTCGGTTGCCATAGCTCTCATTTTCTCTGCTGTGTTTGTCAAACCCAATATCTTCCCACAAGGAAATGCATGTTTTATACGATGAGCATGTAAGCTGCAGCAGCGGTCGTCACCCAATTCAGTCAGAACACAAGCTGACCTGCTGAGCGAGAGGCATGTTAGTATGGCCTCAGGGGGAGATCGACCCCAGATAACTGAAAACTCAGTCATTACTCATTACCTGTTAAATGCCAGTTGGTCTACACACTGTAGAACTTGCCATCATTAAATCATGTTGTAGCTCCTTGCATAAACTAACCAAAACTGCAAACAATCTTTCAGGCCTGTAGCCAGCTATGAGGCCATCAATGTCCGGACCCTTGGTAAATCTCTCATGTTCAAAAATTTCATTTGTTCTCTGAACGACTAATTTGCTGTTAAACACTTCATATGAATGTCTGCCTGACATGTATAATTCAGTTTAGAACGTTTGCAATAATGTTTAGCATCTATGGTATAAAAATGTTTGCTGCGAGGTGCTACCAGAATGAATAATAAACAGCTTATAAAATTATCCACCCCTAACTATAGTTAAGTTTAAACAAAATTTGATGCAATAAATATAGTATGGTTTAAATTTGACCCTACCCCACTCCCCAAAGCCTGGTTATCCTACTTGTAATCAAAAGCTTTGTCCTCATTCTCTTTTATCAAAATATATGACTCCGTTCTGGTGTGCAATGACAAATTTCCACAATCAGTCCATTCTCAATCAATAAAATCAACCATTGCCCTTTTATAGGTTGTGGGTGCCATTTCATGGTAACTTTAAAACAAGTTCTTGTGCAATCTAATTTCTAACTGGAGGTTCATGTTCACAGAACTGATGAATAATAGTCTAATAATTAAAGTAGACGGTTAATAATTAATGACAGAGTTAGAAAGTTCTTAAGTTACTGAGTATGAAACCTCCAGGTAGGAATAGCAAATGTCAGCTAAAGACTCGTTTGAAACTGATATTGTATGTGAATGTTTGTTTTGTTTGTCTTCTGAAAAATGTTCTAGCAACACCCAGTCCATCTCTGGAGTTTGCCTCAGTCCTTTCAAAAGTTTCTTTTTCATTAAGCTTCTCTTTCCACATCACATCTTTCTCCCTCCCACTTTCTTTCATTCTCTCTGTGGCCATGTTTCATGAGAGACCTACTTTGAAAAAGTTCCATTACAGGTTGTCCCCTCAGAAGGGATCTAAATAAAGTGACTTTTAACGTAAGTGTCTTGTATGTGTGTGTCCCATTTGTGCAGCCGGAACCTCAGCAGGTTGTTGTCCTTGAGTAGTTTATTTCTAAATGTTGATCTTGGACTGCTGTGAGGTCAAATAAAAAGTGCTTTTTCACCACTCTCACCAGTCTCAGCGATGATACCAATTCATAAGTTAGTGGCATAAGTGGCATAGTGGCATAAGTTAAAAGCCAAAGTTTAATACTTGCCTATTGGAGGTTGCTTTAATCCAGAATCCAAAATTTTAACAATATTAAGTGTGATAAATATGTAATGATTTAAAGAAAATATGTGCATTGGCATTGCATTTGCTTGGCTCAAACCACCAATAACGACAAGGTTGATCCATCCTAATGATATCCCATCATGATCTCTGTGCGATTGGAAGCCAAAGTTTAACACTTGCCTATTGGAGGTTGCTTTAATCCGGAATCCAAAATTGTAACAATATTAAGTGTGATAAATATATAATGATTTAAAGAAAATATGTGCATTGGCATCGCATCTGATTGGCTCAAACCACTAATAACAACAAAGTTGATCAATCCTCATGGTATCCCAGCATGCTTGCTGTGCAATTAGAAGCCAAAATTTAACACTTGCATATAGCTGGTTGTTTTAATACGTAATCCAAATTTGAACAATATTAAGACTGATTAATAAACATAGAGAATTTGGTCATTGCAGTTGCTCGGCTCAAACTGTCGACAGTAACATGTTTGATCCATCTCCACAGTATCCCAGCATGCTCCCTGTTTGATTTCTCTAGGGTATCTCAGGCTGGTTCACTCTCGCTTTCATAAAGGGGTGTAATGTGCGCCCGGACAGGCTATTACGCTGACTGATTTCCTTCTTTGTCTCTATTGCTCACATTCATCAGATAAAGCTTCTATCTCTCTGCTGTGGCATGAAATTTGAGACATGAAGAAGATAGCTCGAGATACATTCAGGCTTCGCTCTTTTATTCATGCATGCATAAGCTCTGTCCCAAAACCTAGTAAGCTGCCTGCTTAGGCGTTATAGGGATGAAAGTTCAACCAAAAAATAGACAGCAACATTATGCTGACCTTAAAAGATACCCCATTTTGATGAAATTCTATAGCAGCATTGCATACATCCTTTGCACAGAATTCAATCCAAAGATTGGAATCCAGGAATAACTAATTATTTTATCCAATAAATATGTGTGCTCACTGAGTGTTTATGCTTAGTAGAATTATTGAATCATTAGCACAGCAACATGCTAACATAAATTCTGATAACTATAGTAGCATCCAAACTAACGCACATTACATTGTTTATTATAAGTGAAACGCTCATTAAAGTTGCATGGATTCTGATTGGCTGCCAATGTTTTTAGTGTTGATCAACTCAAAAAAAAAAGTTTTGTAAGTGATTTTAAAGCTATCATTTCCCGATCCATTTTCGTTTTAGTTGTGGTGTAGACTTTGTGTGAACAGGCCTTTATACTCTGTGGTTCTTTCTGTTCTGCAGAGCAACTGTTCTCCTTCATAGCACAGCCTGCAGGCATCGGCCCACTGCAGTAGGGGGGGGGGTCTTTTTCCTGTTTGTGGCTGTTATTGTACAGTTTAGCCCCCTTTCCTGTAACACTATCTTTAATTGAGGTATTTGCATAATGGCCTGTGGTTGTTGTACAAGAGTGCTCATCATGTCTGTTTAATTGAAAGCTCTTTGTTGTAGTTTATGGAACAGAACGTTCAAGTGCAGCCCCTCCTTTGATGAGCAAACTCTTGTGTGGAGTCGTCACTGTAAATCAAGAGTGTACGTCAGTGGGCATGAGTGTGTTTAATCAATCAGTAGTGATTGACTGCACAGTTGTTCTGTTTTGTTTTTATGTATGGTTGCATAAAATATGTTTTTTTTTTTTTTTACAAATTTAAGGTTATGTTCACCTCAAAAATGTTCTTTTAGTTGAGGCAGGTTGTTTTTATTAAGACGAAACAGAAGCCAGCCAAAGTTCACTCACTGGAATCCTGCGCATACAATTCCCTGAATATGTATGATTATTTAAATGAGTTTAAATGAGTTCCCAATTTACTGACAAAGCTTTGATAATACTTGCTTGTATAACCATGTGCATGCTCTGCAGATGCTTTATTTCTACTGTTAACACATGTCTGGCCTTTCTTTATGTCCTTTTTGGACCTTAAAAACAATTAGTCAGTATAATCTTAAAAGGATAGTACACCCAAAAAATGAAAATTATGTCATCCTTTACTCATCCTCAAGTTGTTTCAAAGCTGTATGAGTTTTTCTTTTTGGCTAAACACAAAATAAGATATTTTAAAGAATGTTTGTAAGTGACAGTACCAAACAGTTGCCGGTAGCCATTTACTTCCTTGAGAGAAGAAAAAAATACCATGGAAGTCAAAGGCTACTGGCAACTGTTTAGTTACTTCAAAATATCTTCTTTTGTATTCAACAAAAATTCATACAGATTTGTAACTGCATAAAGGGGAGTAAATTACACTTTTTTTTTTTTTGACTAACTATTCATTTAAACCGTACAGACAGTAATGAATCTGAGTGAGGTTGTGTTGCATGCTCACTGATTTTCTGCCTTATGAAACATTGGGTTCAGCTTAGGAGGCCTGTGTGTGTGTGCAAGTGTGTGATTCCTGCTGTGCATCACCTCCTCCCCTGTATTTCCTGGTTAGGTATCAGATCAGTATTATCAGATCAGTGGGAACAATAGGACAGAACAGGATAATGTGTGTGTGTGTGTGTGTGTCTCGAGCTTTATGTGCTTAAGGGATTGTCTGCTCCCTTGACACAAAGCAAATTTATCTTGTGAAAAAAGTATAGAAAGAGAATCAGGTAAGAGGTTGTGATAGCTGTATCCTCTCTCTAGTTCGTTAGTGGCAGAAACATGAGGCTAGATTGGGCAGCGTGTTCGTGTCTCGGGCTCAAAGTGGTAGGCACGTTCAGATCCGAAGCTGCCTGTGATGTGATTTGATCACATATCGTAATAGAGTTACCATGGAGCTTCATCTGTGTTCCCCCACAGTGCCCTTACATGCGCGGTCTATCTCTATCTCGCTGTTTGCAGGTGCAGCTACAGAGAGAATATGCAGGCTTCCTGTGGTTTGTAGCGGTGTGCGCTGTTACTCCATTCACAGTGCAAAAACAGACAAATAAACACGCACACACATACTATCCACAGAATAAATGTTGCTCAATGAAAAATCACATTTTTATTTTGGAGCGAGAGGTTTTGATAACAGATGTTTGATAAAAGGAGCTTTTAGCAAGATGGTGAGATCTCAGCTGTGTTATTCTATGAGAGATTTGTGTGTGTGTGTGTTTTTTTTTTTTTTTTTTTTTTGAGGGCACAGGGTGCTGGGTTTCTGCAGATGAGTGTATTAGTGTTGCTTCATCAGATGCAGCGACCCAAAAAATTACCCTTTTAATTCATCTCACATGTTTGTGGCTCTGCACACAGGTCACATTCTGTCATCTTTCACTCTACTGCTAAAAGAAAATGAAAAGAAATGGTTTCACTGGTGTGGGCTTTTAACCTTTGGACTTGGGTAAACAGCAAAGACAAGCATAGTATGATATTTTGTGAAGAAAATGTGCCACTTGCCTGCATGTGGGTGGTTGCTAAGTTGTTGAGAGTGGTCCGGGCGGTTGCTAGGGTGTTTTTTAAACATTATTCTGAACATTTTGGTCTCCAGAGAGCTCAGGCCCTTCCTTCATTTGGAAGTCAATTTAGATTTCTTGTCTATTTTATCATCTGCCAAGCAAAAATTATACATTTGATAATTTAGAGAAGCAATAGTACATTACTTTAAATACCTTTTTGAAGGCAAGGACCCCTAAATATGAACCCATTTGTAAATAAAGTCCTTTATATAATAATATATAATGTTTTTTTTAATTACATAAACACTAAAAAACAGTATAGATTTATATAAATTATATTTTAAAATAGTTTCAACTATATATATATATATATATATATATATATTTATTTATTGTGTAAATTCATATTTTAATGAGAAAAGAAATCAACACTTGATAAAGCCAACACGTCATAAAGTGACACATGTAAATCCATGTTAAATCACAAACTACTGTGGTTTTATCATCTGATAAAATCAGTGTACCATGATACAGTACTATTTAAAGTTTTTTTCTAGTCATTTAATACAGTTTGTACACATTGTCTTCCATTTTTCATAGTTCTGTTAGTACTGCATAGAGTAAGAACAGATAGACATTTAAAATAAGAACTCGCATGGCGTTTATTTTAGAGAATGAACAAGAGGCAGTAGGAAAGAGAAAAGTGGGATTTTGCAGTGATGAATTGGAGGGCGCGTGCAGTCAGAATGAGAAGATAATAAGACGTGTAATTACCCATGGTCCTTTGGGCCTGCCCTGGATAATATCTCAGAGAGAGCGCGAAAGCAATGCCAGAGCGAGTTTTCTTTTACTGTGAATGTTCTTGTGCTGTTCTGTGCAGCTCTAGCTCCATCCCTCATCCCTCATGTGCCCCGAGTGTCCTCTCGTCTTTCTGGCCCTCACAGATCTGTCTGTTTCACGTCTGTCTCTTCTGTAGACTTGTTGTCAATATTCTGATCATCACTTTTGTAACCATGGTAACTGTAAATTGATGCTCCAAAACGACTGTAGTTAAGGGAGTATGACACCTTGGCTCCAGTAATTACCCATGATCCTTTCTTGCATTACAAAAAAACTTCAATTAACAGCTGGGCATAGATTGTGTTTGATGAAATTTCAGTGATTTATAGAACAACCCTCCAAACTTTTATCTAGCTCTGCGTGTGTGTGTGTGTGTGTGTGTGTGTGTGTGTGTGTGTGTAGCTCCATGACTCAGGGCTTTTTACTGAAATTACAGGCTTCTGCAACCCACTGGTCGTCATATGAGTCACGACCTTAGGGAAACGCAGACACAAACACACACACTCAAATCTCTGATCACACCTCGTCAGTCGCACCCACTCCCTTGTATTTGTGCCAACGGCCGTAAATGAGTGTCAGTATGAATCACACACCATTATAAACTTTTTCACTGTTAGTGTACGCAACAATGAAAACTTATTTGAAGCATGGGGCTGATCGATACACATGCGCACACACAGACTAATTTCTCAAACCTACAGGACTGCCTACCTGAACAGCACATTTAAGGCATCATAGATGCACTTAAAGCATAGGCTGCTTCAGACGTTAAAATATCTTTAAGATACCTTGTTTTGCCCGTATCGTAACAAGATAAAGAGATTAAAGCTATCTTTTCCATGTAAATCTTAGATTTTATCTGAATCTGCAAAAAGGAACAAGCAACAGGACCTTTTAGATTTTTTTATTGGATAGGGCATCTCCGCCCCCAGTGAAATCTCATTGGTCCTATTCTGCTCCTTTTGACTGTATATTAGACAATAAAAATCAGATGTTTCCTTTGGAGAGAAGGTACTGTATAGTGACCAAGATGGCTGATGAATTGAGAGAAATGTTGCTATAAAATAGGATTATATTGTGTTTGTATATTACATATTTAGCTAAGCGACATGCTAATATTAAACTTTTGGAATCAAATGTGGTTGTGTCACTCATAATGCTTGAATATCGTTATTTTGTGTGGTATGGAGTTGTGGTCTATGTAGAGTGCATGTTTCAGCTCAGTTTGATGTGGTAACAACAACCTTAAAACTGGTTTTATTGAAGTCAGACTAGTAGTTAATCTGTATAAATCAATCTGACAAATTAGTTAACACCAGCAAAAGTCATTCTTAAAGGCAGAGATGTATAGTAACGAAGTAGAACTACTTCACTACTGTACTTTTGCTTCACGCTAAATCACACATGCGCAGTATCATCAGCTCCTCGGTTCACGAATCGGACAGAAACGGTTCTTGACTCGTGAACGAGTCATTATCTGGCTCGGCTCGGTGTTCATCTTCAGTTCTCTCTTCACATCAGTTCAGTCAGTGTACTGTTTGAGTCAATGAATTACTCCGGGATATTGGTTTGTTTTAACTCAGAGGGAGTGTCAGACACATTAAACAAGTTAACAGCTTAATTCATCTGTGGATTAATGCGTATTAGAGACGCGAACTGTTTAAAACGATTCAGTTCGATTTGGTGGACTGTTTAAAAAAGATCCGGTTACATCGAATGATTCGTTGGCGAACCAGATATCACAAACTGCTTTGTTTTTAACTGTCTTACAACAGACACTGAAGAGAAGACAATGCTGAATAAAGTCTAGTTTTTGCTATTTTTGGACCAAAATGTATTTTCGATGCTTCAAAAAATTCTAAATGACCCTCTGATGTCTTACAGGTTTGAAACAACATGAGGGTAAGTTATTAATGACATCATTTTGCAAATTGGGCTAACTAACCCTAGTAACCGTTTTTTGTTTACAAGAAGTTACAGTCAAAGGAATTGTGATTGTCCTTTAGGTTAATCATTTGAAATAGTAAAAACAATATGTTCAAACTTTTGACTACTTTCTTTAATAGCTACATAACACAATACTTCTACTTTTACTTTCAGTACTTGAGTAGTACATTTTAAAATAGACTACTTGCAATACTTAAGTACAAAAAATGTTGAATACTTTAGTACTTCTACTTAAGTGTGGTGCTTAAAGAGCACTTCTACTTCTACTCAAGTCACTTTTTTGATAGAGCACTTGTACTTTTACTCAAGTATGGTTCTCTAGTACTTTATACATCTCTGCTTAAAGGTAAGATGGAGTAGAGATAAATCATTTAAATGCTTACCACAGTTTTCTTACGTAAACCGTAGCCAGTATGACAGTGCACTAGGTTTGAGATCAGAGCTCCAGTCTCATATTTCTATGCACTCACTGTGATGAAATCCAGAAATGATATGCTATAGTTTCTCCAGGAGCATGAAATACAGTATGCAGAAAGGCTTTCTCATTAAACACTGCATGGCTCGTTCTCTTTAGCTATGAACAGAAGGATGTCAGTTCCCTTGCCATTACTAAAGGAAGGGTGATACATTATTTCGGACAGTTATACATCAATAAAGCATCTCACTGCTACAGCTGCAAGGTTTCCTAGCAACAGGCGTGCAGGGGTGCTTTGATCTGATCCGAACATTCCAAATGTTATTTGAATATTTGAAATGTTTTCGAAACATTCCAAAAACATTTTTCTGTAGATATTAGAACAACTAATTAATGTCAACTACAGATACATGCTCACGAATGTCTAAATGTGAACGGATCAGTGGTTGAATTGCACTCATCCATCAAAGCTGTTGATGCTTCCAACAGATCATTTATTTTTGCAGTGCAGACTATTGATCGCTGCAGGCAAAGAAACCAATTGAAACGATTATTTGTTGGAAGTTAATAAATTATGGGTTCAGTGTGCCTTTGTGTGTGTTTGTTAGTTTCGGGGTTTGGTTGATAAATTGCTGGGTTAGACAACTTATAGGAATAGTTCACCCAATAATTAAACTCTGCTGAAAATTCACTCACCCTCAGGCTATCCAAGATTTAGAGGAGTTTGTTTCTTCATTGGAATAGATTTTAATTTAGCATTGTATCACTTGCTCACTAATGGATCCTTTGCAGTGAATGGGTGCCATGAGAATGAGAATCCAAAGAGCTGATAAAAAGTAATCCAGTCAATCAAATAATATCTTGTAAAGCAAAATACTGCATGTTTGTAAGGAACAAATCCATCATTATGAAATTTTTAACTTAAAACTGTTGCTTAAAATAAGAGTCCTCTGTCAATAATATTGCTTTATCCAAAGTTATGTTGTCTGAATCAGGAGAGAAATAAGCACAGATCAAGCATTGTTCACAAGCAAAAACAGTTCTAAACACCTATGTCAGTGGATTTTGATGTGAGAAGACAATGGAGGATTTTTTATTTATCTTATTTATAAATAAAAAAATTTAGTAGAGGAACCATTATTATGGACTTTGTTTAAAACACCTAATGATGGATTTGTTTCTTACAAACTTTTTGCTTCAAGACATTAACTGATGGACTATAGTCGTGTGGAATACCTGTGGATTTTTTGTGATGTTTTTATCAGTTGTTTTGACTCTCATTCTGTTGGCATACAGTATTAACTGCAGAGCATCGTCTCAATAAGACAGTTTCTGCACCCTCAAACACAGCATTTTCCTGCAGGTTATGTTGTTAATTTAGATCTTCCCTGGGATTATTTGTTTATTTGGCATCTAGTGTGAGAATTCAGCACCACACAGTATGTGTTAATAGTTTTTACTACATATTCCAACCTAAGCTGTAATTGCTGCCGTGGGAACAGCACTATTGAATTTTTGATGGGTGTTGTGCTTGTGGGTCTTTGGGCTGATGTAAACGTTCATCTAATCTTCTAGCTTGTGTATGTGTGCTTGTACACATTCACATGATCATTGACTCTAAATCTTCACAGCTCCTGCGTCAGCATAACCTCTGTGCAGAAGGACTCTGATTAAACTATAGATTCAATATTTACTACCTGTCATGTGATTATGCTATCTCATCCACTGGAAGTGCAAGCATTCCCGGGGGAAATCAAATGTGCACCAATCCATTCACTAATTCACAAGATCTTCTGGTAAATTAACCCCTTCATCACCTTGTCAATAGTTTTTGCTACATATTCCAACCTAGACTATAATTGCACACATGTAGATGCTGAAATGTTTACTAGCAATCCTTTTAAAAAAGTGCTTAAAACTATATTGTACAAACGTAGCGTATACTACACATCGGCTTTCCCATTTCCTCCTCTCTTAATGAGAAAAACTTCAAGTAAATTGTTTCTGTCAGGTTCTGATCTGATCTGATCTGTTAATCTGAGCGGGGGTCAGATAGAAAAGAGGAAGTGGTTTAGTGCTGTGCTGAGATTATCTCAGCAAGTGCAGCTAATCTAGTATGGATGTAACTTTTACTTTTAACATGAGAAGCAGAGCATTATCTTTCTGTCAGGTTTTGTGAGACTTTGGAACCACGTCCAAACCAACCCTTGGGCTTATAGTTTGACACACACCCACACATACACACACTCAGGGAGAGAGATGCATACTGTAATCATATTCAGCAGTATTTTCAGGACGAGATACAGCTGTTGGTTTTATGGAGGCAGTGTATAGAAGTGACTTTAAAACACTCACAGGATGCTGTGCACAAACAACCTCTGCTTAATTCAAAGTTGTGCATTTGCACCTGCGTTTTAATAGGAAATCAGACAGCTCTAAACAAGAGATTGAGGCTTAGGCAATCAATTGCACTGGATTTCTGCTCTTGCTTTAATTTCATTTGGCACTGGGAGTGATTCCTTTAACATCAAACGGAATGGCGATTTGTTGTGGAAAAACGCTTACGAATACTTAAAGCAGAAAATAATTGAAACAAGCCATTGTATCTCCAATGGTAATTTGCAAAGCAGTTTTTGAATTTGCTAAATAATGTAGTCCTTGGAGAATGAGTACTGTTTTATGCCCTCGGTTTCTCATTTCTAAGGCTTTTCATGTTCACTTGAGCAGTTGCTAGTTGATTACATCATCAGTCTCTCCATGTACCCTTCTTAAGAGTGCTTTAACAAAACGGATTTGAACTGAAGGGTCAAACAAAGGGAAGCGTTCTACGATGCATGAATAACCAAATTTACCATTCGTTGCAACATTTATTGAGATCAGGTTAATGAGTGACTGGGGAATGTGCAGAAACTGATATATTTTGCAGCAGAAAAGAAGTCATTATTCATCTGTATCTTAAATCGAGATTTTACTGCATATATTGATAATACTACTGAAAATGACGTTTGTTAGCATATTTCCATATTGGGTACTTTGAAGAAGCATTTTTAGGATATTGCATAATTGTTCATTTTTTTAATTTCATGTTAAGTTTATTCATGTCTGGTTTAATGTAATTAATATTAAATTATTTGTTTTTATGAAGTCAGCTGTTTGCAGAATAGCATAACACTGTTAGTAAACACACTGTGCACACTGTGCATGGTATTTACATTTTCTGTATGCATGCAATATATATGTCCTACTACATTTGAAAAAAAGTGCAGAATAAAAAAACAAACTGGGTAGAATTTTGTATCCCACAAACCAAAACTACCAATTTGACATTTCAAGTGTAATGACTGATTTGGAAGTAATATCATACATTTTAAAATCTCATTATACATTTTGGATACCAAAACAAAATTGGTCTAAAATAAAAAATAAGAATATAAAATAATATGAATTTATAACTGGATGACATTTACCAAATTAAACACACATGTAATGAGATATTTGTGGAGACACACGTGTGTTGAAGTGTTTATTGCTTCATTGTGTACTGTTTTTAATAAATAGTATCCAAAAACATTCCATTAAACAGAAATAGAATTAAAAATTTGTAAAACTATTTTCTATTTAAATCTATATTAATTTTTTTTAAAAATGTTATTCTTTTGATAGAAAAGCTGTCTTCAGCATCACACAATCCTTCAGAAATCATTTCTAATATGCTTTTTTGATTCTCTAAAAAAAAAAAGGAATTATTATTTTCAGTGTTGAAAACAAGTGTGCGCTGCTTAATATTTTTGTGGAAACCGTAATATATATTTTTTCCAGGATTCTTTGACAAATAAAAAGTTAAAAAGAAAACTCTTATTTAAAATATAAATCACTGTATATGGCTTTATTGTCAGTCAGTCTTGTTCAATTTAAAGGTGCCATATGCAAAAATTGAGGTAAAAATATCCATAACATGACCTACACGCATCAAAAGAATGAGAAGAAATAAGGGCGATGATGTCATTAAAAAAAATGTAAAGTTATAGTGCTGCAGAGATATCAACCTTAATTAGCATTAGCATTACTAGCCCCGGCCCGACAGGTGTCGTAATACCAGTTTCGGCCATGGGAGGCGGTATGCGGGCAACATAACCACCAGCCAACCTGCAATACACGAATAACTCGCACGGCTTGTCGGCGTGCCTGAACCTGATGTAAATCATGTGGAAAGTACAGCCCAGTACTTCATTTCAGTTCAGGGAAGAGAGAGAAAGGATGACTCAAGCCCTTGGCAAGAGACCACCACCCGCTACAGGGAAACAACCGCGCTCGGAATCACAAATAAAATCCGATAAGAAAAGGAGCCGAACCAGAGTAAACATCGGCACTGCTTTTAATCGCTGGAGACAACTGATGGACCTGAAAGAAATGAGGTTCGACTCCGAACTTGCAACATTTCTTTTGGATTGGTAAGTTAGATGCTGTTAGTATTTCGCTAGAAGTTTGTTTTATATGTTTGTGTATTTGTTTTCGGGAAGTTATAACATAGAAATGTATCGAAGGCTGTTCGATAAACGTGCTAATGTTAGTGATGGCTAACCGTAGCTGCGTTTGATAATTAGCTAGCTATAACTTAACGTTACCCATTTTATTAAATCATAACTAACCTGCTCTGTCTAGTCTGTTGGTCTCAGTGTCCTTTGCTTCGTGGTTTTTCTGTGCGTGAAAAAATTGATGTGTGGCGTGAAAGCGTGTGAAAAGAGTCAATTGCGTGTGTCTCACGGTGAATGCTTGAGAGTTGGCACATTAGTTCCCAAGCAGAATAAAGGACAGGTTGATTATTGCTGTTTAGTGTTTGTATTAATATATGATGTGTCCCTGTTTGCGTACAGGCATAAAAAATTAATTAAAAGTGATACGTGGACCTAGGTGTCTGAGATTGTTCATTTTAAGTAAAGGATCCTAATATTTTGTCCACAACAATATTTAATGAGGTTAACTTATAACTCCTTGTGGTTAGTCTGCACGAGATCAACAAGCTTGTTTGCTTTGCGGCCGCTTTAAATACAAAATAAGCATTCGATCTACGTTAGAGTGTCTGAGCGCTCACAAATCTTTCTGCAGCGTCGTGAGCAGAGCGGCAAGAGTGATTTTTGACGCTCTCGACGCCGGCGGTGTGAACGCACAGTTAGGCTTCGGCTATGGCTGTAGTGTTGTTGTGAAAGTAGGGGCGGAGCATAGAGACTATGCCGTTTCTCGTTTGTTACTCTAGAGTAGACCAATTCACTTTATTGAGGCATACTGCCCCCATCTGGTATGGAATGTGGAGTATGACTTGATTTTTTTTGCCAAACATTACAGATGGCACCTTTAATGCATCCCTGTTGAATAAAATTATAAATTTCTAATTTTCAAAAAACGTACTGACCCCAATTTTGTACATCCTTCGGAGGACCAATGTGATTTGGGACCATTTGGGACTTTCATTTCAATGAAAGCTCATACAGATGGTTCCCTTTTTCACTTACATATATCTCAGCTGTGCTTTTCACTTAAGCTTGATGTTTTAACATGATTTATTTTTCTGATGCATAGTGTAATTAACATTCATTGAGGCCGTGTTAATCGTAACTCAATCCTGTCCTCTTTAAACCAGCTCTCATTGTCTGTCTATTTCTCTCTCCAGTTTAGGCAGTAATAAGTGGATGTTATGTGTATAATTTGTCAACCGTTCCCTAGAGGAGAATGCAGCGGTGCAGAAACCCTTCCAGCGAGGATGTGCGACGTTTGCGCACTCATGAGTCATTGACTGACAGTCACAGTGGCTCCGTTCCCTCCCGTATGAGCACTTATCGATGCATATTGACATACAATTTCCTCAGCAGCGGTCTAACACACACATACATGCATACACAAATAGCACCAGGAAACTCCATAGCATTATTTCCACACAAATCACAGTGGCAGTGGAGCCTTGCTGACAAAATACTAGTGATTCGACACAAGCCGGGCCGCTGCCCTCGTTTCAGAAGCACAAATTGAAGCACATTTCAAAACACACAAACTCATTTTTCTTCTCGCTTGTTTGCTACCCTCTCTCTGCACTTTTGGATACAGAAATGATATGCCTGGTGTTTTATATTTGTGTCTGTGTGTTTGCTTGTGGTCTTGCTGGTTTGGCTATATCTAGTTTGATTATGATTCGGCGAGCCTGTCTCAACACGCCTGCCACGTGCACAGGCAATAAAAAACACACATGCTTGATTACATCTGACAGGTAGAGGCTCTCGCATATCATATAAATCTACCTCATGTCGTTCTCTCACCTGTGGCCTGAAATTAATGTCATTTATGGAGTGAGTGCGCGCGTGTGTGTGTGTGTGTGTTCAGCTGCAGTGGCGATGCATGTTGGTGGATTCATTCACATTTTCTCTTCAGCGTTCATTCATCACGATTTGCTCTCCCGCTACGTGCCATGCTCCCTGTCGTCTCACCCCTCCTTTCCTCCCTGGCTTCCTGTCTCCATCTCGATTTCCATTTTTCATTTTCATTAAATTTGAGATGTGTCATTTTCATTACGGTTTCATTTATGGTGCTTTGCAAAGGCACTGCATCACTATTACAACTGTGTTAGGAATTCGAATAAGCTTATAATTGGTGGTTGACGCTAATATTTAGAGAACAAAGTGGTTTTGTATATATATATATATATATAGTTAATCAAAACTAACAGTAAAAACAAAAAAATCTTCATTACATTAAGATTTAACTACTGTAAAATGGAAATAAAAATGTATAAAAACTAAACAGGCATAAAAAATAAACACAAAAACATTCAAATTAAAAATGTGAATTCTCTTGGCGATATGCATTATTAATTATCAAGCCACAAAAAAAGCTTAAAGCTTATGCTCCTTCCTGCTCCTTTTCAGACATGTATAAGTTAAAATTGTTTTGTACTGTGTCATATTGTTTTTGTTTTGTTTATTAGTTTTGATTGTATTCATTTAAATTGTATTTATTTATTTATTTATTTAAATAAAGTCTTAAATCAAATCAAAAACAACATAAAACTAAAAATATAATATATAGTAATATAATAAAATATCAAAATAAAAACTAATTCAAAATACTAAGAATTTCTCAGCTAATATACAAAAATAACACTGTTTTACAGTAAAAATAGTGTGATTTATATGACACCAAATAAAATGTACACAAAACTGCTCAATTTAAATACATACATGTATAAATATTAATTATAAATTTACACAATATGTACTTAAAATTCACTGAGAGGTGTGCATTATTCATTAAGGTTATACATTTACTTACTGTAGGTGAAAATCTTCTGTTAATCAGGCTCAATTACTAAATCAACACAATCTCACAAAATTGGCCATATTGGTTTATCAGGACCCCCACCTTTATTTCATCTCTGTTTTATTGACCGTACAATCACAGTATGCTGTCCTCCTCAACATTTGCTCTCTTTTGCTTTCTTCTACCTCTTTCCTTGCTGTGTGAAAGGCAAAACAGAGGTGATTGTTGCTGGGGAGCTTGTTAGCAGTCCAGCCTGAATCTGTCTTATGATTCATGTTGCATTGAACAGAGCTAAGAAATTATGACAGACTTAATCAGGGATTCATTCTGCAGAGTGTGTGTGTGTGTGTGTGTGTGTTGTGGATGGCATTTGCAAACTATTTCTATACTCAGTTCTGTATATTTAATCCCATCTTAGAGTATTCTTTCTTCAAACACACACATTCATATAGAAGCGGAAAAAAGAAAATGCTAAGCAAGTCAATCTCATAAAATCACATCTGGGTCATATTTCATTTCAAGATCAAAAGGCAAAAATTACAGGCTCACCGCAACAGTGTAGCACAGAGTACACAGGGCAGAACAAAAAGCATTGTCCGATCCTAGTCCACGAGAGTAGAAGCAAGCAGCAAGGCATAAAAGTATTTTTATATATATATATATATATATATATATATATATATATATATATATATATATATATATATATATATATATAAAGAGAGAGAGAGAGAGAGAGAGAAAACATAACTTGCTCTATGATATCCAATTATAAAATGTTTTCTTATTTTTTTAAATATGTTTTGAGATATGTTCTTGATCTACTTTGTAAGATTCAATCAAGAATCAACATGATAGAAGATATCAGAAACAGAAAGATGAGCTACATGCACACAAAAGCAACTATATATATATATATATATATATATATATATATATATATATATATATATATAGTTATTTATATATATATATCTTTCGGACTATAAGTCGCACCTGAGTATAAGTCGCATCAGTCCAAAAATACGTCACGATGAGGAAAAAAACATATATAAGTCGCACTGGACTATAAGTCACATTTATTCAGAAACAAGAACCAAGAGAAAACATTACCCTCTGCAGCCGCGAGAGGGCGCTCTGTTTTCAGTGTAGACTACAGGAGCACTGAACAGCATAGAGCGCTGTCAGAGATGTATAAAGTACTAGAGACGCAGACTTGAGTAAAAGTACAAGTGCTCTATCAAAAAAGTGACTTGAGTAGAAGTTGAAGTGCTCTTTAAGCACCACACTTAAGTAGAAGTACTAAAGTATTCAACATTTTTTGTACTTAAGTATTGCAAGTAGTCTATTTTAAAATGTACTACTCAAGTACTGAAAGTAAAAGTAGAAGTATTGTGTTATGTAGCTATTAAAGAAAGTAGTCAAAAGTTTGAACATATTGTTTTTACTATTTCAAATGATTAACCTAAAGGACAATCACAATTCCTTTGACTGTAACTTCTTGTAAACAAAAAAACGGTTACTAGGGTTATTTAGCCCAATTTGCAAAATTATGTCATTAATAACTTACCCTCATGTTGTTTCAAACCCGTAAGACATCAGAGGGTCATTTAGAATTTTTTGAAGCATCGAAAATACATTTTGGTCCAAAAATAGCAAAAACTATGACTTTGTTCAGCATTGTCTTCTCTTCCATGTCTGTTGTAAGACAGTTAAAAACAAAGCAGTTTGTGATATCCGGTTCGCGAATGAATCATTCGATGTAACCGGATATTTTTGAAACAGTTCACCAAATCGACCTGAATCGTTTTAAACGGTTTGCGTCTCCAATACGCATTAATCCAAAGATGAATGAAGCTGTTAACTTGTTTAATGTGTCTGACACTCCCTCTGAGTTCAAACAAACCAATATCCCGGAGTAATTCATTGACTCAAACAGTACACTGAAGCTGCGTCCGAAATCGAATACTGCGTACTGGGTACTACATTTGAATTTGAACGTACTACTCGACCGTTAGAAAAGTACGTTCTATATAGTATGAATGTGGGTAGTATGAATGGAATTCGGACGTACTACATCCGCCATGTTGACATTGTCACGTGACATACGTCGTCACAACAGCGCGTAAATTTAAAGAGCCCAATCTACTGAGCGAACATCGGTGATGTTTTTCGTTTTTCTTACCGCTTTCGTCTGCGTTTTTACGTCGTTTGAATTAACAATTCAAAGCAGGCGTCGGTCAGCTGTTCGCAGATCATGCCTTCGTTGACAGCTTGTAAATCCTTTACTAAATATAAATTTAGCTTTTAATTTTCTACCTCAGAATAACAGCAGCTACAGCTGTGAACAGAATGACAGCCTGATTTTATGTAAGGATATAAAGTAATTTATTGTAATAAATAAATACAAATAAAATTACACAAAACGAACATAAATTAATTAATAAACATGAATGAATGCTTAGACAAATACACACACACACACACACACACACACATAAATACACACAAATACATTATAGAAATATACACAGAAACACACATACACACATCACAATATATACATAAATACATACATAATATATACATTATAGACAATATACACACATATGTAAATACATATAGTTAGATATAGATATATCAGCAAGAAAATGTGTAACCTATTGAAATTCTATTCTAAAAAACAAAAACTACATATTAACAGACTGTGAACAGCGTCATACAGGCTGCTATCAATAATGGCCTTTGACATCCAAGAGCTGCATAAAATTGTGCACAGAATGAGCAGGTCAGGTCTGTCATGGGGATTTT
The DNA here is from genome assembly GCF_003368295.1 of Carassius auratus. Taxonomy (NCBI): domain Eukaryota; kingdom Metazoa; phylum Chordata; class Actinopteri; order Cypriniformes; family Cyprinidae; genus Carassius; species Carassius auratus. The sequence goes on from NC_039246.1 coordinate 12,278,053, forward strand.
GAGGAGGCTGATTGCCTTCTTCACCACAGATGACCTGGAGGCAGTGGAAGCAGTTTTCTTCTGGTAGCTGACACAATAGATGGCTGTCACATACAAATTGAACCTCCAGCAAGTGAAGCCTAATGTTATTTCAACAGGAAGCGGTTTCATTCTGTTCAGCTGCAGGTCACCACCATGGGAAGTACCTTGATATCTTTAAGTATCCTGGGTCTGTGTATGATGCCAGGGTGCTGAAGAACACTGGAGGCCTATCCACCTGCAGGAAAACACATCCTGGGAGATGGTGGGTATCCTTGTTTGAGTGCACACATCTGCCTCATCACAGCAGACAGAGAGCCTGAACAGAATCCTGCACAGCTTTGATTCAACACCAATGATGCTCATGCACAGAACATTGTTAGGAGAGCCTTCAGGATGATGAAGACCAGCTGTGCTCCATCTTCTTCTTCAAGGCCATGGAAGTGAGTCCTGCCTTTGTGCAGATGTTGTTGCATGCTGTGCAGTGCTCCACAACCTCCGTCTTCTGAATGAGGACATTGCGGATCCACAAATTGTAGAGGATCATGACGATGATACACTGGAACCCCAAAACACAGAAGTCAGCACAGGAGAGCATGTGCAGGACAATCTGACCACAGCTGTGTCCCACCAGATGACCGTGTGCAGCTCTTCAAGAGCAGGATTACCTGTAGGACAGTCGAACAGGTTAAGACTCTGCAAATCACTTCATGTTCTCATAGTGCTATTGTTTAAGCTTGTGTAAGTTGTGTAAGGTAATTTTAAGACTGTCAAATCAAGATATACATATATTAGTTATTTAAGAAATATAAATACTATAAAAAAATCACATAAATATGTATAAATACACATGTAAGTATTTAAATTTAAACGTGTGTGTATTTATATATTCAAATAAGTATATTACACTCATAACTGGGAATTCATATTACAGTTGAAAATGAAAATTTTACAATTTGAAAATCTAGAAACATATCACATAACATAGCATACCAACATATTTACAACAAGTTTAATTTTATAATATGTATTACTTTATCCCTGGGGTATATTTTAGAGTTCCACTGTTTTACACTCATTTTTGATTCCCAAATTTAAAGTCCTCATCTACAGTTACTGAAATGAAGCTGCTGAAGTTTATTTTCCTGACATTATTATAGAAACGTCTTAAGAAATTCCCTTTTGCTACTACTTTATGAAAATGTTAATGTGGTTTTGTCTGAAGCTTTGTGCTCTTATCCATGTAGAAATAAAAAATAAAAAAATAAATACATAAAGATAATAATTTGTATGGGTATTTCTCTAAAGTGTGGCACCCATTCTCAAGACAACATTCTTCAGATGTTAAAAAAACAACTGGAAACTGCTACAAAATCAGTGCACACAACTGCTTCAAAAGTTATTTGCTATTAAGTACTTTGCAACTGACAAAATAGCAACTGGAAATACCTGGAAATTCATATTGTAATAAAAAAAACAGCATAAATCAGTGATGATCCTAACATCAATGTAAAGAGTGTGTGTAGTTAAGATTAATTTTAATTTATATACTTACTGAATTATGCTTTCCAGTGAGTAGGGTTTCATCAGTGGATGAGAACAAGACTGTGTTCATCAGTCTCTGTAACATCAGAACAGGATTATACTGTAGCGCTGTAGACAGTAATGTTTTCTCTTGGTTCATTTCTCTTGGTTCATGTCAAATTAATTTTGATAAATAAGTCGCACCTGACTATAAGTCGCAGGACCAGCCAAACTATGAAAAAAAGTGTGACTGATAGTCCGGAAAATACGGTATTTTGTGTGACTTGCTAACATGAAGCCTCTGTGGCCACATGTCCAGTCATGCTGAAGAGTGTGTTTGGTGTATACAGCAGCAGCAGCATAGCAACAATGTGAGATTGCCTAAGCAAATATTCCCTAATTCTTTGCTCAGTGTTTTAAAAGCTTTTACGTGTGCTGACAGATGGCAGATGAGATGGGGATTTTCTCAGGGACCTCATCAGCAAATGGGTGTTCTCAAATCTCAGGCCACCCATCTCTACACACACACACACACACACACACATTGCGAATCATTACTTAATTCAACTGAACTCTGAGATGTGGTGGATATGTTTTAGTTTAAATGAAAAAGTAAAGGTCAGTAACCTTATACTGATCTCATTTTCAGTAAGCAGCAGTATATAAGCTCCAGGTGTGTTAGCTGTGTGAGCTCTATCAGAGACTAAGGGAAAAAAGAGGACCACTCGTAGATTAATGAATGGGAGAAATCACAGCCAATAAAATTCAGTACCACTTTCATGTTAACAAGGCAGGTTTTTTTTTTTTTTTACTGTGGCCATGTTGTAATATTTGTAATATATTACATGTACATTGACATGTTGTAATATATGGAAATGTGTATTTTTTTCCCTGATACAAAACAGTACTGGACCAGACTGAAAAATAAATTTTTAATGATATTTGAGCTAAAGAAGCAACATTTATGATCTCGTTGTCAGATTTTATTGCTGAATAAAAAACTATTGAAGAAAATGCTAGACAAACAGTTTCAGGATTTTTCCTCGTACAAATATAGAGCTTTACTTGTACATTACCTAAGACATAGCGGTAATAACGGTTACCAAGATGGTTGTTGAATAAACTGATTCAACTGACTCATTACAGTGCACTTCAGTTGAAATAAAAAATATACAATAATTATGCAAGTAGTAATATTATCCAGTACACTTGTTCCAGGTTTAGGCTTTCTGGAGTAAGCTGAGGTTCTGATCCTTGCTCAAGGGCATTGGCAATAACTTTAGCGAACTTAAAGAAAACTTTAACACCACTCTGCTGATGCCTTGCGAGCACTGGTGTTTCCTTCGGGAAATACAAATCTAGTTTGTAAATATATGTGTGTTTGTAGGGTCATTGTTGAATAGTGTATGAGAGCAGAGAGGACAACAGAAGGCTTTTAGCACCCGTGTGTAGATGCTGATGCCTGTAAACTACTTAATCACACTCAGTGCTTCAGAGACTGACCGGACAGTGAGCTACATTCAAAAGCTGAATATCGATTATTGTCTTCTGTAGAACTACTTTATTGCTGAATCTAATTTTTTTCATAACTAATGGTTTTTGCAACATTCAATGAATCGGTTCAATGTTGATTCAGTTAAGTTCAATCACACGTCGATGTTGCATAATTTATCAGTTCTGAACAAATAACCACTGAATCTGAACTGAACTGAATCAATATTGAACTGACTCACTGAATAATGATAATGTTGTCTTCTGTACAGATGTTTATATCGCAATCAAATTTGTTTCACAATTGATGAATTTTGCAACACTCAGGGCGATTGTTCATTGTTGATTCAATTCAGTTATAACATGCTAATGTTGTAAAATGTCAGTTAGGAAGGAATCAGAATAGCTGAATTTAATTTGTTTCATAATTGATGAATTTTACAACATCAACACATTAATTAACTGAATTTAACACAGAATAATAACATTATTGTCTTCTGGAGAAATGCTTATAGCTAAACTGAACTGGTTTCATGAGTAATTTTACACAGTTATTGAACTGTACCAACAATGAGCTGACTTTAAATAATGATGCTATAGTTTTTCAGTGCTGCTTTACAGCATAACATAAAAAATCTGCATTGTATGAAATGGTAAATTAATTAATGTGACTTGACTTCACTATAAAAACACTGTGGCCCAGAAGTCTTGGATCAGTTTAATTTATATGCATTTTTATAAAATTACTGCAGTATGCAGTATGGTACATAATGATTACTATATTCATAGAAAAAGACTACCATCATATTTACATGATCCAAAAACATGATATCAATGTTTGACAACACTAATATTTAATTTTTTGGCTGAATCATTGATTACGTTCAGCTGCATGCATTAACCTGTAGCATCCATCTAACACCATCAGTATTTCGCAACTCTTCTATCATAAATGAAGCCATAAACCCTCTTTTCTCCTGCTCTCTTTTAAAGGGGTGCGTTCTCAGAGGTGGTCCTGGCAGAGGAGAGGTCCACGGGAAAGATGTTTGCTGTGAAGTGCATCCCTAAAAAAGCGCTGAAGGGGAAGGAGACCAGCATCGAGAATGAGATTGCCGTTCTACGCAAGTGAGTTCCATTTCCCGTACCACACCTGTACCCATGGCAACAGCATCACCCCTCTCTTCCACACTCATTCTCTCAGTTTGCCAATTGATAGGAGCTTGTTTGCTTGAGGTTTGACCTCCAGTTACCTTGGTAACTGCGGTGCCCTCGTCCAGTTACAGCAGGGAAGCTCCCTCAGATGTTCTCTCTCCGTGAACCGTGTCCGTGAGTGTGGACAGAGGCTTGGAATGGAAAATAAGTGCATGCTTACTGCATACTGAACCCACACTATATACCGTTTGCTTCCTATTAGTATCAAAAGATAGTCTGCACAGCGATGAGTAGATTAAATCTTTTTGGAATAAATCCCATTTTATGTAAAAGAATGTTAAAAAAATTCAATAAAAACTCCGATTTTAGTGCAATAACACTGCTTTACAAAAGTTTGGGGTCTGTAAGATTTTTATTTTTAAAGAAATTAATACTTTTATTCAACAAGGATGCATTAAAATGATTAATATTTTGATATAATTTTGGGATCAAATTCAATAATATGTACAAATAATTTTTATAAAATAATAATCATAATTTTAAGCATAATTCATCCAATTTTAGTCCAATCACACACTGCCTTTCAAAGGTTTTGCATCAGCTGTTTAAAAAAAAATATATATATTACATATTAATAATTTTTTTCAGCTAGGATGCATTAAATTATTCAAAAGTGACAGTGAATACATTTATAATGTTTCTATGCAGAAATCATAAAAAAAATATTTCCACAAAAAATATTAAGCAGGACAATGGTTTTAAACGTTGATAATAAAAATAAAAAAATTTTGAGCATCAAATCAGCATATTAGAATGAACTGGAGTAATGATTCTGAAAATGTAGCCGTGCCATCACAAAAAAAAAAAAAGTAGAATGTAGTGTTACATATGTAGGAGGCCAAAGACTCCCTCATGAATATTAATTAGCTCGTGTTGACATTGCCAGGCAGTTTTACGCTTTTCAGTCCCTTGACCTAATTGATATTCATGAAGTGTTCCTCGCTGACTTGACATGGACACAACATCAGCTTTACCTTTATTAGATATTTAAATTGGTTATATTTACATAAATTAAAAACTGAAGTCCAATAATTAAAAAAAAAAATGTTATAAATATAAGTTTTGAATGTTATGTTAAAGTCACTTCAGTTTATCTTGACATGCTCTTTTTAAATGCAATCCAAAATAATTTTTTTAATGAAGTTAAATTAATGCATGGCCTATGAAAAGCTCATATTACAAATACATTAGAGAGTATGTCTGAATGTTAGATGTCTCTACGTTTAATCTTCTCTTTATTTCTGAATTTTATCACTGGTAATTTGCCCACTCTAGCTCAAAGAAAGCAAAGCAAAACAACCTCTCACATACAAGCAACAAGCTTAACACATTTCTCAGGTATTTTCCCACTGCCGGTGCAAATGAAAGCAGGTGTGTTCGGTGTGTGTGACATATGGTGTGTGACGGATGTTTCCCCTGAGACTCATCAGGAAAGGCTGCCTCTGGTTCTGACATGGGCTTCTGTTGTCACAGCGAATGTACCCTCTAGATCGGACACAATTTTGTCCTTCAAGTCTTGGTCTCCCTCATCTCGTATAATAGCAACCAAATGATTGACAGCTTGTCTGACATCTGGGTGATGCCATAGGCCTGTAATTAGATAGAGTAAGTTCACACATGAGCCAACGAACAACAGTGTGTTCGTTTCTTAATTGTCTGTTTGTCTTGCCTGCATATGTGGAAGATATTTCCTTCACATCTACAAGTGAGATAATGAGATACCCTCATAGGTTAGAGTTTAATCTTCGCAATACCCGCAGAGAATCGCTAGCGCACTCTCCCAGCATGCCTCAGAGTCATGCTGCCTAACTGACTAATGTTATGTTTAAATACTTAAGTCAATTCGATTTATCCAGACACGGGACTTGCTAACCCAGAGGGAAATTTTATTGCTCAAAGGCTGCTCTTTCTTAGCTCAAGAGATATAAGTGGGTTCTCATCAGGCGTGACGTGAAGTTTCCAGTCATAAATGTTTTAGTCCACACTAAAAGTGAAAATGCTGCATAAGGCAAAAGTCTCAGTCAGTCAAGAAATATTAAGATTATGGACCAATGAGATTTCATGGTGGGCGGGGCTACCCACGACACATCACATGTTATAGGTCAGGACAAAAAATAAGATTTACATGGAAGTGATAGCTGTTATTACTTGATTTGTTTAAATATTAGGTTTGTCTCATAAATGTCTCCTAAAATTTCTTAGGAGATACAAGAACAGAATCAAAACAGATAATTTTCATATAATGTTTCATACAATTTTACTATTTTTTCACAACACTGTGAAAAAAGAAGTTCACTTGAGCATACTTTTATTAAGAGACCTTAATATACTTTAGAATATATTTATGTGCAAACTCAATGTAATGTTTTCAGACACTTAATTGCATGTTAATAAACAATTGAAAGAAAATTGTAAAAAAAAAAAAAAAAATTACATTAATTGCAATTAGCTGAATTTTTAGAGTGTGTTTTATCCACTTGAGTAGCACTTACAGTATATATAGTACATCTTCATATGTAAACCTCCGTTTGCTGTCAATTTCGGTCTTGGAGAGGCAATTTAGACTAGGAATATAGTTTGTCCAAATTGTCCAAACATTTTCATTTTTGGCTGAACTTGTGTATTTTCTTTAATGAGAATGAGTCTCACTCCACATCAGATAATGTGAATGCTGAAGTGAATCACTTATAACTTAAAAGCACCTGGCACAAAAGAAAGTGAGATGCAGCTTTCAGCAGTAAATAGCTAGTCATTCTACCTTTTTTATTGCTAAATGATTTCTTTTTATTGGCACTCAGCGGTGTGTTTTTGTGAAATAATGGAAAAGAGAGTGTTTTTTTTTTTGTTCCTTGTTCTGCTTTCACCCCATTCCTAAGTGCGTTTTCCTCTTGAATCAAAAGAGAAGATGGTTTCAGAGGCAGCGAATGAGTCGTGCTACAGCTTCTGCCCACTCACTGCTGAAGGAGAGAGAGAGAGAGAGAAACAGACAGAGGGAAGAAGCAGCGAACGCATCAAAGAGGGATATTAAGCCATTGAATGGCTTTGTAATCCTCCAGCAGACAGGTTTTCCATAATCAGTTTTGAAAAATCAATACGTCAAAGGGCAAATCGACCTACAGGTTTCGTTTGAGAAGAAAAAGCAGAGCATGTCTTTGTTTATTCATTTGTTTCCAAAGCTAACGTTTTAATATGCTGCATCAGAGGTGACTCTCAGTTCATTGAATCGTGAATCGATAGGAAACCACTCGATGAAACCACTAAATGAATCACTCTCAGATTTATCCATTCCTCACTGACTCTTTTATATAATAAACTACAATACAAGGAGCATTTCTGACAAAAACGAACACCTGCTGGCTGCTTGGAGGCGTTTTACTGCAGTCTTTTATTTTGCATTTCTCTGAACTGAAACCTTTTTCTGTTTTATTCGGGCTCAGACAGCGGTGAGCACCAATGAAAGGGGCGTTTCTGAGATGATTGCCCCTTACCTGTAGGGATCAACCTTTTCTGAACATATGCATGTACAAAGAGAGTTAATTATAGGAAACTGAGGTGGGGGGGGGGTACAAATGTATTATCTGTACTCGTTGATGTCCATTATGAGCGAGTGTGCGCGCGTGCGTCTTGTTATTGTCCACTCACTTGCGTCATTGCCTGGCCTGTTATCATGTGCCAGTTGGACTCACTGATCAGAATTCACTTAAAATGCAACGCTAATGTGTATACACACAGCCGCTGTGACTGTGTTACCATGACGAGAGAAGAGCGAGATGTTCACTGCAGGGAAGGAGGGGAGAAGAAAAAAAATATATTGCCAGTTGATATGATAGAGATGAAAACGCTACTTTTTAAAGCAGGAACCCTAATAGCATCCATTAGATGACAATTAGACTAGCTGTAAATGTAAATGCTTTAGAGTCTTCAAAAGCCATTTAGTCATTTGTTTTGGCACATGTCAATATACTGTATGTCCATAAAAAAGTAAATTAAATTAAAATGTTAATTACCTCAACCTGAAATGCATGTACAAATATATGTGTAGTGAATGTTAATTTCAAAGATAAAAACATACTTGCTAGTGCATGCAAGTTCATAGGATAAAACTTGGCAGTGTTTATTGTACATTACATGGGTTTATGAAAATGTGCACCACTGAAGTATTCACATGCTTATGAGAAGATCCAGAATGTTCCACGCTGTTAAATTAACTACCTAAAATCGAGCCAGATTGCAGCAAACACTTGCATAAAAATAAACGCTAAATGCATATTTTTTAAATTGCAATTATAGCTGAGCCTGCCTTCACAAAGTTTTATTATATATATATATATATATATATATATATATATATATATATATATATATATATATATATATATATATATATATATATATATATATATATATATCTATATATAGATAGATAGATACATATACACACACATATACATACATACATATAATAAAACTTATGAGTGTGTTAGATGTATTTTTTACATTTTTATCCATTTTACACAGAATGGTCTCCCTTTATAATGATAAATAATTAATTAAATTTGAATGTACTTTTTTGCAATTTATCAAATTTTTAACTGTTTTACACCATTTGAAAACAGTATACATGAATATTCACAAAAACACAATTTTTATGCCATGTTTCCATTTAGATGAAAAGATTAATATTGTTATTAAACATATCTATGCATTTAAATAATATTTATGCATTTTGTTTTGCAGAATTAAACATGAGAACATAGTGGCGTTGGAGGACATCTATGAAAGCTCCAATCACCTCTACCTAATAATGCAGCTGTGAGTATGTTCGACGCTTACACAGTTACCCACAATGCACAATGTGCTCATGACTTCCTGTTCATTATATGGACATTTTGAATACGTATTTCATTTATTTGAAACAGAAATCTTTTGAAATATCAAATGTCTTTACTGTCCCTTTTGATGGCATCTGTGGTCCATGAATTTCTGCCATTTCAGAACTGAGGGAACCATGACTTTTATATACACTAATACCACCCACATCATCTTCTCCTTATCAGTATTCAGCATCCCAGCGGGGGCATCGCTAACTCATTTCCAATGCGAAGAGGTTAGCCCATCATAACGGAGGTCATTTACATACTGAAGTCTTAAAAGTACAGTAACAAAAAAGGCCTGTTTGAGTGAAAGGGTCAAAGAGAAGGTGGAAAGTGATAATGTAAAACTAAATTACCACAAGAAACCTTGACAGACAGCTCTGTTGCTCATCTTTATGTAATCTTCAGACATTTCTGCGCTTAAAAACGCTGTATTTTGTGTTTTTACTCTTTGATTAAACAGCAGTTGACAGTCTGACCTCTTGCTCAAGTATTAAAGTGACTTGTGTACCGTCCTTCACTTCAGCTCTGTTTCGATGAGCTTAATGTTCTGACACATGAATGCACAAAAAATGAATCTGTAAAGCGATAAGAAAAAAGGATGACACAGTGGGCCACGGCCCAGATCACAGTGAACTGGAAGATGAAGAATGTGGATCTGGATAGAGAGGAAGAGAGAGGGTGGCATTCTGGTGAGTTGGCTGAGTGCTGCTGTATGATTGCTGACGTAGAAGCGTTGCGTAACATCGGTGATGGGTAGCAGAATGTCCATGTCTGTCCAGCACTGCAATAACACACACACACACGCACACACACACACACAGTTAACTTAATGTAAGGGGAGCATATAGTGTGTGTATCATATGCATTTAATTTCTTGCTATTAAATAAATAAAGACTGAAAAAAGTATTTATGTGTTTTCAGAGCATGTTCAATTTTGTTATGAGCAATGCATGTTAGCTAGTGAAATGGCATTAAAAAAGGATAAATAAAATTAATATTTTAATTCATGCATCAAAAGTGTCATTAAATAATGTTGTGAAAGATTCCCATTTCAAATAAATGCTGTTCTTTTCAGTATCAGTTTCCACAAAAATAGCACAACTGCACAAAAGCAAAAGCAGCACAACCTTTTTTCAGCACTGACAATCAGATATGGTTTTTGAGAAGCAAATCAGAATATTAGACTGATTTCTAAAGGATCATGTGACACTGCATCCTAGGAATAAATTGCATTTTAAAATATATACAATAAGAAAACATTTATTCTAAATTATAAAAATAATATTTGAGATTAATATTGTTTTTGCTGTGTTTGTGATGAAATAAATGAAGACATGGTGAATATAAACTTTTTTAAACAGAAGTATATTTCCAAGTTATAAATTAGTTATTCTGTTTAAATTTGTATATTATTTGAGCTAAATAAAGTCATTTTAGGTGTTACATTGTCATATGAACTGTACAATTAGATACAACTTAACACAGAAATGGTTCATTGTTAACGTGCATATTAGTTACATCTTGTGAGTATTTTAACACTTCCATTGTAAGTGCTTAACTGTAACTCAGCTTTTAATTATTTATTTATTAAGTAAAAGAGGCATGAATTCAAATAGTTTTTTGTGCTGATCAACATAATGCTATAGATTAACTTGACTTGTATTGATCCTGGAATAATCTTCACATAGAGGTCATTTATGATGTTGCTTCCCTGTGGATTGTGTATTCGAAAACTCAAATGATTGTGTCCATATATGTAAATAAGAAAAGTGAGTGCATGGACAACAGTACTTTATCCATCGGGAATTGACATGATCGTGGAAAGTGGTTTCTATGACAGGTGGTTGCAGGCGAGGGGTTGCTGACGTCAGCCAAAAGGAAATTCAGTTCAGGGACGGAGCCTGTTATTACATTTTCATGAGAGATTACGAAGACAACAGCATTCAAGCATAAACAGGGTCAATTCTGATTTCATTTCAACTTTAAATGCTGATGATGCGGAGACGAGAGGGAAGTTAGGCGGATTAGAGGAAACAAACATTTATTTTCCGTCCTCATCTCGCCCCTGGAAACCGCATTAGAATTTGAATTCCAGAGTGTTAATTTGATAGTTGGCCAGGAGCCTGCCCCTCTTTTCCCTGTTAATAGGTTGTGCCGAGTGTGTGTATGTGTGTGTTACTGAGAGAAACATGAAGAACATTTTGGCATATGGTGTTGAGATGAATATTTAAACAGTACCAATCTGCTTTCTGTATGATCTCACAGATGCCGTTTAGAAACTCTTTTCATAATTCACTCTTCACATAAGTGTGTGTGCAAGTGTGATTCAATCAGATATGGACTGTGTTCTTCATGCATGTTAGATCCTGAGGCACTGCTGCACAGTATGACACGATTTACGGCAGTGGAACGAGAGATATGAGGACTATATGAGGACAGAGAGAAAGGGACGGCCCAAGGGTGTCTACACACTGCAGCAGAGAGCGCTGTAAATCCATTGACTACAACTGAAATGGTGCATCATGAGGATGTAAAGAAGGAGTGTTCAATTAAAGTCCAAAAGGTCTCTATGGTTTCCTTCCCTGCAAAAGTCCATATAATCATAACTCTCACTGGCAGGAGTCAATAAGGCTTGGAAATGAAATAAGCAGTTTGCACTGAAGGAATATATATTGTAAATTGTAAGACTGGCCGCAGGAGTGCTTTGTAAAAATAAGAAATAATCCTACATGCACTCTTAAAAATAAAGGTTCCAACAGGCAACCTTTTTGCAATGATATTGTAGAACCACCATTTTTGGTTGCCCAAAGAACCTTTTAGAGAACAGTTCTTAAAAGAAGGAGAAAAAAAGGGGAACATTTAACAGTCCGAAGAACCTGTTTCCATTATAAAGAAACGTTTTGTCATATGAAAATGTTCTTTATATAACCATCAATGCAAATAAAGAATTTTATTTTTAAGAGTGCAGTCAAAATGGTCTCCAAAACTGCTGCTTCATCCAGTATAAACTTGAAAAGGTGCAAATGTGCATTTGCTACCTTAAGGAGCCATTTCTAATGGGTAGATCAACTTGATTTTCATCAGAAACTGGTTTTCATGGACAATTTTGCACATTAATGTTTGTTTCAACTGCGGCCTACATATAGATCAAATCAAAAGATAAATTAGGCTGCACGAAAAAAAGAGTTATATAATGTATATTTTGTGTGCCTATATGCATCAAAGGGCAATGCATCCATTTTTTTAAGTCAATCACTATAAAGACTATGTACAAAAGCGAGTGTATCTCCATCCAGAAGGGGGTGCTATAGTCTTAGTAGTTTGAAAACAACCCCTGCTCAGACCACGCCAAGTCCATCCTCCGACTTTTAATAAGCAGCATTAATGTGCTCTGAAAAGCTGCACGTCTACACTCTCCAGCTTTGAGCTTACATTTGCCTAATTGCATGTAGTAGAGTTTTCATTTACATAAAAATGACTAGCTAATGCAGGCGTAGGAGATCAAGAGGCCAAACGTCATTGAGTTCTTTGCCGAGGCTCCATTGTGTGATGGCTTGGTCTCTGCACTTACAAGGACGAGATAAAGTCTTTTCCCCCGTGTATTCAGATCAGTTACACTGTGATGGGTTTCTCTGATCCGAGTCGACATGCAGCACCCCCTACAGGGGAGTTCACATCAATTACAGCCCTGCAATTGTGCTGTATATTAGGACACACATTTCTGCTAGTATTTTTCATATGTAACTAAACATTTAAATGTATATTTTAATATGGAATTTGTTTTTTTAGTGGTCTCTCTGCTCTTTGTTGTGGTCTTTCTATCATTTTCTGTCTATTTGCAGTGTGTCTGGAGGCGAGTTGTTCGACCGGATCGTGGAGAAAGGTTTCTACACGGAGAAAGATGCCAGTACGCTTATCAGACAAGTACTAGATGCTGTAAACTACCTCCACAGTATGGGAATCGTACACAGAGATCTAAAGGTGAACGAAACACACCCACATTCACAGTTCAGCTCTGGTTTGATCCGTTTGATTTCAATACGAGTGCCTTTTCTCTCTTCAGCCAGAGAATCTGCTATATTTCAACCCTCAAGATGGCTCAAAGATCATGATTAGTGATTTCGGTTTGTCTAAGATGGAGGGGACAGGAGATGTCATGTCCACAGCCTGCGGAACGCCGGGATACGTGGGTAAGGGTTTAGAAAGAAAGATTGATTGAGATCTTTATGATTTTTGTCTATTGTAGATGTTCATATATTGTATATACAAATGTGTATATTTTAGTTATTGAGGAGTGACTGCATGGGATGCATGTGTCGGTTCATTTATGTGCGCCCTGTATCTGCACTTGAAGCTTATTCTTATCTCATACTGACAGAACTGCCCCAGAGTCGCCTGCTTTTCCCCTGTGATTAGAGCGACTGCTACATTCTTGAGCCAACATGGCTGTATGTGATGCTGTATGTGAAATAAACACACAGCTGGATACAATATTCAGTTTAGAAAATATTGAATTAGAAAGGTAACTCATATATTATGTGGTCAGATATTTTGTAAATAAATCGATGTTACTTAATGCAGTTTTAAAAAATGAAACCTTATTGTAAAGCATTACCCATTAAACAAGCTTAAGACATGTCCTAAACTCATTTCACTTATAAATGTAGTAACTGTAAAGTCAAAATGAATAAGATCATGATGGAAATATCTCGTCTTGTAGTTCCTTCACACACCGTAACTAAACCATATGAAGTCACCATGGTTTGAATCTCAGTAGTGTTGAGTTTCCTACATGCCTCTCTTCATGCATGTGTGTTTAAGGCAGTCTTTACGGGCAAGTTTCCATGGTAACGCTGTTTAAACGGCACTGTGGCAGCTATAAAACGAGTCTGCAACCAGTTGCATCCTGGACCGGGGTCAGACGCTGCTGTGCGTGAGCTTTCTCCTCAATGGAAACACTAGAACTGAATGAGAGCAGCACGCAGGCATGCATTCAGTGTGTGTTTGTATGAGTGTGTGCGTCTGGAATGCCTTCTTTTTGTCTTTAAATGGTAACAACCTCACACCAAGCTCTTCCAATCAAATTTAAGGATCATCCGCTGCATTCGTTTTCCTCATTTTTCTCCCTATTTTTGCCTCACCATCTTTCTCATGCACACACATCTCTTTAGTAAACACTTCAGATGTGATGATGGGATTATATTGATCATAGCCTCAAAATAGCCCGTCTTTGAAAACTTCCATTCCTGCAGTCCTGAGACAGGAATGAACTGTTTAGTTTTCATAGGGAGATGAACTGAAGCAGGTTTTGTTTGCACATCCCTGAATTAAACTGTAAAAGAAGGTCACATGACCTAATGCGGTATGTATGTGTTTGTGTTCTTGTAGCCACGACACTTTCTAGTTAGCATGACTAAAAAGAAATTCAAACTTCAGAATTTAAAGTCAGAATTGAAAGATATTCACAAATTGCTAAATATATAATTCACAGTTCTAAATAGAAAGAACTGTTTTCAGAATTGCGAAATGTAAATACTTAATATTAATAAATTCATGTTTTTAGTTTGTTTTATTATTAAATTGCTGTATTATTTTATCATTATGTGTTTCAATGTGTTGTAGTCATCATAACTGAGATTTTATCCTTTCAATGTTACAGTATCAGTATATATACATATATCTACTCAGTGTTTATGTATTTACTCTGAAGATCATTTGAAATCATTTAAATTAAACCGTTATTTGACTAGTACATTAGAAATGATATTTAGTCACACAGTGGACTGAATCAGAGTTTTGATTTTATGCAGTGAAACCTCTAAACTAATTTACAGAAATGAATCAAACCTGCCAGCTTAAGTGAAGTTTACCTACTGACTTTTATACCAGAACACGGTCAAATTCTTGAGTGGAATTTATTAACTTGATTGCAAAATAAAAAATGAAATTCACAATGTTGCTCAATACCAGCTAAATAACAGTAAATGTATTATGAATACTTAATACATAACACAACCCTAATTTTCATCCTTGTATTTTGTTTCAGATATTTACATTTTTTTCTAATATATTGCCCTTGTAAATAGCTTCAATGCAGCTCATTTTTTCAAGGAGTAGCTTCTCTTTAGTTGAAGTGTTTTATGAATTATGCATCGCTCGTAGCCAAGCAAGCTACAGGTTCAAAGTGTCTTTCTCATCTCTGCTACCTGTGTGTGTTTTTAAGAGCTGTTTTTTAAAAGGTCACAGTTTCTATAATTTCTGATGGAAATGTGCCTGTTTCATTTCAAGGGCTTTTAGAAACGCAGCTTCCATGAGTAACAGAAAAGTCCGTCATGCAAACACAATAGGCGACTCTGAGATAAGTTGAAGCTCTAAACCACAGAACCAAAGCTTTTGTGTCGTGAGTGAAAGCTTGTTTCCTGAAGGGAGGAAGAAAAAGTCTAGAGGCAGAAAATGGAGAAAAAAAACCAGAATAAATTCTAAGGACTCAGGAGTCTCAACTTCCTGGAGAATAACAGGATTATGAGTATGTGAGGGTGCGTGAAGGTGTGTGTCTCAAAAAGATGGTGAATTGAGTGCCCCTTCATGATTTTCATGGTTGTCTGCTTTCCCAGACTCCTGCAATCATATATATAATATACAAACAAAAACATGTTCAAGACATTGATTTTATATAGTTGCAAGATGGTCGAAAAAGACAAAGTCAGTGGCAGATAGGAGTGATATGATTGGTCTCAATCTGACCTGATCTGATTCTTTCTCTCTTCTCAGCTCCAGAGGTTCTCGCTCAGAAGCCATACAGTAAAGCTGTGGACTGCTGGTCTATCGGGGTCATTGCCTACATCCTGTGAGTACCCACAATGCCACACTCATCCTTTCATTTATAAGCTGAGGAAACCTTCAGCTAAGGTTTGAATGAATCTTTCAGAAGAAGAAAACGTTTGCAGTGTCACTGGACCACGGAGTAAATGACCTATCTCTCCAGATGAGCTACAGATGTTGTGCCCCACTTTACTCAGGCTCCTTATATGGGCTTATTGTTGTGGTGCAGTTTGACTAAGTTCATAAAACAGAAAAGAGAGAGTAAATATTTCAGATGTTGATGTTAATGGAAGATTTCTGGACTTTCTCTGGTTTCTCAGCAGATGGGAATGCTTTCTTACCAATAAAAACTGCGGTGTTACCATGGTACATGATGATGGTATGAGATGCTAATGCCATGGTACTGACATTAATTTTTTATATAACATGTTTTTTACTTAACAGGGCAGGGGGATTTGGCAAAAAAAGATTTAAATATTTACATTATATTATAATGGTTTTATATTAAAATCGTTATCTTTTGGTAGTTTTTCACTAAATGAACACAACAGATATTTAAATTTTAAACAATATAACAATTGATAAACAACAGGAATTTCACATTTTTCTCCATATTTCCCATATATTTGCCCATATTATAGTACATAGACTTTAATATCTAAAAAAATATGGTTAAAAATAGCATTTATCCAAACTTATATATATAAGAAAACATTTTAATTATATAAAAAAATACCATGTGGACTTCATGAACATTTTTGAGTGATGACTCGCTCCCGGAATCGAATCATGTGGAACAGACGGTTTGAACTGATTTAAGAAGAAGAATCAAACTTACTGTCTCTAACCTAAAGAGTCTATAGTATGACATAATATGACATTTCTTAATATAATTTTACAAGCTATTAAAAACCCTATAAATGGAATATTCCTCACACTAAAAGTACATTGTCCCAAAAACAAATCATTGCGATACCACTGTGATATTTTCATTTCACCTTCTTTTTCTCCCTCTGTATGTTTTCTTCTATTTCTTAGTGTGGCAATGTTCATTAGGATACTGAGAGTGTGTCATAAAAGCTGTACATTTCACATGAGCTGTGGCCATCTGTGCTGCTCTGTCTGTGAATTAGCATTTTACTGAGCGGAGACAAATCAACATAAAAACAAGTGCCTCATCACCTTCTCATATCTTAGTATGCTGCAGTTCTCTGTTCTCTGACATCTGAGTCAATTGTCTTTTGTTTTGGTCTTTGGATCCCGGCTGCTCTGGGACGGCTCCTGCGCCAACACAAACACTCACACTGTCTGTCAACAAACTGCTGAAGCTGTCCTTCCCATCACTCCCACTCACAGCTGTCCTGATCCCAAATATTCACATGTTTATGGTTGAGTTTGTTTACTTCTGCACAGGTTAACGTTAACTTACTTTTGAAATTTTGAAGTAATTTCTAACTCCCATAATGTAATATGTGATTAAAAAAAAAGTTCAGCCAAAAATTTAAATTTACTAAAAAGGTACTCTCTCATGCCTTCCAAGATGTAGGTGAGAAATGCAGCATTACATCACTTGCTCACCAATGGATCCTCTGCAGTGAATGGGTGCCGTCAGAATCCAAATAATATCTTGTGAATTGAAAAGCTGCATGTTTCTACAAAATAAATCCATCAAGACATTTTAACTTCAGACTTTCAGCTAAAATACAAATCATCTAGCCATAATGCTGCTTTCTCCTGATCTCACCTGAATAAGGTGAGAAATATGCACAGATCAAGCACCATTTACAATCAAAAAACTGTTTTAAATAAATATATCAGTGGATTTTGATGTGAGAAGACAACAGAGGATGGACTTTTTAACTGGAAGAAGTGATGGTTAAAAATTTAAATGCCCTAATGATTTAATTATTACAAAAACAACCTTTGGCATCACATGACATTAATTGATGTACTGGAGTCATGTTTTGGATTATTGGGATGTTTTTATCTGCTGTTTAATACATTTTTATTTTTTAGAAACTATGGTTTTAAACAAGAAGAAAAAAAATGTAGGGCAGGACTTTATCCATTAGGAATTGATTGGATCATGAAAAGTGGTCTCTATATGAAAAAGTGCTGGATGGGAGATGTTGTTTTTGTAAGTGAAGCATTTTATTACATCTTGATTCAGTAAGACCAGATTTTTTACCATTGATTTTATGTTGACTTAAGCTAAGTTTGTACATGTACATGCTAACTAAAACCAAAACTATGATTTGACTATTAAAAGCTTAATTAAATGATGTAAAGCTGAAATAAACTAACAACTTAAAGATCTTAAATATAAAATTAAGTTGACTTATCTGGCAACTTAATTTTAAGTTGAAGTTCTAAAATGACTAAAACTGAAGCTAAATATTTGTAAAAAAATAAAAATAAATGAAAGTTGCCAAAAATCACATTTTAAAACATGAAAATCTAAAAATTAAAGCCAATTCAGAATATTAATATGTATATAAATAATACTAAAAGAACTATTTACACACAAGGGCCTCTGCCCGTCCTCTTCCTTGGAGCCAGCTGTCCGCTAGAGCTTGGAGTCAGATCTCATGGATGGATGGCCTCCTCTCAGGTGTGAATATTACAGTGACAGCCGGCCGAAACCATAGCTAATTCTCTTAGCGTCTGATTAGCTAACCCAACGAGAAGAGAGAAAAACACAAAGCTAATGGGTCGAAATCAGGCAGAAAATTACCATCCCTTTATCCCCGACTGCCTCCGTTCCCCATGAGGAAAGGTATTTTAATGGCTTTGATGATGGGAGGAGAAAAACATTCCAAGAGATGTGTTGAGGAAATTTGATTTACATTGATCAGGTTTAATCAGCTGTCTTTCTTTTCAGATTTCCAGCCCATGGGGTTTATTTACTCTTATTTACGAAGCCTACTGTTTACTGTCGAATCAAGGTGTGAGCTGACGTGTTTTTAGAGGATAACAGTGATAATCTAAACTCTAAAGGGATCATTCACTCACAAGTGAGAATCTGGCATTATTTATTCAGGACTAATCTCCAAAATAAGTACATAAAAGTAGTCCTCATGATTGTAGCATTATATTACTAGTGTTTTGTACAATATAGCTTCAATATAGCTTATGGGAAAAACTTAAAATAAATATAAAGCTTTCATTTTTGACATTTGGGAGCTTGACAAAGTGGATTCCATTTTCATTGTATGCAAAAGAGCAACAAGTAAATTCTTCATGAACAGAGGAAAACAGTCACAACAAAATATAAAATTTTCAGGTAACCTGTCCCTTTAAATATCAGTAGCATATAAGAACTACTGATGATGTTACATATTTAAGGTTGTGGGTTGGATTCCACACATACTTGCTTACATATTTCCACACTTTGAATGAGCTGTATGAATGGAAATGATACAATATACTTTTGTTTTCTTACAGATTGTGTGGTTACCCTCCGTTTTATGATGAGAATGACTCCAAACTCTTTGAGCAGATCCTGAAAGCAGACTATGAGTTCGATGCGCCGTACTGGGATGATATATCTGATTCAGGTATATTCACTCTGGGAAGTGTAGATAAGAAGCACATGGTGCTAATGGTCTGGTTTTATAGGTGTTTAATCTATAACACACACACTTACTCATCTATCAGTAACTGCACATGCTGCTAGTAAGAGAGGAAAAATGTTTTACAGGAAAGTCTGAGCTCCGGCTCTGGCATTCAGTAAACACCACGGGCATTAGCTCTATGAAATCCTTCCAACCTACAAATCAGGGAACTGTGAATGAATCCAAATGTTGTTGTCAGTCTTTCCACTGATAAACCCAAACGCTTATCTCCCCAACAGGATGAATGTGGCATAGTGTAGGTTCACAGTGTAGAACGCAAATATGATGCCTTGAAATGTCAATGTAGCTTAATGGGTCTAAGCTACTGAAAATTTATGTTTAACTTTTATATCTTTTTTATTTAATGCACAGCGAAAGACTTCATCAGCTGTTTGATGGAAAAGGACCCAACAAAGCGATACACATGTGAACAGTCCCTTCGACATCCCTGGTAAGTCAGTCCTGATTAATAACAATAAATAATAATAAACCATTCTTGTTACAAATAAATGATCTGCAGATCATTGTTCCTTATGATTTACTTTTATTTTGTTGGACTGTCTTTCAGGTCCTCAAAGACACTTAAACCGTACAAGAGCAATTCAACTGTGACCTCATAAACAGCATTTAGAGACTAAATTATTAGTGCAGCATTTCATTGGTATTCGATTCAGATGCTGTCTGCGTCAGCCGGGGATTGCGTGTACGTTCTGAGTATCAGGCTGAATTCTGTCTCTCTATTATCATGCACCAAGATCTCTCTCGAGGGCAGGAGGAAAGCTACTGAATAAACGCTAGCCAATTAAGGCACTGCGCTTAATCTCACATTATGTATTCCAAAGCACTAATCGGCAATTAGCACATCCTCTACTGGCACCTTTAACAAGCCTTTACCAAACACTTGAGTCTGAAAAACTAGAGGACAGAGCAGAAGGATCGAACACCATAGGGAATTGACACACTTAAGAGTAAATCAAAGTGCTTTTTGAGAGGGGAGGACAAAGTGAAGAGGTGAAGAAGGGTGCAAAGTTTAAACTTTGTTGTTTTGCTTTTCAGGATCGCAGGAGACACTGCACTCTGCAAGAACATCCATGAGTCTGTCAGTCGACAGATGCGCAAAAACTTTGCAAAAAGCAAATGGAGAGTGAGTACAAGTGACATTGTGAATAAGGCCAGCAACCTTATACAAGGAGAGTAAAATTTGTAAACACAAAATTTAGCTTGTGTCTCTAATCTAGAATTGTCATCTCTCCACATTTCAGCAAGCCTTCAATGCCACCGCCGTGGTTCGCCACATGAGGAGACTGCAGTTGGGCAGCAGCATGGGGAGCAGCATGGACCAATCAAACAACGCCAACCAGAACCGCATACTGAACGCCAACCAGAATCCAAACCTACCACCGAACACCACACCAAACTCCACTGCTGCACTTACCCAAAACCACAAAGCTGCTCCCAACGCAAACGCCGTTCTCATTAACGATGTGGCCACAGCAACCACCTCTATACCACGCAAAGACTGTAAGTATTAGTCATATATCATATTAATCAACATGAATATTGCAAGAATGTGAACGCACTTTTAAAAGCTCCTTAGGCCAATTTTAGACCCGTTCCTGTCAAGATTTGGCGAGTATAAGTGTCCTATATGTATAATGGCAAAAAATGGGGCTGTTTGTTAAATTTTTGCATTTAAGTTCATTTCATATGTCTGTTTCAGTGAATAATTTTAATCATTTGTTCACATTCAGTGTTTAGTATTATTTTTCAATCAGTAAACATTTTTTTATATTTAGAATGAGATATAATTTTTTTTTTTTTTTTTTTTAATTTTAATTGTAATGTTATTTTTTAGTACTTTGCTATGTGCTTAATTTTATTGATCAGTTTTTTTTATATTACTAGTATTTAAGTTATATTAGATTAGATTAGATTAGAATTATTGAAGTTTAGTTAGTTATTTATTTCCAGTAATTTTAGTGCTTTTTTAAGGCAATTTTTTTATTTTTGTTGAAGTTGTTCCTCTGATATTTATATTTTATTTAATCTTCATTTTATTTAACAAAAATGTTTGTTAGTAAAATTTATTTTTAGTTTAATTAACAACATTGACCCTGTTCATGTCAAAAATCAAAAATGTCACATGGTATGTTTTACTAAAAATTAGAAATGTTGTACAAAATGTGGAAAAACTATTATTTATAGCTATACTACTTTTCAATGTTGTGGTAAAGCACCCATGTTTTTAAAACTAAGTTTTAACATATTTAACTTATCGCACTTCATCGGCGACCGTTAAAATTATGGCTCAAAATTATTTGCACATTATTAAGCCATTTAAAACCAAATATAATAAATCTAGAATGGCTGAAAAATGTTAAATTAGATATATCTTCTGCTATAATCGCCTAACACTAGTTATAACTTAAATGCATAAATGCACTAACCGATTTATTTGCATTTGTAGGTACTGCCCCTCCCCACACTTCCTGTTCCCTGGCATCAGCTGCTTCCTCCTCTGCCTCAGGGGCGGAGCCCTGCAGGCCAATCCCTCCCTCAGTTGCGTCGGTGAGCACAGTGCTAACTGGGACCAAGTGACGCCAGGTTCTGCGGGGAGAGAGCTGGGAGGCCACTGCCCTGTGAGCCCCGCCCCTCAGCCCGCTCCCTGCCCTGCCGCCCAATAAGGCAGAGGACTGACCCATCACCATAGCAACCACCGTGAGGCTCAAAACACTGCGTGCACCTAATGCACTCCTGCCATTTAACCTCCAGGCCACTAGAGGGTGCAATGCATGCAGCGGCAGGAGTCAGAGATTTCCAGCAGAAGGCTTCCATTTTGAGAAGTGAATTTGTGTGGCTGGACAGAACTGTGATGTCTTTGCTATGAATGTGCTACGAACCTCTCCAGCCATGAAAAAAAAAAAAAAAAACGGACGAAGAGCGCAGAGGTTTAGGTGCGAAAGCGTGTGCATGATCATGTCCGCACTTATTGGAGGACAGCGCCAATGTCAAATGATTCTTCTTACTATATTGTAACATGTCTAGCTCTTCCCTCTTACCCTCTTTTCCCTCTTTACTTTCTCTATCTACTTACGATTTATTGTATTTCTCTTTAGCTACCATTTTGATCTTTTGGGGCTTTCCAATGATGTGTCACGCTGACCTGCAGAAGTGCTTTTAATAATCACGTTAGACTGTTTTGCGACATTTTTGGAGTCAAGACTTCTGTTTGCACATTAATATGAGAGAACAGGTAGCGCAATTGCTAGCGTTTTACGAGGTGGGAGATTATTGATTTGTGACCTTGCCATCGGGTTTTAGCATGGGGAAGTTCAAGATATCTGTTAAAACATGCAATATGTTTGATTGTTATCTTACCTTACTGGATTTTTTTTTAAAGCAGAGAGAAAAACTGCTTGATCCTGTTACTCTCTGCTTCAAACTTTACTTTAAATAAACACAGGCAGTCAGTGTTAGTTATTGAATATAGTATAACTGTTAATACGCAACACAAATCTCCCGAAAAAGCCATGGCAGCATCTTTCTATGCCCAGTGTACGAGTTCTCAGGGAATTCCGCAGCTGCACTGGGCAACATACTGATGGTATCTTTAGTAACGTCTCCATGGTTTGAGATTGTCTCATCCAGCTGGAATAAAGTCAAAAATATCGATTAGGATGATGGACAGTTGTTTATCTCTCACAACGATTGTATTACAATTTGATCATGCGGGAAAACTGATATGTTATGCTACGTTCACGCCGTTTCGGAATTAGCCTACCGTGATTACAAACTCCTGATAGAGAGCACAAGTCGGGTTCTGGAAGTAAGTCCCATCGGTTTTCTCAATTGGAGATTTGTTTTTTAACCATAACTTACAAGCCTTTAATCACCTACTGTGAGCTACGAGGTTGTTTATCAGTGGTATATATATATATATTTTTTTTCATTTATCGATTGCATTATTTCAGTGTTTTTTAATAATAATAATGTTCAACAGTGGGAGTCCTAGTGAAAAACTACATTGCCCATGATTCAGAAAAAAAAAACCCTACACTCCCATGAACCACTAATGCTAATGACTGATGTAATCTCCCTACACTTTTAAACTACTTAAATATTTTTGTGTGTGTGTGTGTGTGTGTGTATATATATATATATATATATATATATATATATATATAAGTGCTGGTCAAATTAATGCATTATCACATTAACACATTAATTGATAAATGCCGACAATTATTTTATCATGCGTTGACGCAGTTTTTTATTAAGAAAGTCTGTTGCACGCTGGCTCTGAATACACATACAGACAAATCATGGGTCACAGGAGGAGATGCTCCCAATCAAATTATATAGGCTAAGCATCAACATTCACAAACCACTGTCCACTGTTATTTTTAACAGAAAAGAATTCAACGAGCTTGTATTATTCTGAATCATATGGGACGTGGTAACACAAGTCACAATATATTGCTTTACAGATCTATCGCTTTTGCCACTCAGAAATATTCACGCAGTCATGCAGCACGTAGGCCTATGAGAAGATCTGCACTCTGGTGTGGTTAGTGTTCACACTCACTGATCTATATATAACTGAACCACGCTCTTGCCCACCTCTTCCAACCGAGCCAGGACTGCTAAACATGGCGATCACACTAGTCAAACGAACCAGGCTTTAAGGGTCAAACGCACTCCGGCACAGTTTAGATTGCCTAGTGTGAGCACACCCTAATTATTCTCCCACATCCCGTACACACAAGTCTCTTTCTGCCCATCAAATGTTGTCCCGTGATCGTCCAGGTCTCTAATAGGAAGATGCCTGTTAGGCTACAATAAATATTTTAACTGCTACTGTGTAAAAGGAACACTGCTGTAAAAAGCATCTTATTTGTTTAAAGTGTTTGCAAACCAAACGTTATTACACTTTTCATATAGCAGTACTTTTAAATGAAAAAAGTGCACAATACACTACTTTTGAATGCATTATTAGTTTTGTGCATAATGCGATTAATCGCAGACAATAATGCAATTAATCAAGATTTTTTTTTAAATTTAATCATTGCCCAGCACTAATATATATATTAGCATATATTATTGTGTATATTTTGCAATACACAATCATACACATATTTAAATAAATATTTGTATTTTTTTTTTTTGGTTTGTTTTTTGTTTTTCTAGTGCTTCATGGGATAGTAGTTCTTTCCCTCATTAGAGATATTTTTCTCTGATTTTCAAATACTTCAAATCCAAGTTTATAATGTTGTGAGTTACCTCGTTTCTGGTTGGTTTGGTTATTGGCTTATAACTCTTAGACGGGGGAAATGAATGGAAAGAATACTTCCGGATCCAAGGCTACTGATAATAAAGTGCAATAGTGGCCGCCCACTTTACACGTTGGAAACAAGTTAGGATACTTGTTACTGTTTCTGCAACATTTTGTGATGCTAGTGGAATAGAAATTTCGCTTTAAAGGCAGTTTTGTATGTATACTGCTTAATCTTTCTATTTGATGTCATTTTATTATAGCCAGCATATCATGGTGTGCTTTCTTCGCTCTTCCTGATTTTGCAAAAAAGTGGCTATTTAACGTGGCTGTTAAGTATTTTGCAGTAAAATCATCATAATGCATTTACATGTTGCGTAATTCTGACTTAACGCGAACGCAGCATAACTTTCAGTAACTGTAAACATCTTTTTCTGTACGACTCAAAAGTGTCTGAATTTATAGCATTGGTTTAAGGGCTAAGTTAAGATTTTTACACATCCTTATTGATGGGTGACTGCTCTTCTGTCCCCGAACAGCTCTGCTTATTATGTCCTGTCGGGTTTTTAAAGTGACTGATGTCTTCTTTGCCCTTTATGGTTTGTTAATATCACAGGAGGGAACCTTGTCTACAGACAAGATTTAGGAGTGTGTGACATTTTCCAAAGTGCCATCGAAAATCTTCATGCATTTCTTATTAGTTTCATCCTGAATGTTTGTTTCGGTGTGGGGGGCGCTTTACCGTGAGGGGTTTGAGCTAATGGGTTTATTTTTCAGTCGGGTCATGCATGCACCATTTTGTCTTCATTTTCACACTTGAGAGGAGTTCGTAATCTCACAACGGAGATGAGCTGCAAAGCTTATCACAAAACTGGGGCGACGTTATGATTTTGTATGTCATGAAAGCTGCTTTCTTTGAGAGTGAAAAATACTGCACATTTCTGCTTCATTCAGAGCAGTTTATGCTGTAAGCATGAGGTGTTTGATAAGTAACAGTTGTTTAAATGAATGTTGAGCTCTTTTGATAGTATTTGTGGCGTAATGTTGATTACCACAGGAAATTTGTCTCTTAGTTTGTAAGAATAAAAGTCCACTGTATAGAAAGGCATATAAAGACACTATGGGTTTTCTTAAAGCACCTCTATTAATTTCTCTGTTATTTGAGTTAGTTAACTGTCCTAGGCTTAACAGTATCTTTGTGCATACTGTATGAAATTTGCCAGATTTGTTTTATTTTTGAAACTGAATGTAACTTTTCAAACAAGGTCAGGAAGCCATTTTTACAACTAGTCTCATTCTTTGAAAACTGTGCATGAAAAACATTTGTAGTAACAATTTTTACTTAGAAATTGCTAGTAAATTTCACAATAAATTCTAAAGAAATGGCAAGTAAAACATTGCATTTAAATTTTAAAGTAGAAAGCCTGAAATTAGTATTTTATCTTTTCTGTAATACATATTCCAGTTATCTTGAGAAAAAAAAAATACAAGTGCAGTGTTAACATTTATTTCATTGCCATTTCTTGGCCCTGTAGACTTTGATTGTAAGTGCATTACTATAAATGTCATTTTGCTTGTTTTTATAAACTGAAGGACAACTAGAGATGATTTTCTGTGGTAACAGGGCTTAACATTTTTGGCTTGAGTGTTCATGTAGTCTGTGTTTGTAAGTGTCACTTTCTTCTGTGTGTATTTATGGTTGTAAAATGCAGGAAATTTGTCTGATATGCTGATTTTGATTTTTTTTAAACCCTCATTAGGATATGCAGAAAAAGTATAAACCAAAATATGGGGGTGTTTTGAACAAAGATAAATAAACCTATATACAGTTAACGGCACTGCAAGCCAAACATAATTGTATTTTAAATCTATTAACTCACTATAGTAATGCAATTCAGTAAATACATGCACAGATGTGGCATGGGTCACACACAAACACACCCTGATCAGTCAGTGAGTGCAGTGAAGGTCACAGAGGGTCACTTCGATTACAGCATCACTATGGTCTGTCTGTGTCCAGAGCAAATCACTCTGTGTGTCCAAAGGCTTTGTAAATAGACTGTGATTGTGTCGTGTCTGTCATGTTGTCCCTGAGGAGATGTCAGTGTGTCCGTTGCGTGTCTCATCTCGTTCTCTTAACACTGCCTTTCTCTGCAGTTATCAGCCACACTTGACTGTAATACACACAGATGTATATTCACAAATCTGTCTCTCGTTCAATGTCGTACGTTTCGAGAGAACCAAGTTTCTATTGTACAAATTTTCCACGTGCAACATGATGAATATTTAACGTCCTTCTCCGGACGAATCGTTTCCTGATGGTTTCTTTTCTTTCTTTTTTTTTTACCAACTCAGGCGTCACTTTTGCCTCTTATGATGAAAAAGCTGTGACTGACAAGTGTCTGTGCTACCCAGTGACTGTGCAGTTTTAATCTTCTTTGCAAATTAAAAGAAAGAAAAAAACCTTGCAACTGCATCGAATGATTTTATAAAGAACTGCGAGCATGTTAAATGCGCTTTCCGATTCAACCGATTGTTTGCGTATTTTCAGACGTCCTCACCATGTAACTATATGTATGAAGAAATATGTCTATATCTATATGAATATATATTTAAAAAAATGCAACTCTGATAATGCAGGCCTTGTGATCTCTGCATCTCTGACACAACCTGTCTGAAATAAAAGTTGCCCAGTGAAATGTGAATTATATACTCATATGCATGTGACAATGATGATCATATTTTGGGAGTGGCATACGAATACTAACTTTACTGTGACGTGATCTTCTGTTGATATGGGGCTTGTATATCCAATGCCTTTGACAATCATCTGCACATATCAGAGTTTTTATTCTGTGCTGTAAAGCAATGGGAAATTAATTATTGTTTTTTTCCTTTCTTTTTCTTTCCTTTTTCCTTAAATAAATCCTGAATGATCATGATTTGTATTTTATGGCTTGATAAGGATCTCAGTATCTCTCTGACCCCTATTTAGCCTTTGTGTGTTTTCTGCCGTTGGTTTGGATCCAGTGTAAGTGGGCTTTCATTAGCGGTCAGTGGGGCTGGACGTTGCCGGTCTCCCACCAGCTCAGAGCTTCAGGCGATGCCTGCTGTTACGGACTCAAAACAGACTGGAAAGAGAGCATGTGAAAACCATCCAGCCGTGCGTGACCGCGTACGACCCCGGGCATCTGTGTGTGTGTGTGTCTGGCCAACATGTTAGACATTAGCCGTGTCAAGGAGGCATCGGTGAAAATGCAGCTTGCTTGCCAAATTACTCGATATTCAAAAAGTACAGGTTGTCTGCCGGCTTAGCAGACATTACACACACACACAATCAGTATAACTACAGTTTATTAAGACTGTGTGTATATACAGTGTTGTATATTCAGAAAAATGAATAAAATGCAACATTTAAACTACCAAATGCCACGTAAACTTCACTATGTGTTAAAAATATTGAGAGAGAAACACACTCACCTTTGCAGTTCCCCTCACAATTGATTCACAGTTACAACTGAACCTTACTTTGATAAACATTGACCAATAAGCTATATATACTGCACATACACTCATTAACAGCTCTGAACGATTCACTGACTGAGCAAGTTTGATTCAAATTGGTACCTGTGAGTCACTTTGACCAACTACTTAAAGAACCGGTTCAAAAGAGTCATTTGTTAGAGAATCGAGTATCAGGGCTCACACTGTGTTTGTAAGTCTATATACACATTAAAAATACACTGCAAAATGATATTTTCTTCAAATTTTTGCCTTGTTTTCTAAACATTCTTGAATCATATTACTTTTTTGCTTAAATTAAGATAAATATCTCCCAACTAAGAAAAATATTCAAAGTAAGATTATTTTTCTTGCCCATAATATTTTTCTTGTTTGGATGTTCAACTGTCTTCTCCAAAATTTACAACTGTACTTCAAAATGGAATTATGTGAAAAGTTAAATTATTGGTACATAAATATAATGCATTTAGCTGATGCTTTTATTAATCTACAATGCCATATTTCTAAGACAACTAGATTAGGAAGCAAGCTAGAGAAAAGGAGAAATGCAAAGAAGAAAAATAAGTTTCTCTTTTATATTTTTCTCTTCACTCACCATCACCAGATGCAGTCAAACCCTTAATGCTGCAGACCTGACCATGCAGGAACCCACTTTCATTTTACACATCGATATCCGAAACATCTTAAAATAGATGCTGAGATTTCCCCGGAGGACAGCACACATTGTTTTCCCCCTCATGCTGCTGCAAAGAGCAGCAGAGTTTCCCTGTCATTATCCTCTTAAAATAAATGACTTCTAACTGCATCGCCTCGAGAGCCAGTGTCAGTGTGCTCTGCAACATGTGACCCGCTCTCTATCCAACCTAACAGTGGGAAATTATGAGTCATGATAATGTTAGTTTGCTAAGCCACAAAAGTCTTCATCTTTTTTGTTTGAATCATGCTGAAGGGCATTTCAGCGGATGCTGGGGGTACAAATGAAGAAACTTTCCCAGAATAGTGGCACACATAACAGAAAACAGAGCATTACGTGCACTCACATACACACACCAGGCTATTAAGACATCTCAGAAATCCAGCAGGTGATAGAAATAAAAACCTGAGCCATTAGATGGCATCTCTGGCTCTTTGTTTGACCAACATTAGCGCACAAACAAACCTACCTGGTCTTTTCATATGGTCTCAAATAGCTCACTTTATCAGTACAACCAAACTAATCAACCAAAATGTTGGAATTTCTCAAATAAACAACACCTCAAATGCAGTTCAATTAGCATGAAAGCATATTGACTCACCAATGATGTTCACTTAAGCGTAGACCGGTTATTTTTCTTCTGAAATCTGCCAGTCTATGAATGAATGCATTTTCAATGAAAGCATGACAAGGGTGTTTAAAAGAAATCACTTTGCGGCCATCTTGGCAACACCCCCAATGCTCATTATTTTCTAGGACAGCTGCTAACTGCTAGCTGTCTGAAATGTTCAAAACTGTTGGCCTGGCATGTTCCAAGCCAGAAATAAAAAGTGTAAAACATTTAATTTTTAGTATTTACATATGCACATATATGATGTCCTCCTCCTCTTCTCCTTTGATTAACACACATCCCATTTAAAGCAAATGTTTGTTTTTTTCTTCAATTTTGAAAAAAAACAAAAACAGAAAACACTTAAAGAAAAATACCACAAGCCCAGGTAACAAATATGTTCCAAAAGAATTTGCTCACAATTATATTAAGTTTTATTAACTACATGCTTTCTAAATGTACAAAACATCCTTTTTAAAACAAATAAAAAAAATGTTTATTCTTGGTTATGTAAATCTTAAATGAGCTGAATGATTAAAACACATGAAGTGAATTCAGGATTTAAAAAAGAATATCTATTTGCCAATGGGCTTTAAAAAAAAATATCAAAAGGGTTATTCCATATTTTCACACTCTTCATACAAGACAAAAATACTGAGGACGACTGCTCTAACTGAAAGGCAATTTAAGGTCTTAATTTGTAGAAGGGCAAATTAAGACTTTTAAGACCATCAGAAACCCTGCATAAATGTTAAAAGAACATTCCTTTAAATTGAATCGATGTTGCCATCTTGCAACAGAATGTGATCTAACATAGAGATGCAATGTTAGTGACCAAAACCATAAGATTGTCCTCAGTTAGTCTATTTCTGTGGTGTCCATCATCAGCTCCTGCTATCAGCCTCTTAGTTCCTGCTGTTTGATCACATCTGCAGCTCAAAGACTTTGATAACAGACTCAGACTGTGGTGAAAGTGGACAAACGCCAGTCTGGTATGTTTTGTAGTGGGATCAGCTGAGGTTAATGTTTATGAGAGGACTGGTTAGTGTTTGCTTGGGTTGGATTGAGATTGAACCGTCTTAGATCTATACGCTCTGCTTTGTCAGCATGATAATGTTTTGTGTAGCAGCAGTCCCACAAAGTTCAATATTAGCTCACAGTGAGTCATTTGATTGATTTAGAAAGTCTACAGCTAACTGGTGAAATCAAAGCGATTGTCTTCTTAAAAGAGAGGATGCAGGCGCTCTTACTTTGCACATGCGATATGTCTCTGCAGGATCTCTGTCATATGGAATAAGATAAATATTCTAGATGTTTTTAACATTTCTTTCTGCTGCACGATGCCTGAAGTTTCATTACCGGAAGAACTGGGGGTGTACAGATGAAAACTCCTGATGTTCCTCTGTGTTGTGTGTGTGTGTGTGTGTGTTTGTGTGTGTGTGAAGGAAGTACTTCAGAAAATGCAAGTTAGCTCAAAGTTAAACATTTTTGGGGTTGTGAAATGTATGCTTCTTCCGTCCATCTGCACAAACTTCTATGATGTGTCTCAAACTTCTCAGAAGTAGAAGAGCTAATAGTATTTGTTCTGCTTAAACTTTGAATTTTGTATGAGTTTTACAATGTATGAACTAAACTAAACGAACTAAAATACTTTCAGGTAAGACAGACCAACCACAATTCAGTGACCATCACTATCCATTAGATTTCGAATGTGTAAACAATCCATCAGTGTATGTCAAAGGGATAATTCTGTCTTTATTAACTCATGTCTCATGTCGTTCCAAATCTCCATGACTTTTAGCTTAAGTGGAACACAAAATAATTATTTTTTTTTTTCTTAGTATGGGGAAAAAAACTGTTTGGCTATCAACATTCTTCAAAATATCTTCTTTTGTGTTCAGCAGAAGATTTATGATGGTGAGTAAACGTTGCAGGAATTTTAGGTGGACTATCCCTTTAAAAATTCAAAGAAAGACACTTTAATGTTTGAAAAATGCACTTCATGGTGTAACATCAAAATTAGTTTAATTCAAACTAAAAGTCTTAAAATATGACATCAGCTAAACACTAACAAGTCATTTTTAAGGGTCAGATTAGAAATAGCTTCATAAGTATTCAGTTTTTACACTGAGATCTTACATTTCTTCAAAAAGAAGAAAGCTTACGTTACCAATATCAACATTAAAATTATGTACAAAAAAAGTTTACACCAAGCATTTGGAGTTTAATTAATTGCTAAAAACTATGGAAAGAACAAAAAATGCTAATATATGGGATTTGAAGACTGCCCTGCAGTCTGTATGAGTCCATGTGAAGGTGTGTGTGTGTGTGTGTGTTGGAGCTCACAGTCCGTGTGTGTATCTGTGGCGGGGAGGGCTGTGTTGGGGTGAAATGGCATTGAGGTATTGTCCCACGTGTCTCTCCGCCATCTTCAGGCGCTCTTGCAGCTCCAGGCGCTCCCGTTCTGCACGGCGGGACACTTTGCGGGCCTTCCTCAGAGAATGCCTGAGTTTCCCCACTCGCTCTTTTAACTGTTCGTTCTTCCTCTCCAGCTCGGCCACACGCTCCTCAAGCTGTCCAACTCGCTCCTCCTCCTCAAACAACACCTTCTGCACGGAGGAACACAGCAGCTGAAAGATAAAATGAGAGAGACGCTCATTCATGTACATTATAATCTATGTTCAACATAGTTCAACATACAACATGACATCATTTCCAGCCTCCGTCAGCTTTATTATTTCCTGTTGAGCGCTGCCTTTCTTCTCTGGGCCCCTACACATGCCAGCGTGTGTGTGATGGAGGCAGTTGAAAAGTGGCCCGCTGTCATGCCCACGGTAGACACAAGCTGAGGCA
The DNA here is from genome assembly GCF_003368295.1 of Carassius auratus. NCBI lineage: Eukaryota > Metazoa > Chordata > Actinopteri > Cypriniformes > Cyprinidae > Carassius > Carassius auratus. Next base: position 12,310,563 of record NC_039246.1, read on the forward strand.
TGCTGTGTGTGTGCACATGTGGAGAGTGTGTGATTGCATGGCCGTGTCTGTGTGGATTTGAGCAATGGGAGGCCACATGTTCTCCCTGAAAAGCGGAAAGGTCTAAATCCCTATTGTAAAGGACCAAATCGGAGTTACATGATGTCAAAGGTCACCACATGAGCTAACAGAACAAAAAGTGAAACCCAAATGTCATGAAAATGAATAGAGACATGGAGTCATTAAAAGTTAATAATGATTCAAATGCCAAGCATTGTATAATGTTTTAAAATGTAATTGATTCCTGTGATGCAAAGATGAATTTTCAGCATCATTATGCTCAAGTCTTCATTGTCACATGATCCTTCAGAAATCTGTCTAATATGCTGGTCAAGAAACATTTATTAATACTATCTGTCTTGAAAACAGTGGTTTGCTTAATATTTGTCTGGAAACTGTGATATATTTTTAGGATTCTTCGATAAATGGAAGCTTCAAAATAACGGCGTTTTTTTAACTGAAAACATTACAAATGTCTTTACTGTCACTTTTAATCAATTAAATACATACTTCCTGAATAAAAGTGTTAATTTCTTAAAATAAGAAAATACAGATCCCATATTTTTTGAACAATTGTGAATAAGCTCATCTATGTTTGCACAGCTTTTTAAACACTGTCCTTGAACAGAAAAACATGCACACTGTAGAATAAGGACTGCTGCGAACGCCTGTTGTTGTGTCCTACTGTCCAAACAAAACAGCCACTGCTGTAACAACACCAGCACTCTCCAAACTACACCACAGACAGGTGGACACAACACACACATGCTGGAATAACATCTCTGCTCATTAACTAGACCTTATAGCCATTCATTTGCTTCTAAAACTATGTAAACAGCTATTTAGCAATGCGATTTGATATAATAAGGTCTCGTCTTAATGTGGGTGTTGTGGATTTAAAACCACAAGAGCCAAACATAGCCTGCTTTGCTTTCAAAGCCAAACCAGAACCAGACCCAGATGTTGTGGTACGTGAGTCATCAGTAACAATAGATGAGTGTTTTTGTGAAAAGAAAATGAGACAAAGAATGCAAAATAGACAATGAGAGAAAGGATGAAGAAATGGAGAGAATTTGGGCACACATTTGGGTTTGGATAGATAGAGAGAGAGAGAGAGAGAGAGAGAGAGAGAGAGAGAGAGAGAGAGAGATTGAGAGATGGATGCATGGATGTAGTTGAGCAAGTTTTGCCCTAGCTCTTCAGAATCCTACATGATATTTGATGAAAATACATATGCATTGAAACATTTGAATTTGTAGCAAATGCAATGGTGTTTTTGCATTTGTGTGAATCTGATAAGAGTTTAATAAAGCATAATGGGTGTTTAAGATGGATGGTACGGGAAGCAGGGGATACGTAACAGTAACTGACACTGTGCCGGCTATACAGTCACAGGAGCACAAAGACCCTCAGGCGGCCTCAAACAATCCTTTTCCCACAGGAAAGCTCCTGTGTAAAACAGCTCTCATTATCTCTCTGAGGTTCCCGGGCCTGATAATCACCCCCACCTGTTCCTGCAGCACATACACCATCATTATCTTTATCTTCTCTCTTGGCATCTGTTTGTCTCTCTGTGCAGATGTGATTACTGAAGTGTCCCTGTGTGTCTTTTATGGTCTCTAATATTTGAATGAATATAATAGAATTTTGAAAGAAATTTTTTCAAAAAAATGTGGTTGGTATAGAAGACTGGGAATTTAAACCTATCAAGATAAGACCTGACTTATTAAATACAATAATATTATAAAATGATATAATTTTTTCATCTTTTAAATTACTGTTTGAATGTAACTCTGTTAACAAAATACCATGTGGCATCTGCAAAAAATTTTTGAACATTCCCTTGACTTTCCTTTGCAACTTTTACTATTTTTTAAATTACTTTTACTGTTTTTGCAACTATATCATTTGTTTTTGTTTTAGGGGACGAAGTCCGTTTTGTTCAAATCTGACAACCTGAAAGTACCCAATATTGTTTTATCATTTAAAGACAAAAAAAAACAACAACAACAAAAACCTTTCTTGAAAGAAATATCATTTGTTTATATATTTTTTTTTCAATAGCAAATTCTTACTGCAATTCTACTCACTTGCCTTCCAGACAAACATATGCAGTCAAACAAAAAAAAAAAACATTTGGCATTTGACATTTGTCTGGCAGGCAAGGGAGGTTCCCGCTGGTTCACACCCAGAACTTTTCTCTGTTGGTATATTACGCTCAATAAATCTGAAACTGTATCGCCTCAGCTGATGACTGTTTTCAGTAAGCTGAAGTTGGCTATTAGTTCAGGCATCTCATTGTGTTCGTCTTAGTAGCCCCCCCCCCCCCCCCCCAACAGCAGACCACAGTCCGACTAATGAGCGGCTTTGTGTTTGATGTGTGTGAATGTACAGCAGGCTAATCTCATCTGCCTCCACTTGATACTGTGTGTGTGTGTGTGTGTGTGTGTTGGATCCTCACATCCTTCAAAACCCCTGCCTGCCATAACCTCTGAGGACCCCTGACATTCCTCCCATTCTGCCTCGAAACCGTCCACATCAAACGCATGATTTATTTTCCTTTCAAAACCCACTGCCGTTTCCCCGAGAGGATGTCCACATGTCCAGCTGACGACTCCCTCACTCTTTCTCCTTCTTCTCTCTATCTCAGCTTTATTTTCAGTGGCAGATGTGTGTGTTTAGGTGAGACAGGCTGTCCGTGAGTGTGTGTGTGTATATGTGTGTAAGGTACAGCAGCTCTAGCTGGGAGGTCTTTAATCCGGCCTTTATCTAGCCGAATGAACTCTTGAATTACCTCAGCCTCCTACCGTGATGAACAGTCACAGTCGTCAATACAAAGACCACCAAAGAAAGAGACTTGTTTGTCTAAGTGTGTGCTGTATGATGGAGCTGAATTTACTTATGAGAATCTGAACATGTTACTTTTATATTATTCCTGCTTTCTGTGTTACTCACACCTTTTCGGCCACAGCCAGTCAGATTTCTCAATTCTTTAGTTGTTTTTCTCCAGACGCTGTGTGATGTTTTACTGTTGAAGCACAGGTAAAATAATGCATTTGTGCAAGCAGACACTCTTGTCTTCATAAAAAGTCATTTACGAGACTCTTGAATTTACAACGGAGTCGTTTTAAAACAGTGAACACGCTCTGAACGTCTGCCTGTTACGATGCAAGCAAGCTTGCACAAACATGTACACATACTGATGTTCACCTTTTACAGATTTATTGCTTTCAATTTTCTTGTCTTGACAAGATATAAAGTTTTTATTTATGTCTGCCACTCTATAGTGCATATTGAGCCAATCTGTGTGTGTGTGTGTGTGTGTGTTTATTGGTGTCATACCCTGCTGTCTTCCTGGCTCTCCCAATCACTATTAAAGATGTGCATCGTCTGTCCACCAGAGCAGTTTGAGAACTGGAAGAGGCTGGAAAACAGTCGTTTGTTCTCTAGTGTGTCAGGGAATATGGCATCCTGAAAGTTGACTCCATGAGGGAGGATGTTGTAGTTTTCATCCATCCTGTAAGAAACACGTACACGTTTGTTTGCATATACTTGTGAGGATCTTTGACTTTATGACTTAAATTAATTTCATTTAAAATGATTTTTAAAAATTTACTAAATACATTCAAATACTAAATACTAAAACTGAAAATAAAAAAATATATCCAACTATTGTTTTAATAAAGTTCTTGAAAATAAGTAGACAAGCAATGCTTGTTTGTTGTTTAAAGAAAGCGTACTGTAGGTTAAAGGTGCAACTCATTCCCTACATTAATTTAAATATTTCAAATCAAAAATGAAAAAAAAAAAAAAACTTGTAGTTCAGAATGTGAGTAGAATGATTCATTTACCACTACGTTGGTCCTGTCATAGACATATGATGTCTATGGGTCCTGTTGTACGTTTCTGATTCACTTAAAGAACCGACTCATAAGAGTCCTTCGTCTCGGTTGCACTGGCCGCGCTGTACGTGTCTGATTCTCTAAAAGAACCGGTTCATAAGAGTCATTCGTTTTGGGATTGACTTCAAGGGCTCGCACTCAGTGTTTTGATTCACTAAAAAGAATTGGTTCATAAGAGTCATTTAGTAGCGGTACTGTACTGAATATTAGGGCAAAAAATAAAAATTAAAAAATTAAAAATAAACAAAACAGAGGGCGAGAAAACTATTATGGAATAGCCTATACTGTACATAATGGAACGCAGGTTATTCGTTTCCACCCAGCTGAAGTTCAGAAAAATAACCGGTTCTTGGTTCATAGACGTGAACCCACCTGAGGAAGAATATGTAGGAGTTGTTTTCCATCACCGTGTGTGACTGACAGCTAAAGTACCCCAGTCCCGTGAGGTTGAGGCGCGAGCCCGCAGGCACCTCCAGCATGCTGCCCCACGCCTGATCGCACAGCAGCTCCACCTCCGCCGCGTACAGCAGCGCGTCCTCCGCGCGCTCGTGCTTCAGGTGCGGCAGGTAATTGTAAAGGCTGGACGCGTACGGCTCCTCGTGGATGGCCAGCACCTTGGCGTACACGATAATCTCGGCGAGTTCAGCTCGACAGCCCTCGCTCAGGGGTCGCCACTCGCTGGGCAGTTGGCACGCAAACGCGAACCCGACACCCAGCGTCAGCAGAAGCGCAAGGTGCATGCTTCCTGTGCCAGCAAATAAAACCCACGCGTAAAAGTGCTCGTTCACGGGTTCAGTGGATAGGCGATGCAAGTGTAAGCACCCATGCAGCGGCCCGGGGTCAGATCACATAGTCCCGACTGCTCTAGGTTCACAAGTACGAGTTCCCATCCTGCTCCTCCTCGATCCATCATCACTCCTGAAGTTCGTCTCAGGCCAATCGGCGCGCTGGAGTTTATAAACAGCCAATAGACGCGCTGCGTCCTGCGTCCGTCCAGCAGCCTCACTGCTGCATTCCTGGACGGCATTTAGACTCATTTTATGTCTTTATTGATTATACAGGCAGAAAACAGATCACTGTTCATGCGAATTCACTTTCTACAAAAGTACTTTTAGGGAAAATACATTAAATCGAAATGTATGGACCCATTACTTTTCAGTCATGCAAAAGTTTAACAAGTTTGCAAAAAGCAGACTACAATAATCATGTAAATAATATGACAAAGAACATTATCCTTTTATTTCATGCTGGTGAAATACGTGTTAAAACTCGTATTTTTACATTTGAAGAGTTCAGTTCAGTCACCCCTTAATTGTTAGGTTAACAAATTATAATTTATACGGAAAACAGTTCATGGAAACTCACTTTTTACAAAAGTGATTTTAGGGAAATACATTTATAGAACGGGTGTGCGTTATTATTATTATTATTATTATTATTATTATTATTAGCCTATTATTATTAAATAATACGTAGTAGGTTGTGTCTGTATTATGTTGCCCATTTAAAATTATTTAAATTAGCCAGGAGCCTAAAAAATGGTAACTGGGATACCACATAATATTTAGATGTGATTTATTTGTTTACTTTGTGCTCTTTTTTTATTTAGACTACGTGACGGTTAGTGTAAGTGACAAGTTTGCAAAATGCAGCACACAATAATCAATTAATCATATAAATAATACAACACAGAATATTATCCTTTAATACCATGCTGATGACACAAACTAGTGTTAAAACTAGTATTTTTTTGTTTTATTTGAAAAGTACAAAAGTAGTATTCAGTGGGCTATCTTTTTTCTGTGAAATATCGATGGAAATGACAGTTCAGTCTCTCCTTAAATACTAGGTTAGCTGATTATAATTTATATTAGAACTATCTTTAAAACTAAAAATGTTGTTTGAAATTCTGTTTTAGTTTTTTTTTTCCCGACGAGTAAAGGCATTAAAATCAAACGCTCCTCAAGTTTTGAAAGCACGCTCGTCGTTCAGCTCTGTCTCAATGGCTCTCTCTAGTGCATAAATAAAGTCATAACATTAGAGGTTAAAACTTTTTATTACAAGGATACTGATCTATTGCTATTGATATAGTTATATTACTATATTGTATGGTCCATTAATCTATATTTACCATATGGAAGGAAAACGCAAAATTATTCTACACCCACGAGAGTTTTTCATCATATAAATAGGAAAGTAAGACTGTTACACACTAAAATCATAATGGGTGCCAGAAAAGCCCCTCCGTTTGCCGCAGTTGTGGGTGCTTCTTGCGGGATGACCTCAGCAGAACAGGCGCAGGGAAACCCCGGCCGCGTCGTGACGTCACCGTCAGCTGGTTCAGCGTTGCGCTGCACGGAAGCAGCTTCAGAGGCTAGAGCCTTATGACAACGGATAGACAATTACATGCATCACGCTTGCTGTAAAACAGACCAATCCTTCTGGATCACAGATCTGTGCGTTCGGCGCGCTGCACTGACGTCTGGATCAGGAAACGCAGCATTTCCCAAAACAAGCTGGTGTACACAAGAAGAAGTGAACGCTTGGTGAGTATCGAGGTGCGCGGCTAGCTATTTCATTTGTTTATAAAGTGTCTCTACATATATTAACATGTTGCGCACTTATTAGGGCGTAGTTTACGAGTTTTGGTTAATTTCTACCGCAGATGTCCTAATTAACTTTCGTTTTCTCCTCATATGTATTGTGAAACGTCCCAGGTGGGATTAGAATAGCGTTTAATAACACTAGAACACTAAACCATTGTTTGCCACTCAAACATGTGTCATCTACTCACAATAATGTCATCCCAAAGTCATTTCGAACCAGACGATAGAACAGTCATTATTACTTATTCATCGAATCTTTCAGTCAGGGTTTAACTCGATTACCAACTCAACAAATTGTTCAGATTTAGTGATTTGGATAAAATGAATGACTGATACCAAAGTCTAATGTTTTTTTTTATTTTTTTTTATTGCATTTTGAACATACTAGCACTAGAACATATCCTTTCTTTTTAGTTCAGTCTAAGTTTCACTTTTCATTCTTTGCTGATGATTGCATATTTGAACGCAAACCATTCTTGAACTAAGAGTCATGTTCTGGTTTTTCCTAGCTCAGCTTGAGTGACTCAAGAAACATGGCATCTGGTTCATCAATGATGAACGGGGACATCAATCACCCACGCGGGTCCGGCCCGGGGAACCTGGGCAGTTTAGAAGAGACCCTCCAGCAAATGAACACCCTGATCAAAGAGAACCGAGAACTGAAGGGTGAGACTTCATTTCTCTTTCAGTCATAATCACGGTACAAAAACATGTTCCTTCATATAAAATCCTTGTTTGTCCCGCAGAGGCCCTGAAACAAACCAACTTATCCATGAAGGAGAGATTTGAGGGTCTGTCGGCATGGAAGGAGAAGCAAAAGGAGGAGAGAGACTTCCTGGAGCAACGATTAGAGGAGGCCAAAACCAGACTGAACACTATGGATTCAGAGAAGGAGGCACTGAAGAAACAAGTGGAAGACCTGGAAAAAAGTGGAGCTGAAGTAAGACAAGACAGAAGCTGTGAAAAATCATACCACTCAAAAATATCTAATCATAAAAAGACTTAAATTAAGTAAATATCTGCTGTAGTGTTTACACACCGAACTGGAGACGCTGAGAGGTCAGATCGCTCGTCTTCAGGCCGAGAAGAATGATCTGGTAGCATTAAACTCTGAACTCCAGCTCAAAATGGGTCAAGGTTCACCTAGAGATTCCTTCATTGAGATTAGAATCGCTGTAAGTATGCACACGCACACACAAACTCAATAAAGTGACACAGTGTTGCTCAATGTCACTCTCTGTGTTTTCTTCCACAGGAAGATGAGTTAAAAGTAACCAGAGATTTGCCCAATATACCAAAGGACCCTTGCGCTTTCAGCATGTAAGCACTGTAGAATTAAGCATGAAGTTCAGCAGATTTCTAATGAAATGCTTCTGATGCAGTAAATTTAAGTCTTTGACCTCTTGCTTGCTTGTTTGTTCATTTGCTGAATGCACCAATAGTTTATGAGCTAGAAATGCAACTAGATCTGACAAAAACTCTTTATGTGTGTCTTAAGTTGGAAAACGGATTCAAATAGTGTCTATCTTTATGGATTAAAGTTAGGATGTGGGCCACGTAAGGTGTATAGTAATTGTAAAAACACAATAGGTCCTCGATTTGATAATCAAGCAAATGTGTGTGTGTACGCAGGCCAAAGGCTGAGTCGGAGGAACAGACGGTGAGGCAGCTGCTTCACTCCCTCAGAGCAGAGACGGATGAGAAGGAGAGACTGCAGCTAGCGCTCCAGGAGGCACGTGGGAGGTAGGACAACATTCCTCAGTCAAACCTTCTCAGAGACAGAGTACTTAAGGTGTTTGAGCTTCTTTTATTATATGCGCATATTGGGTATTTGCAGAATTGCCGAGTTGGAGAACAGACTGGAACACGCTGACAGAAGTGCACAGACATCTCTCCCCTCTACAACTGAAATCAATGTAGGATAATCAGACTTGTATAGCTATCCATGTAGCATTTTTTGACTAGTTATTTGATCAAAACATCCATGTGACTGTGGTCTTTGAGGCCAGTCTTTTCTAAAAGAAAGTGAAAGAAAATAGTTGGGAGTGCGGCAACAACTATTAATTTACATTTACTATGAGGAAGCGACTGTGTGTTTTCTGTGTTTGTTTTCACCAGGCAAGCGCTGAGGTGAAGAATCTGGAGGATCAGTTGCTGAAGCTCTGTAATGAATTGAAACAGGCTCAGATCAAACTGGACGAGGCTGAGAACATGAAAAGAAATCTGCAGGACAGGTCAGAAACACCAGCCAACATTAACTTATACACAAAGTTATAATAACTTTTTTTATTATTATTATTAAAACAAATCATATTTTTTTAAATAATAAAAATACATTTATTTTTGTTTATCATTATTATGTTGTATATATATTTGCATTTTTCTAAATATTAAACATGAAATTTAGATTAAATTGCTTTCAGACTTGACTGAAAGTTGGTTCTCCTGGAAATGCAAATCTAGTTTCAATATCTAAAGTCACCTAAAGTTTAATAGTCTGTTGTTATATGCAATATGTTATACAGTATTGTTATAATAGTCTGCATAATGGTGTCACATGAGCATGTTTAGATATTAATTTAACCTCATATTGTAGAGCACATTTCATAAGCAATAAATGCAGAAATTCAGATCTTCCTTTTGGGTGTACTTTTTTTTTTATTTTGGCACGAAGGACTACTAACAAAGTCTGCAGAGTTTCCTATTTCTCCCATCTAATGTTCTCTCTGCAGGTGTAAAGATCAGGAGCAGGATCTAGGTACTCTGAAAGCTCAGCTGGGAGAGAAACAGAAGGTTCTGGCTGAGAACGACACTCTGAGGGTTCAGATGGAAAGCCTTCAGGCTGCTGTTAAAGTGGAACAGAAGAAAACTCAGGATGAGAAGTGAGTGCATCTGATGCCTACAAAAACACACATTTTGAATTGAGTTGCATGGCGGATATATAGACTCAACTCAGTTGCACATTGTGTTTATGTTGTTTTCAGAATAATCACATCTCCTCTTATCTTTCTTTGTCAGGAACAACCTGAACCAGCTGAAAGATGCCTATACCAAGCTGTTTGAAGACTACAATGAGCTCCAAGAGGAGAATAAGAAGAGAGCGGTACAAATTCCCATTCACTTTAGAAAACTTCAGGCTTACAAATTTTTTTTTTTGTATTTGACCAGGCACTGTTAATTAGGTACATCTGTGAACAACAAATTAAAAATTTTCAAGGACTATAAAGCTTGTACCAAAACATTTCTATATTTAAATACAGTTTGATTTAAAGAGGTTAATTTTGCATTCAGATTATGTTGGTGCTTCATCCCTCTTACATACCTAATTGTGCATGATCAGGCTTGTGTTTCACGGGAAGACTACGATGACCTCCAAACCAGGTTTGATACGGCTGAAAAGGCGCTGGCAGACAAACAGAAGAAGATTGATGAGATGAAGATGGAAATCTTCCAGAAGGAAAAGGAACTAGAAACTATTTCTGTTTTCCAGGCTCAGGTACGAATGATTGTATCCTCCCACATTTTAAACTCCTTGCGATCGGCATCATTTTTTAAATGTTTTTTTTATGTACACATACAGGCAGAGATATATTCCTCGGATTTCTACGCAGAACGGGCTGCTCGGGAGAAGATTCACGAGGAGAAAGAGCGTTTGGCCACTCAGCTGGAGTATGTGAAGAAACAGAACACCCAGCTTCAGGATGAGATGGAGTCACTTGGCAGGTACGTCATAAACTTCACTTACTTGTGCACATGTGACCTCTGTGATTTTGAAAAGGGAATTTTTTATGCTATAGGCATTCCATGAGTGAGATGCAAAGGAGACATGTGTCACGTGGGGCCAATCCACAAGGGCCAGCTTCTCCACATCACCCGCAAGGAGGTAGAGGTCCTTACCATAAAGAGTCCATGTTGTGAACTTTCATGCTCCTGTACCTGTGACTATATATCAGGATTACATAGACATCTTTATTCCACAGGTGACTGGCAGCAGCAGAATATTCCAGAACATGCTTGTCCCAAATGTGGGGAAGTCCTACCTGACCTGGACTCCCTGCAGATCCACATCATGGATTGCATCATTTGAGCCTGTGGCCTTGTAACCCTATACCAGATCCCCCCCTATATGTGAACTAGTGGTTTGATAGCTTTACCTTCAAGCAGCCTGAAACATAATGTTTCAGTAACACAGGTCTATAAACCCTGCATCCTAACAATACGGTATATTATCAGTGTGGATGGTTTCAGATAAATTGATGCTATTGGTCGAGGGTGAGAATCAGGATTTAATGTGTACGTAGCTTTGGTTCTGGATTTACACTAAATACACCTTATATAACAGCAACATTATAAAGCTGCTCTAAGACAATTTATCACTGTCAACTATTAAGAAAAAAATATATGTTGCAGGTGAGCAATCAGTGTGGCAAACATTATCGATTAATCTATTGTTGGTGTATTATGTTGTTGGTAGCAAAAAAGATTATATTTTAAAGATTTGAAATCGAAGTTAGTGATAGTTTCATTATACTTTCAATGCCCAATATTATACGAACAGATGTCAACATATAATGTTATTCTTACATTTTTTTTGTTGGCTCTGTTAAAGCACTTTATTCTGTTTGATAGCAAGGTTAGTAAGTTAGATATGGGGCAAATTACTCTAAAAATATAAGTGTCTGTATGTTAATTCCTGCCTAAATCTAATAAATACTTTTCTGAAGTTCATATTGTATTCAACACATGGACTCTATCATTAATGTGCTCGAGGTTATGGGTAAATAACCTGCAGCATGTAGCATTAAAGGAACACTTCACCCAAAAAAATGTCACTTTGTTTTCATTTACTCACCTTGATCATGTCCAAATTGGCATGCCTTTCATAACGGAAAAAAGAAAATTAAAGTTTCAAAGCACTTTAGCAGTCGATTTTAAGTCACAAATCATGTCATTTTGAAGAAGTGAATGATGCCTGAGCGCCATCACGCATCACAATGACAAAAAATTAAACACAAAAGTATATATAAAAAAAAGTGATTCAATATGAATCATCCTGTTATTAACAAATCATTTGATAGATTTATGTTAAGAACAGGGGGGATGTAGAAAATATTTTGTAGGGTGGAGAAGGGGTGGGGGGGTCTATGAAGGTTGGCAACACCAATGCAACCCCCCCCATACCCCCCCCCCCCCCCCCGTGCATATAGTTTTTGGGGATTTATGGTATGACATAGACAGTATACCATTATGTATTACCATTAAGTAATTACCTAGGCTTTACTCTTTAAATAGCAAAATAAATTACATTTCAATATCCATCACGGCACATACACAACATAAAAAACTTCAAACAGGTTGTAAATGTTTCTGAGCTTGTATCACTAAAGAAGGCATGTAGTTCTATTCAAACAGGCGACTTAAATTTATAATCGCGTTTAGTGCAGGTTTAAGAGCAAAATAAATATTAGAATTTCCCAACTTTCACTATTTTATATTTTTGGGTAAGAATAAGAAGCACTTCATCCGGTATAATGTTTTTCATTACAACATAAGAAAATATTTCTGGAATCTGCATCTGAAAAAGCATGTATTTAAAGGTATTTACACAGTTTATGTATCTCAGAGGGGACATTTAAATGCATTTAAACTGCAAATACTGATGTATATATAGGCCTAATGTGTAATTCACGAGTTCACATCTACGTATATTAATACAGTAAGGTTATGCGTATTTGGCGTGCTGTCCAGGTGGAGGGCTCCAAGCTCGGGATGTGGCCTGAACCCAGAGTACCCCCCCTCCCCCCCCTCGGTTGTGGTAAGAGTAGATGGATCTATTGTGAGGAGAATGGGGTGGAGGAGGCATGCTGAAAACTGTCAATGAACAGAGGTAGGTTCTGCTGTTATTTATACCTTGTCATGAGTTGATTACTGATTGATCTCCACTTGTGTTAATCAGGTTAATGAACTGCGACTGTTCCTCCCGAACTTTGTTATAAAACTACATGTGTAGAACCCCCTTAGATGATTTGCTCAGCTCTCTCTGTTGTTAGCATGCAGAGATTCTGATTCGTGTGTCATCAGTTTTGTTAACTGATGTTTAGCTAAACTAATGTTTAACTAACTCATTGTTAAACTTTTTTTAAAAAAATGTCTTTGTTTTGAAAACTGAATTAAAGGGATACTCCATCCCAAAATGAAAATTTGGTCATTGATCAGGTACCCCCATGTCATTCCAAACCAGTAAAAGCTCCATTTGTCTTGGAACAGCATCAAAAAAGCATCAAACCTGAAAAACACTTCCTTTGTTCAGGTGATAATGGATTAAAGACCCATATTGCACCCGTTTGGTACACGTCCCCGGAGATAAGTCATGTTTTTTGTCCCACACCTCCAGGTTCAGGGTTTCATCACATCTGCAGTTTGGGAAGTTGAACCAAAGACTATAGAAATACAAAAAATGATTCACATACTTATGAATGGGAGAAACTACAATGCCCAATATGGCAGAATAGTCCAAATTTCTAAATGAATAAGCCAATCGCTGATTGGTAAAGACACTGCATCACTGCAGTGGCAGTTAGAAACTCCAGTTACCATAGTAACCTGAGGCTAGACCAGCCAATGCACATGCGGCATCTTAAGCATGCAAAAAATAAGCCTTTTAGATGCTATTTAGCATAAGAAACAACATTCATGGGGAAGTTCATTTCAGATTTTGATGCTGATTTGAAATATGTAATTTAATTGGGACTTCAGTGATCAGTTTTTGATATTTCATGATTTATTTAGATAGGACTTTTTTGAGCTGCCCGGAAGCATTGCAAATATGGCCGCTGAGTAAACAGACTTTCATTGAAAGAGACTTTAGTTGAACTCTTCACTGGCAAAGTCCAAAATGATTTTTTATTGTACCATGTTGGCAAATTTGCATTTGTCATGTCAGCAAGATCGTATAAAAATCATTTTAACAATTCATTATCCTGAATACAAATGCATTTTTTTTTTCACTTTATTATTATTTATTTTCTGTGCTTTAATTGGGTTCATAATTACAACAGCTGGACAGAAGTCATATCCTCCTGAGAAGTAATAACTTGGCAACCTTTTTATAAGAATATCTTATATTTCATAGGAATACCAATTCATAATTTCTATTGACGCTATTGACTTGTGTCTGCCAAAAAAACTCAGGTCCTGAAGACATGTATGAAAATGATGAAGACATGTATGAAAATGAAGACATGTATGAAAATGATGCCCTGTTTTGTAACAAAAAGTCGTATTCAAACCTCCAAATGTTTGGTATCTGTTTGGTAGCCTTAAATGTGCCTGTACAGGAAATCCGGCTTAAAATTGTACCCAGCTGTTGAAACCAAAGTGCTTTCCATATATACATAAAGATTTGACTTTCATAATTTAGAAAAAACTACAGTAAACGTTTATCATATTTCAATTTTATTAACTTGGTCAGTGCATTTATGTTTTTTGTTTTTTTCAGCTGGGGACATTTGGGAAAGCATATGGCAAACTGATAGGGAACTGGTCCATCACAAAGTCCAATGACTCTGATATAGAGAAGAGAGTCTTGCTCAAGAACAGCACAAAGAACACACGTGCAGTTCATCCTTTTTGATAAGCAGGTACTACGTTATATTTGGGGTAGTACTTTAAAGGAATAGTTCAACAAAAAATGTTAGTTTGCTGATACTACCCTCAGGCCATCCAAGATGTATACGAATTTAGCATTACATTACTTCAGCGCCTATTTAGAAATGTTTTCACCAATTTCTGAGCTCCATGCAAATAGCCGGAGCTCAGTGCTCATGTATCCACCTAGAGCAGTCTCCTCTCGGCTAGTCCTCCTGACATTCGCCGCTGGCGCTTATGTCTCTTTAGTGGTTAAACATAAAATATTATTCATTTTACTTAATCTAACAGGTAATCTTTGGTCTGTACTCAATTTATCTATATGTTAAAATGAAAATAAAAAGAGGAAATTGATACATTTCGTTTTATTGTAACACATTTCCCTGAACTAAGTAGGCCTACATTTCTGCGGCTATTATTATGTTTAAATGAAAATGAAAGGAGGCAGTGGTATTTGATATCCTATTTCGTTTTATTGTAAATGTACAATCGCCAAGGTGAGCTGACTGATGTTATCAAGTACGCTGCTGTTTGCAGAATTACCAGACATCACACTCCAGAATCGAATGCACAAAGTCCGAACTACCGAGGATGCAAGTCCAAAATTTGCATACTTTGTATTGAGAAACGCTCTTTTGTCACCAGACTATTTGCCTAATCTTCTCGGTACTTTAGACCACGGTGGAAATGCAGAAAGCAACAGGTCTGGGGGGAAAGAGTTCCTGGTTCAATTGTTCCGTGTAATTTTGGTGAAAACGCGGCATTTAATGTTAATCCATGAAAATGAAAGAAAGAAAACCACTCACTGCTCTTGACAGTTACTTTGTAGTTTTAACAATAATTTATGCACAGTCAAACCAAAAGTTATTCAGACATAGGGATTTGCCGATATCAAAATTTCCGGTATTATAAACGGTATTATCACGGTATTGAAATTTAGTTTAAAAAGGGCTCAAAATATAATATAATGTATTATAATAGGTTAAATAACTTTTTTTCTAATAACAAAAATAACTGAACATTTAAATAAAATAAAGCAATATAGAAAAATAAAGTTAAAAGTTTTGCACAGATTTTGCAAAAGAACTATAAAGACCCATAGGTATCACTTTACAATCTCATTAGGTAACCATTAACATTCACAATAGCTACATTTGCTACAGAAGTTATTAATCTTTGTTAAAAAAAAATATAAGTCTTAGTTCATATTAGCTCATTAAATCTAAATTTGCAACTTTACATTTTAACGTGTTATTAAATATTGGAATACCTAAGATAAATTAACGTTCAGATGAATTTTTCATTGGCAGTTTATGTTAAACCATGAATTAGCTAATGTTAAAAAATTAAGCCCTGATGTAAACTGTGAATTAACAATAAAAAATCTAAACACTTTTCAACTATATCTATGGCATGTTGTAGTCAGATTAAAATATTAAGTCTTAACAATTAAGTATTTGGCACTGTGATGAACATCATAGCAAATACACAAATCTGAATGGCTATTTAAAATTATTTAAATGTTTTAGAAAGTAGTGCAACTGGTTTCCAGGCGAAGGACTGCATTGTTTGCAGTCTAGCGCCATCTACTGTCAGAGAGTGAATGAGCTTTTATTAGCGCATCTCTCTCGTATTCACACGTCTTTCAAGCAGCATACAGCAGTGTTGTGTATTTTGACCAGTTGATGGGAAAAGTATTCTTAAAATGCATTCCAAATTCTGTATAATTTGTAATATATAATTATTCGCGGTATTTATAAGTGACGACGATAACAATATTGTGCATATTCATTACCGTGATATATCGCATTACCAAATACTAGCACATGTCTATTCAGACCAGATATAATTGGTTATATTGTTTGACTAGGACACTATAGTTCATTTATGTAAGTGAGTATAGCAAAATAAAGTGAAGTGTGACATATTATAAGCAAAAAATCATAACTGTGAGTGTCTCAACCTTGCTTCTCTGAAACCGCTGCTTCATCCTTAGTTGTCTTTATCTTCATCTCCTAGTTTATCCTTGTCGCCACACGTAGTATTTTGAGATACTAGAAAAGGAAACACAGAGGAGTCAAAAGTTCTCGGTGGTCACTTTATTGCCGCTGCGGACCCGCAGCGTTTAGACATCCACACCAGCTTCTTTACAGCCTTTAAAATAGTGCGCAACCCAATCAATACCCAATGCATTACTGCCCCCTGCTGGACAAATCTCAATATGCATATACAACAACCATGTTTTGTTTGCGTGTTTTTTCTTCAATTTCTAATGCAACTTTTTTACATTACATACTGAAAAAAATTAAGCATTGCTTGGTAATTGTTCAACAATGTATTAATAGTTGTGCAAATATTGTCATACTAACAGTTGTCTGAAGTTTTGGTTGATTGTAATCCATTACAAATCTTTCTATCAAAGTTATCTGACATTATCGAGATGAATTTGCTCTGACAGTTTCTTGTCATATTTTATAAACAATTTCTAAACTATAGCAAATAAACTATAATAATGTAAGACATGTTGAAGGTGTCTGAATAAATTTTGGTTTGACTGTATTTATTATTTTATTTTATTATTGTTTTTAAAGATGCAGTGAGACGCAAATTGTATTGGTGTATATTCGGTAGATACTGTGGAAAATGAGTAATGGAACCGTGTAAGATATTTCAGTATCAGTATCAAAATATATACATTTATGATAACACCACCATGTAGTTTGTTTCTCCCAGCTTTGAGTCCATAAATGAGTGTCCCCCATAATATCGAAGTAAGTGCACATCATTGATTATTGTTCTCACTAAAATATTTTCTCATAGCATGAAATCTGCAGTTTAGTTTAAAGATTAATTATTGTGCATCTATAGCACTCGTGCCACAAGTGAACAAGCGCATCCACTAAATATGTCTAAATTAATATAATTTTTGTTTCACTTCTTCGTAATGACTTTATGCATTTTCAGTGCTTATCTCCATTATTGTGAGTGGGATATTTAATATAGATGTGTACATTTGAATGAAAACCTTACTTCCTTACCTTACTAAAAGAGTGCACTGCGTACGCATGATCTTCTCTAGAATGTCCGTAAGATGCGTAAATATTTACGGCAAGTTTCTTTTTATAAATCCCGATATGTGCGTACAAAATTACATACGCAATTTCTAAGTCTATTTTGCGCGTACGCAACGTTTATAAATGAGACCCCAGGTGGTTAGATCTCATGCATATTTGCTTACAACTTTTTTCTTGTAACCTGTTTGAAAGATTGTATAAAAATTATTTTAACAATTCACTGTCCTGAGCTGGATACAAAAGGGCATTTTTCACAATTTAATTAAATATTCTCTTTTATTCTCTGCATTCAAAGACTACAGATTGTCAAAAACAGAATCATTAAGTCTTTAAGCAAACCTTAGTGCTCCAGCTGACTAACTTTAAAAGCTTTTTTTATAGCCATGACATTGGTCTCCTGCATGTATGCCATTTATTTATTTTCTGTGCATTAATTTTGGTTTTTATTTACACCAACTGGACAGCAGTCATATCCTCCAGAGAACCATAAAATAATTGGAGTAATAACTTGGCCACATTTTCATTGGAATATCTTGCATTTTAGGCAGACAAGTCAATAAGGAAAGAAAATTATAATTCAGTATTTCAGTGAAATTATGAATTAATTTTGCATTTCATTGAAATACTGATTTATAATTTTCTTTCCTTATCGACTTGTGTCTGCCCAAAATGCTTGATTAACGTACTGTATAGCCTGGGCTTCTCTACAGAAGACATGTATGTCATGTATTGACATGTACTGATGTCCTGTTTCATAAAAAAAAGTCATAATCAAACTTCTGAAAAAGCCCTAAATGTGCCTGTACATGAAATGTACTTAATAGCATTGCACCGTGCATCACTCTCTGGTACATTTAAGAATATACTGAGTTTTATCTGCTCCCACCCTTAATGTGTCGTGTACTGTATGTCCATATGATCGTACAGTATATGATAAAAGTGTGAATGACACCATGTGTGCAATATAATTATTCTAAATATGTTTTTGAAATAAGTCTTAAATTATCACCAAGCTGGATTTATTCTGCATTAGAAATACAAAAACCATAAAACTGTTTTCTGTTATAATTTTTTTTTTAATGTAATTTATTCCTGTAAAAAGTTGAATTTAAGCAACAATTACTTTAGTCTTCAGTGTCACATGATCCTTTAGATATCATGCTGATTTAGTGCCCAGTCCTTACTGAATTAAAAAAAATCAATACTGATAATAATAACATATAATGTTTTTTCATATCGTGTGACACTACAGAATGGAGTGAATGAAATGCTGCAAATTCAGCTAACTTTCTTCAGTTTCATCTCCTATCTAAGGCTACATGCTAGCATGTATTGTGAGTGCACATGTAACCTAAATTTTTCTGAAAATAGACTATAAACTTTTTTTAAATGCAGTGTTAGTGGTGGCTTATTTTAATGAATACACATCAATGCAAGACATACGCAGTGTTCATCAATGCATGCTTTTCTACTTTATTATTGCTGAGCTTCATACAGAGGAGCTTTGTCTCAAAGCAGCTTTACAAAATGCTGATTTGCAACAGATTTATTTTACACTATATCTGAAATTCATTTTTCCTTTGCCCACAGAAAAACTACCAGAGTTAGTTCCAGGTCTCACTGTTATACTAGACGAGCCCAAGAGATCATCAAATTTGACGTCTTGGTCCCACACCTGCAGATCTAGTGTATGACCAGATTTACAGCCTGAGAAGCTGTAGCTTGATGTCCACTCAGGATCACGTTTACCCTGGAAATAATTAGTTTTCTTGTATTCACCACCGCAAAAGATCTTGACATATGGATCGGGTGCGTTTCCCAAAGCATCACCAGGCAGGTTATATCCTCGTAAACCAGACACAACAACAGCAGCACTGGAAAAGTCCAGCAGAGACACCAACATCAGCACGGCTAGAGACACCAGCCGAAGATGATAAAAGACTGCCATGGCTGCCAGAAAGAACAGATGTTCAGTTATGATCAACATTTAACACACACAAGTATTGAAAGGAGGAAATAATAATATATTACAAGTAGAAGCTTAGATGTGATTGAGCGTTGAAATGCCTTACCTCACTTGTATTAATGGTCTGTATGAATGCCTCCTGATCTTCACCCCTTTAAAGCCAACGCAATCTCAGAAATCTTCCCACAGGTGATCAACAGGTGGTTAAATCCCATACGAATCTCTGTCAAATATTATCATGAAACATTAGTGGTCTGTTTACATTGGTCAAGTTGCCAAGTGTGTGTAAAACTGCATCCTAAGAAGTCGTAAAAGTGATCATTTAAAATAAGTTTAATAATTGTCTGTCCTCAGTGGCTACAACAGCAGAAAACACTGCGTCAGTGACATACAAGAGTGTGCATTATGAAGAAATAAATCATCTTTTAGCCATTTTTTCCAAATTCATGTTGATTTAAAATTAAAATAAAAATAATCTTACACAATTTTCAAAATTTGTTTTACATTTAATGACAAAAAGTGATGTGGTCCAACCATCTAGTAATTTTTATATATAAATGCCTTGCAAATAAAATATAATATTTCATGTTGGTTGGACCACGATTGACATAATCTTCTCAAATATTAAAAATAAGTTGTGTTACAATACTTTTACGAGTATAATTGACTGTATTTGTGACAGTCAGAAAGCATATGGTATAATGATATGGAAGTGCAATAGTTTAATTTAAATGAGTAATGGTTGCACTCAGAATCCAATGGTTATGAATATGAAGAGAGTCTTGCTCAAGTAAAACACACGTAGTGCACACACACATTTGGAAGGACAGGGCACTGAGTGCATGTGAACACATGGTGTCATTCACACCTTTATCATATACTGTACGATCATATGGACATACAGTACATGACACATTAAGGATGGGAGCAGATAACACTCAGTATATTCTTCAATGTACCAGAGAGTGATGCACGGTTTAGTGTTGTATTAAGTACATACCTTGTACTTTTTTTTTTTTTTTTTTTAGTAATTAAAAAAAAAAAAAACTGTGGATTCGTTAAATATAAGTTAATTTACCATAAACAGTAACATGCTGTAAACAGTATAACATTAGTTAAGTAACACTGGAGTATGCTACATAAAATTAATCCCAAAATGCATCTCAGTCTCAAAATGCAATAACAAAATCTTGCAAAGGGGGATCAACGATCAACATTTATACAGTATTTTTAAGAAAAGTTTAATTCTAAATTTGAAGTTTAAATGAAACAAGTCATGTTTGCAATTATCTAGTAAAAAAAAAAAAACATTTTACAAAACATTTTTTTTTTTCAAAAACATTTTAAACGTTTTTCTAAAAGCGGACCTATTCAGTGCATGCACTCACTGACTGTAGTCTGATCTCTGGTGAATTCTATCATCAGAAACAACAAAGTGCAGATTTGTGTACAGTGTATGTAAGATATTCCTTTCATATAGTTTAAACAGTTTGAGTGATTATAATAGGAGTTTTTAAGAGTGTTTGAACTCTGGATATAGACTGAAGACATTGATAATGTTCTTTGATCATGTAAATATTATTTGCTCTCTTTCTGTGCAATGCAAGTGTTATAATTAGTAACTTGAATTTTTTTTATTAAATTCACATTAAATACAAAGTCAGATGTATTGAAAATATTTAATGGCATAACAGCCCTGGTACTTAAGTTAAAAGACAGTTTTATGTGTAGTTAATAGATCACACTAAAATAAGGCTACTTTGCCTTCCAAGATTCAAAGACTTTGTTTCTTCACTGGAACAGATTTGTAGAAATTTAGCATCACATCACTTGCTCACCAATGGATCCTAAATAAATAATATAATTATATTATATAATGAATATGTTTTTGAAACAAGTCTCATATGATCCCCAAAGCTGCATTTATTCTTGATCAGAAATACAAAAACCATAAAACTGATTTCTGTTTGAATATATTTTTTAATAATTAATTTAAGTTGAATTTCAGCAGCAATTACTTTAGTCTTCAGTGTCACATGATCCTTCAGATATCATTCTAATATGCTGATTTAGTGCCCATTTATTATTAGTGCTCAATTATTAATAATGGTTCTTAATTATTATCAATGTTGAAAACAGTTTTTGCTGCTTAATATTTTTGTGGAAACAGCAATAGTTTTTTTAAGGATTCTTTTGATAAATAGAAAAGTTCAAAGAAGACCATTTATTTCAATAAATGTCTTTATTGTTACTTTTGAGCAATTTCACAAGTCCTTACTGAATTAAAAAATCTATTTCTTCTTCTTCTTTTAAATCTTACTTTACTTAACTTTTTATCAGGGTTTTTCACAAATAATATTAGGCAGAAAAAAAAACATTTTCAACACTGATAATATTAACATATAATGTTTGTTCAAATCATGTGACATTAAAGAATGAAGTAATGGTGCTGAAAATTCAGCTAACTTTCTTCAGTTTCATCTCCTATCTAAGGCTACATGCTAGTATGTATTGTGAGTGCACACGTAACCTATGTTTTTCAGCAAATAGACTATAAGCACTTTGTTAAAATGCAGTGTTAGCGGTGGGTAGATTTTAATGAACACACATCAATGCAAAACATACGCAGAATGTTTAATGCATACTTTTTTAAATTTGTATTGCTAAGCTTCATACAAAGGAGCTTTGTCTCAAAGCAGCTTTACAAAATGCTGATTTGGAACAGATTTATTTAACATTATATTTGAAATTCATTTTTCCTCTGCCCACAGAAAAACTACCAGAGTTAGATCCAGATCTCACTTTTGTTCTATGCGAGCCCAAGAGATCATCAAATTTGACGTCTTGGTCCCACACCTGCAGCTCTAGTGTATGACCAGATTTACAGCCTGAGAAGCTGTAGCTTGATCTCCACTCAGGATTACGGTTACCCTGGAAATAATTAGTTCTCTTGTATTCACCACCACACCAGATCTTGACATATGGATCGGGTGCGTTTCCAAAAGCATCACCAGACAGGTTAGTTCCTCGTAAACCAGACACAACAACAGCAGCACTGGAAAAGTCCAGCAGAGACACCAACATCAGCACGGCTAGAGACACCAGCTGAAGATGATAAAAGACTTCCATGGCTGCCAGAAAGAACAGAAGTTCAGTTATGATCAACATTTAACACACACAAGTATTAAAAGGAGGAAATAATAATATATTACAAGTAGAAGCTTAGATGTGATTGAGCGTTGAAATGCCTTACCTCACTTGTATTAATGGTCTGTATGAATGCCTCCTGATCTTCACCCCTTTAAAGCCAACGCAATCTCAGAAATCTTCCCACAGGTGATCGACAGGTGGTTAAATCCCATACGAATCTCTGTCAAATATTATCATGAAACATTAGTGGTCTGTTTACATTGGTCAAGTTGCCAAGTGTGTGTAAAACTGCATCCTAAGAAGTCGTAAAAGTGATCATTTAAAATAAGTTTAATAATTGTCTGTCCTCAGTGGCTACAACAGCAGAAAACACTGCGTCAGTGACATACAAGAGTGTACATTATGAAGAAATAAATCATCTTTTAGCCATTTTTTCCAAATTCATGTTGATTTAAAATTAAAATAAAAATAATCTTACACAATTTTCAAAATTTGTTTTACATTTAATGACAAAAAGTGATGTGGTCCAACCATCTAGTAATTTTTATATATAAATGCCTTGCAAATAAAATATAATATTTCATGTTGGTTGGACCACGATTGACATAATCTTCTCAAATATTAAAAATAAGTTGTGTTACAATACTTTTACGAGTATAATTGACTGTATTTGTGACAGTCAGAAAGCATATGGTATAATGATATGGAAGTGCAATAGTTTAATTTAAATGAGTAATGGTTGCACTCAGAATCCAATGGTTATGAATATGAAGAGAGTCTTGCTCAAGTAAAACACACGTAGTGCACACACACATTTGGAAGGACAGGGCACTGAGTGCATGTGAACACATGGTGTCATTCACACCTTTATCATATACTGTACGATCATATGGACATACAGTACATGACACATTAAGGATGGGAGCAGATAACACTCAGTATATTCTTCAATGTACCAGAGAGTGATGCACGGTTTAGTGTTGTATTAAGTACATACCTTGTACTTTTTTTTTTTTTTTTTTTAGTAATTAAAAAAAAAAAAACTGTGGATTCGTTAAATATAAGTTAATTTACCATAAACAGTAACATGCTGTAAACAGTATAACATTAGTTAAGTAACACTGGAGTATGCTACATAAAATTAATCCCAAAATGCATCTCAGTCTCAAAATGCAATAACAAAATCTTGCAAAGGGGGATCAACGATCAACATTTATACAGTATTTTTAAGAAAAGTTTAATTCTAAATTTGAAGTTTAAATGAAACAAGTCATGTTTGCAATTATCTAGTAAAAAAAAAAAAACATTTTACAAAACATTTTTTTTTTTCAAAAACATTTTAAACGTTTTTCTAAAAGCGGACCTATTCAGTGCATGCACTCACTGACTGTAGTCTGATCTCTGGTGAATTCTATCATCAGAAACAACAAAGTGCAGATTTGTGTACAGTGTATGTAAGATATTCCTTTCATATAGTTTAAACAGTTTGAGTGATTATAATAGGAGTTTTTAAGAGTGTTTGAACTCTGGATATAGACTGAAGACATTGATAATGTTCTTTGATCATGTAAATATTATTTGCTCTCTTTCTGTGCAATGCAAGTGTTATAATTAGTAACTTGAATTTTTTTTATTAAATTCACATTAAATACAAAGTCAGATGTATTGAAAATATTTAATGGCATAACAGCCCTGGTACTTAAGTTAAAAGACAGTTTTATGTGTAGTTAATAGATCACACTAAAATAAGGCTACTTTGCCTTCCAAGATTCAAAGACTTTGTTTCTTCACTGGAACAGATTTGTAGAAATTTAGCATCACATCACTTGCTCACCAATGGATCCTAAATAAATAATATAATTATATTATATAATGAATATGTTTTTGAAACAAGTCTCATATGATCCCCAAAGCTGCATTTATTCTTGATCAGAAATACAAAAACCATAAAACTGATTTCTGTTTGAATATATTTTTTAATAATTAATTTAAGTTGAATTTCAGCAGCAATTACTTTAGTCTTCAGTGTCACATGATCCTTCAGATATCATTCTAATATGCTGATTTAGTGCCCATTTATTATTAGTGCTCAATTATTAATAATGGTTCTTAATTATTATCAATGTTGAAAACAGTTTTTGCTGCTTAATATTTTTGTGGAAACAGCAATAGTTTTTTTAAGGATTCTTTTGATGAATAGAAAGTTCAAAGAAGACCATTTATTTCAATAAATGTCTTTATTGTTACTTTTGAGCAATTTCACAAGTCCTTACTGAATTAAAAAATCTATTTCTTCTTCTTCTTTTAAATCTTACTTTACTTAACTTTTTATCAGGGTTTTTCACAAATAATATTAGGCAGAAAAAAAAACATTTTCAACACTGATAATATTAACATATAATGTTTGTTCAAATCATGTGACATTAAAGAATGAAGTAATGGTGCTGAAAATTCAGCTAACTTTCTTCAGTTTCATCTCCTATCTAAGGCTACATGCTAGTATGTATTGTGAGTGCACACGTAACCTATGTTTTTCAGCAAATAGACTATAAGCACTTTGTTAAAATGCAGTGTTAGCGGTGGGTAGATTTTAATGAACACACATCAATGCAAAACATACGCAGAATGTTTAATGCATACTTTTTTAAATTTTTATTGCTAAGCTTCATACAAAGGAGGTTTGTCTCAAAGCAGCTTTACAAAATGCTGATTTGGAACAGATTTATTTAACATTATATTTGAAATTCATTTTTCCTCTGCCCACAGAAAAACTACCAGAGTTAGATCCAGATCTCACTTTTGTTCTATGCGAGCCCAAGAGATCATCAAATTTGACGTCTTGGTCCCACACCTGCAGCTCTAGTGTATGACCAGATTTACAGCCTGAGAAGCTGTAGCTTGATCTCCACTCAGGATTACGGTTACCCTGGAAATAATTAGTTCTCTTGTATTCACCACCACACCAGATCTTGACATATGGATCGGGTGCGTTTCCAAAAGCATCACCAGACAGGTTATATCCTCGTAAACCAGACACAACAACAGCAGCACTGGAAAAGTCCAGCAGAGACACCAACATCAGCACGGCTAGAGACACCAGCCGAAGATGATAAAAGACTGCCATGGCTGCCAGAAAGAACAGTAGTTCAGTTATAATCAACATTTAACACACACAAGTATTAAAAGGAGGAAATAATAATATATTACAAGTAGAAGCTTAGATGTGATTGAGCGTTGAAATGCCTTACCTCACTTGTATTAAGAGTCTGTATGAATGCCTCCTGATCTTCACCCCTTTAAAGCCAACGCAATCTCAGAAATCTTCCCACAGGTGATCAACAGGTGGTTAAATCCCATACGAATCCTCCAGACCGTAACCTTCCTAGTCCACCAGGTACTGGAATCCTCGCCCCCTCTGTCTCGAGTCCAGAATACGATTAACCGAATATGTCGGTTCCCCATCTACGAGACGTGGAGGCAGGGGAACCGGAGTAGGCGGATTAATACGTGCATAAAACACAGGTTTAATTTTGGACACATGAAAGGCGGGATGTATCCTCCTGTACGCTGGAGGTAGTTTGAGGCGGACTGTCACCGGACTAATGATCTTGGTGATAGTAAACGGGCCAATAAATTTGGGAGCTAATTTGTTAGATACGCAGAGGAATGTTATTGGTAGAAAGCAACACTTTTTGACCCATGACGTAAACGGGAGGCTTTGACCGGTGGCAATCATCCTTGGCCTTAGTGCTCTCCCTCACCCGGAGCAGAGTCTCGTGGGCTCTGGTCCAGGTGTGGTTCACCTCTTGACAAACGCGTGAGCGTAGGGGACCATGACTTCAGATTCCAGACTGGGAAAAACTGGTGGCTGGTAACCTAAGCTGCACTGAAATGGAGAAAGGCCCGTGGCTGACCCTGGTAACGAATTGTGAGCGTACTCCACCATAGAGAGTTGTTGGCTCCAGGAAGAAGTATTCTTGGAGACCAAACATCGCAACGTCCTCTCTAAATCTAGGTTGGCTCGCTCAGACTGCCCGTTACTCTGGGGATGATAACCCGAAGACAGGCTAACTGACGCTCCTAGCAACTTACAAAATTCTTTCCAAAATTTGGATATAAATTGAGATCCCCTGTCAGTAACCACGTCTACCGGGAGGCCATGAAGCCGAAAGACGTGATCTAAGACAGTGACCGCTGTCTCCTTGGCTGTCGGTAATTTGGGCAAGGGGATGAAATGTGCCGCCTTCGAGAAACGGTCCACTACGGTCAAAATGACCGTCATGCCATTAGAGGGCGGGAGGGTGGTAACAAAATCTAGTGCGATGTGGGACCAGGGTCTCGAAGGGACAGACAGCGGTTGAAGGAGCCCATCGGGAGGTCGGTTAGATGACTTACCACTGGCACAAACTGAGCAAGCCAAAACAAAATCGTGGACGTCACGAGCCATAAGTGACCACCAGAATCGTTGTTTAACTAACCTATTAGTTCGACTTATCCCTGGATGACAAGCAAC
Organism: Carassius auratus; assembly: GCF_003368295.1. NCBI lineage: Eukaryota > Metazoa > Chordata > Actinopteri > Cypriniformes > Cyprinidae > Carassius > Carassius auratus. The sequence goes on from NC_039246.1 coordinate 12,337,460, forward strand.
GTTAGAGCAGTGACCCCACTGAATGACTTCGGACCTTAACTCCTCCGGCACAAATAAACGATTCGGTGGACAACCGGGCGGAGGCGTTAACCCTTCTAAGGCCTTCTTGACCTTTGACTCGACCTCCCATACGAGTGCTGAGAATACTACTTTCTCAGGCAAAATACACTACACAGCACTGGGACAGCACTGCTCCTACCCCCACCTCTGATGCATCGACCTCCACCACGAACTGCCGTGTGGGGTCAGGGGCCACAAGGATGGGAGCCAAAACAAAGCGGCTCTTGAGGTTCTCAGGCATCCCTCGGATGAGACGATATACCCTAGGAAGGGAACAGACTGTGCATGGAATACGCATTTCTCCGCCCTGACAAAAAGCCCATTCTCAAGTAACCTCTGGAGCACTCGTCTGACATGTTGAACGTGTTCCTGGAGAGATGAAGAAAAAATCAGTATGTCATCCAGGTAAACAGATATAAACTGATCTACCATATCTCTCAACACGTCATTAACGAGTGCTTGGAAAACCCCTGGCGAGTTGGTGAGCCTGAACAGCATCACCAAGTATTCAAAATGCCCTCTAGGGGTGTTAAAGGCGGTTTTCCATTCATCCCCATTCCTGATGCGGACCAAATTATAAGCATTACTTAAATCCAATTTTGTGAATACGGATGCTCCCTGTAACCTCTTAAAAGCTGAAGACATTAGTGGCAAAGGATAAGTGTTCTTTATCGTAATGTTGTTCAGCTCTCGGTAGTCAATACAAGGTCGCAGAGAACCATCCTTCTTACCCGCAAAAAAGAATCTCGCCCCCACTGGAGAAGAGGAAGGGTGGATGAACCTTGATGCCAAGGAATCAGAAATGTATTTCTCCATGGCCTCTCAATATAGTTTGCCTTTAGGCGGAGACTTACCTGGCACTAAGTCTATCGCACAGTCGTAGGGACAATGCGGAGGAAGAGAAGCAGCGTGGGACTTACTGAACACCTCCTTCAGGTCCAGGTACTCTGCGGGCACATTTGATAACACCATGTTCTCTTTCTGAAAGACAGAAACAGGCACAACAGGACAAGCAGAAACCAGACAAGACTCATGACAACTTTCACTCCACAATGTGACTGTTGGAACCCCAATCCACTCGTGGATTATGTTTGATTAACCAGGGGTGACCTAAAACAATGGGAGCTACGGGGGAGTCCATGAGGAAAAAGTATATGGTTTCACAGCAGTTGCCGGATGTGAGCAGAATGATGGGTTCCTTATGGTGGGTGACGTGTGGCAGTTCCTTGCCATTGAGGGCAGTGACATGGATGGGCTGAGAAATAGGAAGCATAGGAATGTTCAAGTGACGTGCAATGATAGAGTAAATGAAGTTACTTTCGGCTCCAGAGTCCAGAAGGGTGTGACAGTCGTGAGTGTGATTCTCCCATCGCAGTTTCACCGGAAGGAGAGTCGATGATGTAGTTGAGGACTTCCCGGCGGAGATCCCACCCGATAGTAGCCTCATCTTTACTACCGGGCTGGCTCCTTTCACCGGGCAGGAATAGATGGAATGTCCTGAGCCTCCACAGTATAGACCGAAACCTTGGGACCTCCGCCGCTCTCTCACCCTCCGGGACAGCCGAGCTCTACCCACCTGCATGGGTTTGTGGTCATCGACGGGACCGACCGTGTTATCTCGACTCGTGCGGCCCCTTTCCAGAGAGATGGTATGGCATGTAGGACTGGCCTGTCTACCCAGGCGATTAATCCGAGCATCAACTCGAAGAGCCAGGTCGATTAATCCGTTGAGTGTAGGGGGCAGCTCGAGGAGGTAGATCTCCTTCTGAACTCGGTCGGCCAGCCCATGCAGGAATCGATCCCACTCTGCACCTCGTTCCACTGGCACGCGGCCACCAGGGTGCGGAACTGGATGGAATAGTCCGTGACCGAAGATCTTCCCTGTCGCAGGTCTGAGAGCTGGTGGGCGGCTTCCCTGCCGGCCACGGCTCGGTCGAAGGCCCGTCTCATTTCATCAGAGAGGGTGTGGAACGAGGCGCAACATGGATGTTGGTTCTCCCACACCCCCGTCCCCATAAGGCGGCTTTGCCAGATAATAAAGTCAGTGTAAATGTAACCTTGGACTCCTCGGTCGCGAAGGTGCGGGGCTGTAAAGCAAAGTGCATGAAACACTTGTTAAGGAAAGTCTTGCAGAAATTTGGCTCACCGGAATAATTCTCTGGCGCCAGAAGTCGCGGCTCTGGCCGGAAGTGGTCCTGGGAGGTCTCCCGGGGGACGGGCGGCGCAGGCGGTGCGATGGGTACAGTGGGAGAGGTGAGTTGATGAATCCGCTGGGTGAGCTCGGACACCTGTGTCACCAGCGCTTGGATCGCACGTCCGATGTTTACCATGCTCTCCTGCTGCTGATCCATATGATTGACGCTGTGATGGATGAAGTCAGATAGTGAAGTGGTGTTCGCTGCTTCCATGATGGTGAGAGCGTTCTGTGACGACTGGGTGTAGGAGGAGCTGGAAACAAGTGCGAGTATGAACAAAGTTTTAATGAGAGACAATAACCAAACAAACTGGAACACAAACAACACTGGGAAGAAGATACAGTCCGAGATGGTGGAAGGAGGTGATGAATCCAGATGGCGGTGGTGAGTTGGCAGCAGGAGAGGGTGGCACAGGAACTGTGGGGAAGCGAGCCGAAGATAAGTCGTGATGCTTGTGGTGGTTGCGAAGTGTGGACGAGGTTCCGGGGGAAGACATGGACATCCAAAAACGCAGAACACAACAGAAAGCAAAGCACAGTTAACAACATGAAACAACGCTCTCACAAACACAAGACGTGAGACAAGCCATGATATAGAGAGGGTAATGAGTGACAGCTGCTGCTGATGACAATTAACGGAGACGCCCACAAACTAATCAGTGCAGACGCATAACACACAAGGTGTACATTTTCAAAAACTGTGGATTAGTTAAGTGTAAGTTACCTTACCATATACAGTAACATCCTGTAAACAGTATAACATTGAACTAAAAGTATTTTTACTGTAAAATACTGACAAATTCATAGTAAAAACAGTAATGTGTTAAATTTTCTGTTAATTAGTTGATGTTTTTGCATAATTTTTGTGTTTAGTGATATGAGGTAGTACTTTTGCAGCTGGGGTACTGTAGCTCTTTATTTCGTGAGCATGATTTAAAGCTTAATGTTTTGCAAAGTTATAATGACATATGGGAGTGCAATGGCTTAATTTAATTTGGTATTGGTTGCACTCAGAATCCAATATGGATATGAATACGAATATGAAAAAGAGAGTATTGCTCAAGGAAAAAACTCGTAGTAATGAGTTTAGATATATTATATGACACATTAAAGGTGTGATATACAGTATGTTACTCTCATGCTGTTTTGTTTTTGTATATATGCCCTTGTGTGCTGTCTATATGCAGAGCAGAGGTAGTACTTTGACAGTGGGGGTACTGTAGCTCTTTATTTCATAAACATGGTTAAAATTGTTGTTATTATTACATACAGTAGACTGTAGCAGAGGAACTGTGATGTTGGGATGTATGGAACATATTGAAATCTTGTGATGAGAGACTAATGACTTGGTGTTGTGAAAGTCTTTTCTGGTGACTACATTTAATGTCTATCTTCTCTTTTTATGCGTTTAACTTTTTATTAAAGAAAAAAAATCTCACATATATGTCTCTCCCTGTAGATGTTACAGAATACCACTGTACCAGGAATCTATGGCTTTATACTAGTGTGACGAATAAACTGAAGCAAATTTGGCTGCAATTCTTGGCATGTTTTCCTCTGCACATCATTTGCTCACGCGACTTAAGACAAAAGAAAAATGATGCAGCAACTACACAATTACTTTGTGTTTTTAAAGCATAGATGTGTCCATTTTTATGTTTGGCCATGTTTCTAGATCTCTGCTTCAACCTAAAGAGAAACTGAAGGAGATCTTTACACACACACACACACACACACCTTTATTTTATATTAGGTCATATATTATATTCACTGAAAATCTTAATATCATGAGAGATATTAAATGTTGCAGACCGAATCATGAATGGATCATTCAGATCAATTGTGTGAACCGGCTCAAAAGATTAATTGGAAAAAAAGTGATGAATGACACCACAACGTTTATTTCCCCATCTAGAAGTAAGAGACCTGTTTTAAAGTAGCTTACCATTTACTGCGTGTTGCACATTTGATGTACACTACTCTTTCTTTAGTATAAAAACTGTTGTAAAATAGTGATGTTTACGAGATTATGTGAGCAGGAAGAGAAGAAGCAGGGCTAATATGGCACAAAAATATGAGAATAAGAACCCCAACTTAAGTCTGAAGTATTAATTTATGACAGCCCGAGCCTGATAAACTGCATTTCTACCATGTAATGAAGCTAAACCCTTTTAAAATAGATACAGTGGAAACTGAGAAGCAGAAACAACTTGATTTATTAGTTTTCTAAGTAATTTCTAAGCAGTTTGAAAAAACTTTATGTCAGCAGTGAGTAGATTGAGAAAAATATCAGCGCAAAACATAAACAGAATTTAGATTTTTATTACTACCAGGCTAGTTACAGTAGAGGTTTGTCTTTACAAAGTACTGGTTGGAACAGATTTATTGTAACATCTCATACTTGTAAAACAATGTGCCTTTATTCGGATAACAAGTAAGAGCGAAAGACCCATATTGCACCTGTTCGTGACATGTGCCCAAGTGATCATCAAAATTCAGGTCTTTGTCCCACACCTCCAGCTTCAGGGTTTCACTTACTTTGCAATTTGGGAAGTAAAACTCTGCTGACCATGTAGGATGAGCAGTATCTTTGTGAAATTCTGTTTGGCCCCCAAAAGTAGAGCCACACCAGACCTTGACGTATGGATCAGGTTTGTTTCCAGCAGGATCCCCGGTGAGGTCCCTGGCGTTTAAACCAAACACTCGAACAGCAGCGCTGGTGAAGTCCAGCTGAGACACCAGCATCAGCACGGCCAGAGAAACAAGCCGAAGATGATAAAAGACTGCCATGGCTGTCAGAAAGAATACATGTTCAGTTATAATGTTGCAACAAATATTAAATGTCAAAATGATTCAGTGTTAAAGATGTCTACCTCTACTTGCATTAGAGTCTGTATGAATGCTTCCTGACCCTCATCCCCTTTATAAAGCCAATTTAACCTAAAAAATCTTCCAAAATGTGATCAACAGGTGGTTAAATCCCATGCTTATCTGTGCTAAATATTATAAAACATAGTGGCCTATTTACATTTGTCAAGTTGCCAATAGGGTGTCAAACTAGGCCTACATCCTAAGGTCATAAGAGATCATAGAACTAATGCATTAAAAGCATTTTAATAATTAATTGCCCTGAGCAGCTAGCTACAACAAACTCATTTCAATGGTCGAAGGTCTGACTCAGAATCCAGTGTTACCAACATGTAAAAATGAGTTTGCTCAAGAACAAGACACGTAGTTCACATACACATGTGAAAGAACAGGTGGTCATTCACACTTTCATCAGATAGTAACATGGCGGATTGGCCACCTGGCATTTCTGGCAAAGACCTGAGCATTGCGTCATATGGACTGATATTAACTGAAGTAATATTGAATTGTCTCTCTAAAAGAGATGTGTTGTGTCATATACACAAGGAACGACCAGTTATAATGTTAAGTATGCCAGTCATTCATTAATGGTAATAATAAAAACAAAAACAGAATAGCATTTTATTTCTGTATTGTGTTATATTTTTATGTTAGAAGGTGGTGTTAAGATTGCATAATGAGCTGGTGAGTTTATGGTGTGGTGGGCCGCTCTGTGCCAGAAAGTCCAGAGCCATTTTTCAGCCCCAGTCCGCCCCTGGAAAGTAACAAGGAATGGATGAAGATTTAGGGACCTCCAAATCCACACATCTATGATCAAGTAATTCACTTCAATAATGTCATCTTTCACCATTTCATCCAAAACATTTTATCATCTTTCTGTGTACTGTAGGTTGACTAGTATGAACACATTGACAAACATACTGTATATGACATTCCTGAAGGTGGGCAAAAATATTCCTCATATACTGTACCATATATCACAAATGAGCATCTATCGAAATCAAATGCACTTAAGTTTAATCAAATTAAAAGTCAGTTTAATCAGCTCTTTAATTTTTTCTTTTCTTAGAAAAAAAAAAAAAAGTTATAATGTGCAGATATAAACTAGCAATTCTGATAAAAAGTCTGAATTGTGCAATTGGAAAAACAAGTCAAAAGTCTAAATTGCCCTTTTTCTTATTCCATGGCAGAAACAAGCTTTCGTAGTTCTGTACTCTCTGAACAGCCAGATAAGCTTTATTCCCACCAAAAAGTGAAAAACAGAGACACCTTTGATTTAAGAATTTTACTTGCATATTTTGTTAGTGAACAGACGATTAACGATTTTGATGAACAGTGCAAAACATTCAGTACTGTTCTACTTTATTAAATCAGTATGTTTTAAAGCAGCTTTTACAATGCTGGTGTGGAACTAACCATGTAAACAGCTTTACAAATACATGACTGCTTCAAAGCTGTAATACAGGGCTCCATTTTTCAGCTCACAAGTACCGGTGGAAGACTCATATTGCACCCGTCTTACACACGTGCCCAAGTAGTCATCAAAATTCAGGTCTTTGTCCCACACCTGAAATTTCAGGTCATCCTTTGCTTTGCAATTTGGGAAGCTGAATTCTGCAGACCATGAAGGATTAGCGCTATCCCTGCGAAATTCTGTCATCCCTCCAAAAGTAGAGCCACACCAGACCTTGACGTATGGATCAGGATCGTTTCCGGCAGGATCCCCGGTGAGGTCCTTGGCATGTAAGCCAAACACTCGAACAGCAGCGCTGGTGAAGTCCAGCTGAGACGCCAGAATCAGCGCGGCCAGAGACACCAGCCCAAGATGATCAAACACTGCCATGGCTGTCAGAATGAACACGTGTTCAGTTATACAGATGTTAAACACAAATATTGAAATGTAAAAATAAGTGTTAGATAACTTACCTCACTTGTATTTGATTCCGTATGAATACTTTGTGATCCTCACCCCCTTTATAAAGCCAGTACCATCTTCCAATAGGTGATCAGGTGGTGTCATGTCATGCACATCTGTGTTCAGTTTCTGTGTTGGGCTGTTTACATGTCAAGCTGCCATGAGTGTAGAAAATGTTACCCCCCCCCTCAAAAAAAAAAAAGTTAATTAAAATTATTTGAGCAACTACTGTATATACTGAGTTTAAATCATGTTACATCTATCAAAATAATAAATATTTACTTGGCCATGTGGGTTTGTGAGACAATCTGCACGCACGTCAAAAAGTTATAGAACTGCAATGAACTCAGTTGACCTATTGCTGGTCTGACTCAGAGCAGTCAAGACACATAATGCACGTACACATTTAGGAGAACAGGGCAGAGTGCATGTACACACGTGGAAGGACAGAGTGTGTGCCACTCACTTTCAAATAGGATCACAACCAGATGAGGCTTAGTACAACCACCTCCACGTAATTCACATCGATCTTTCACTATTCAACCAAACCTACAACCAAAACAAAACATTCTCTTTCTACATCAGATGCAGGTTGGCTTATTGGCTAATATTAAAAGAGTGCAATATTAGGGTAACTGATATTAAATGCACTTTAAATCTCATCAGCTCTATTGCTCTGAACACATGATAGCTAATCCAGCATCTATTGTGAATTGAGAAGCAGAGGCAGGCATAATTTATTTAAATGACTTTTATTAAGTTTACAAATAGGGTAACAAATGCTGTTTTATTGGAGCGCAAAGCTCCGTTTTATATGAAGCTTGAACATCCTATACTTAGTGCAAAACATACAGTTAAACATTGCCGATGATTCCCTACATGTTTTTGTTTGGTTTTCATTTTAAGTAACTCTTTTAACATTTTGTACAATGTTAACTATCATATGGAAAAAAAACAAAAAACAAACACTGAATGAAAGTCACCAGAGGAGATCTAGAGACTCAAAAGACAGCAAAACAAGCGGATCAGATAGCAGTACAAAACAAAATAACTCAATGACAGGTCAGTAGCATTAAGTAAACACTGTTCTGTTGTATTTCTTTCCACAGGAGAGCGACTAGTAAGGAGGGATTCATTCAGTAAGATAGTTTTGAGGAAGTTTGTGTGCATTTTATCCGTGTAACTAAAGTCTCATGCAAAAAAAAACAACAAAAAAATTCCATCATTAACTGAATGTCTAGCGATACTGAATGGCTTGTTTGTACATCAGCACGCTACAAACTTTTTTTTTTGTTACATTTTCCAAGGTGCTGTATCATTTTCGTCAGAGGTGAATAAACCTGCACTGCAGTTACATTAGCACCCTCTACAGTCAAACAGGGGGACCTGTTTCTTATAGCGAGAGCAAATGAACACTTCTGTCATATCTGGAACAGGGACATGGCACTCAGAAGGTAGTATTTCATTAGTCTGAACACTTAGCAGGTTAGACCTCTTTGTTAAAGACCTTCTGATGTGTTCACAGTTTGACCAAACCGAGCGAAATAAAGTGGGTAAAAACGAGCTGTCTACAGGTAAAGCGTTGTGTACAAAGCAAGAGATAAAGCTAAAACGATCCGATTTGGAATATAGAGAGCCAGTTGAGAATCTAAACTACAGTTGACCTAAAGTGAAGTTCCTGTACCAGACGTTTCACGCAGACGGCACACTAAGCAGTATGTAACGGGTTGTAATCTAAGTCCTTTCAGTAGTTAAGGTTATGAGAGCATCTCTGAATAAAATGCTCTAAGGATCTGTACACTTGTTTCTGGTGGATCAGGGCTGTTTTCTATTTATTTGAACAGTCAAATGTGCTAAAAGATAGTTTGACACTGCATGTCAGCTATTTTGAATAAACCAAAGCATTTACAAGAGTGATTTGATTGACTGCTACAAAAAGAGAGAGAGTGAGATCCTCCAAAAGAAGCTACTGATCTGCCATGAAACCGAGGGCTGTTGTCAGTACGGTGAACTTACATGGGCAGTGAGAGTTCAAAAGAAGCGGATTGATGAGAAACCAGCAAGAAATATTGTTTAACAGTGTTGTTTTGGCAGAGAGTGGCGTTCTTGTGTCGGTGAGGGGTGCTAACGGTCTTTTCCCACCTTCCTGGTCCTTTTCTAGGCTCCCTATGCACACCTGGAGAGGATTTGACACTGGATGGCGTCAAAACCAACGAAGCAGTTCTGGAGAAACATCTAAGCTGTTGATGGTTTTGAAATACTTACAACATACTGTCCCTTGCGTACTACCTTTCCTCGTCCTGCGTTTCTATCTGAGCCGAGCCCTCACCTTCACAAGAACTGTTCACGCTGTTTAAGAATCCATCTGGAAAACAAAGACACCGTGGTTGTCGAAATAAGTTTAAATGTGCTGATGATAGGCACGCTTCCACTTGCATACTAAGGTAGATTGATCAAAGTATCTAAAACTCAACCCCTTAAGCACTAACACAGCCTTTGAATGTGATATAATGGCTGGGTTGTGTGTTTGCGCACCCTATATATGAAGCATTTTGCAACTAGGACTGTGCCATCAAATGGTTTCAGTCGTAGCCAATTCAAAACCACATCCAAAACAACTCCTTGTTCCTGCAATATATTAATAATCACCCTCTGTGAAGTCACTCCAACTAGAGACTCTCCACTGCCTTATATATCAAACCCCGAAGCAAAAAAAGTAACACAAAAATAAAGCAAGGCACTAGAATCTTCAGAAAGCTCACTGGGCTTAGCGAAAGAGGGAAAGATTCTTTTCTTCAAGTACGTTAATTGAATCCATTTACATTCACATTTATCTAATAATATAAAGAAAGTACAAAGGGGGGAAAAAGGGTTAAAGTGTCTCCAATAAGATGCGAGTAATTAAATAGCTAGCCTTCCATCCTCCAAAACGTCTTTTTTTTGTCTACTTTCTTTTTATCTAATGTTGTCCAACAACATTTATAATAATCACAGTGTTTCAACATCAAAAACTGATGAGTAAATACAGGTCCACACAGAACACAACTTCTTCTTTGAATGTCTCGATCAAACTATCGTAAGAGGCCCCTAATGCTGCCATGATTAGAAAAAGCTGATAATTAGACAAAGATTTAAAGCTTCACGGGCCTTAAAGGTAACCGATCCTGCATCCAAACCCCAATCCAACTGATTTAATCCACCATTTTACAAGTCACCTTGTGGTGTGGCCCGACGAGAAAACCGTAAGAGGATGGTAAAAGTGTGAATGTGCATGTAGGAGCTTTGTAGTACAGGCAGCTGAAAGGCCTCTGAACATATGACAAAAAAAAAGTACTGTCCCTAACATTCTGCTACACAAGGCCGGCTTGAAGGGCATAGGGAAGAAAAACCAACTAACCAACCAAATGAATGAAATCAAAACCCTCATAACTCAATTTAAAAACAAAGGAAACCTGTACATGGATTTTGTCATTTAATCTAATGAAGGCCACTTCCTGTGTTTTAAAATGGGCTTTTTTCTTACCATTGTAATTATTGCATTATTCCATGGCATTGCAGAAGAGTGTTTAGGGCAAGAGGGGAACTAGGTTTGTCACTTTGCTGCTCACCATCACCCACCCGACCTCTGTTTTTGTTGACATGCTTGATGTATGAATTTATCAGGAGGATATACAGATGGAAGCCAGTGGCGTTCATTCCATTTTAGGTCAGCAAACCTCTAATCGAACCCCTTGACAAATGTTTAGGGCTGGGTGGTGAAGGATGCCATCACTACACACCTTAACAATAAAAATGGTCACACCTTCTTTGGCCACGTAACATTGCACACAAGTGTCCGTTGTTTTATTTTCATCCTTCTCTTATCCCGTTGTGCATCATCCCCGTGATGTAACTGTGAGCATGTATGCAGATTCTGGCATCTTTTTTCTCAACTATCAACTCTTGTGACAGAATCTCTGTAATGCATTCAAACGCTTGCCCAATTTGTCCCCCTTGCTTCCCTCAACTCGAGAGTTATTTAGACCTAGCACGGCTAGGCCCTGCCCTACGTGGTCTTCAGGTTGGGTCCACCGGGGTGGCTGACTGACTTTTGCAAAGTGCTGATGTGGAAGGTCTGTAAAGGGGTGGGAACCTGGGGATACTGTCCCAGGGGTTGCGAGGTGGCCAGCAGTCCGGCCTGGGTGTGCGCGATTGAACCAGTCCACTGGGTGCTGTAAGGTGCTGAGGGGTAGCCATACTGTGGCGTGGGACACAAGGAGCCCTTCCGGGCCCCCAGCGAGGTAGCAGGAGTGTTGGGCATGGGCGGGTGGCCGCTCAGAGTTGAAGCGATGCTTGGGCAAAGCTGGCCAGGAGCCGAGTACTTACGGCTCATATTGGTAGGAGGAACCATCTGAGAAGAGAAGAAAAGGAAAAACGTTTATTTAGAGCATGGATTCTCCACTCTGGCCCTCAAGGTCCACTGTAGAGCTTTCCTTTAGCTCCAACCTTGATCAAAATCACCTGCCTGTAACTTTCTAGAAGACCTTGATCAGCTTGTTCAGATGTGTTGGATTAAGATTGGAGCTAAACTCTGCAGGAAAGTGGACTTTGAGGGCCTAAAGGTTGAGAACTGTGAAGGACAATGTCTTACTTCGTAGCTGTGGCCCTGAGGAGATACTTGTTGTTGGTGCTTGGAGCCTCTCTTGCCCTGCGACAGGTTCATAGCGTCCCTGGCCCAGTTGTCCACCAATTTGTGCAGCTCGTCTGTGAACATGCCCTTGCAGCTCTGGGACTGAGAGATGGGCGGCTGGTTTTGATTCTGAATGCTTCCCGCCACCGTGTTGGTGCTGCTCGTCCCTGAGTGGAGAAAAAGACACGAAGAGGGAATATGATCGTAAAAATGAATTCAGTCCAACATGCATCATACTAACACAGCTGATACAATCTGAAGCCCCACAGACTATATGTGTGTATATTTTTATATACAGCTCCTCACATTAGATTACATACGCCTTATATAATCTGCAAAATTATTGATTTAAAAAAGAAGAGATTTTTAATATATGGTTATACATATACAGTATAAATATATATATTTCTTTCCATTTAGTTCTACCCTGGTTAGACCGGATTCTAATGACTTTTTAGTCATAACAGATTGTACATTCAAAACTACATTTTGACCTGGAAATAAATAAATTATTATTATTATTATTAGTTAAACCAATAAAAGCTTGCTTAAAATAAATAGAGCTGCTGTGAGTAAAAGCAAGACATTTAAAATAAAGAGCATAGAGCAATATTTTGAGCACTGAAGGGTTTGAAAACGCTAACAGTTATTACATTTAAGCTTTTATTTTGACTTATGATTATATTTAAATATCTGTTATGCAGGTTCTTTATGACAAAACTAAATAAAAATATTTAATTCAATCTCTTCTAATTTAAATAAAAGCAAAACATATTGCAGATTATATAAAGGGTATGTAAACTTAAGAGCACAACTGTATAATATAATGTCATGTGTATAAAAAAAAGTCATGGCAGTGAGGCCCTATCGAGCACCTGGGCATCCGCTCTGAGGCTAAAGTGACACTTTTATCACTTTGAGTCCAGCCTGCAAAACAGGTCACGAAGACAGTATTAAAACACCATCTCTGGCTTTTCATCTGTACATAAACCTAGCGCTCCGCATCTGCCTGGGCTTCATCATCATGCTTGCCATGGTTGTTTTTATTGCAACACAAGGTAGTGAAATGGAAATGGATTCACCATGAGCTCCAGACCATTATTAGATTAAATTGAACTGCAATGTCTCAAAATTCATGGAGGCTAACAATCTGAAACGTTCAGTACCTACTATTTAGAAGCGTAATAAGATTGTTGATTAGTACTATTAGCTTGGACAAAATACTAAAACAAAAACGGCCTTAATCTTGTTAGCACATTAATATTAACAGGAAGTATGAGTACAAAAGCCTCTTTATGAAAAACAAAGCATTGCAGTGAGGATTATATGGTACATGTTTACAAAAAAGCTCTCTTTACTGAACAGTTAATGGGAAGCAAGATGAAAAATTCACCAAATTAGTGGAAATGCCTCAGCTCCTTCGTAAGACTCATCACTGTCATGACTAAGAGATAACGGTACTTAAACATGCACTGGTATAAGCTGATTGGTCCATTTATCTACACATATCTGTTGTGGAACAAAGAGCTGATGCATTTGAAGAATAGATTGTAAGTCAAAAATAAAGCTGATGGGGGAAAAATATTCAAAAAATCTTGATCAGTTAAAAACAAACAGCGCAAATATCTTGCCAACTATCCAGGCAGCCACCCGGCGACACATAAGACCTGTTAGGATGGCAAACACAGCCCCTCCAGAATGCAGCAAAAAAAAAAAAAAAAAAAAAAAAAAATGAAGCACCAAAAGGAATTCTGGGCAATGTTGTCCAGAGCAAGCCATGCAAATCCTTTTCCACCATGCTGGTGCTGACGCCATAACTGGTATCCAATTTTTGCCCAGTTTAATTCATTTGGTTTATACTGGCCTTTAAAACGAAATGAATCATTTTTAAAAAACAACTGTATAGTTTGCGGTCAATACATGGCAGTTTTTAAATATTTACCCCTAAACACCAGGGCTTGCATGAAAACTGAGGGAAGCAATAACTGTTTTCAACATTGATAAGAAGAAATGTTTCTTGAACAGCAAATTATATTGCTATATATGATTTCTGAAGGCTCATGTGACACTGAAGACTGGAGTAATGATGTTGAAAATTAAGCTTTGATAACAGGAATAAATTACATTTTAAAATATATTAAATTAGACAAAAGTTATTTTAAAGTGCATTTCTGATCGAATACATGCATCCACATAAAATATTGTGAATGCTACAATATTCATAAAACCTTAATAATAGATTTGGCCAACAAAAATAAAAAATGGCACCACCTGGTGGAAAAGGGCTAAGGGAGAGGAGGAGGCTCCAAACGCAGCTTGACTTCAGCATTTACTGGATGACTTCCATTCACTTTGTTTAATACTGGAGGATCCCGGAATCCTCTTTGTGAAAACCTACCTTTCTGCGTGTAAAATGCGAGTTGTATTCCCTCGATACAGTGGTTTGTGCACTGGATAGTGATTAAGGCTTGTGCACAGTGAGGGGGAGATCAGCCAGGCCTCATTAGACCCTTGTAATAGGCGAGAAACTCCATTCGAAACAGGATGAGGTCGATGTGCAGTAAGTGGGATGAGTCTTAAGGAGATAAAGGTGCAGAAGGGACTCTGGGGCTACAAATTGGCTTGTGCATAATGGGACGAGTGCTCAGACAGGTCCATTTAGAGTGCATTAGTCAGTCTACTGGTGAGTGGGGCAGTGTCGCCTGGCGAGGCGTTTATCGAGAGTGATTTCCAGTTTGGTTTCAAATTTAGGGCAGTGCGAGTTTAATTTGAGAGTGAAAACACACGTGGCATGCCACACTTATAAACACATGAATGGATCATCACAGGAAAAAAATGCTCAAGTCAGCCTGAGAGCTTCGTGGGAATACCAGCTTCAACAGGCCACAGGACATGAAGCGAGAGGTGATGACAGGAAAGAGAGGGAAGGAGGAGTGGGAGGATGTAAAAAAAGAGAGATAATTACTACAAAGTTGGTTGCAGGGGCACACTTTTTTCACCATCTTCCCTGAAGCATGGAGAGAACGGTGGGATTGAAGAGAATCAGTGTTACAGTAACTCCACGTCAAACACAGTGCATTATGGGAGTGTATCAGAACATGCTAATCTAAAACCTGAAATCAAGCCCTGATGGCTGTTACGCTCATGCTCAGTGAAGGTGGGGTGAGCGAAGGAAGGTTCACGTGTGGTTGTGACTATCGGGTCTGTGATCAGGTGCACTGACATTGTGACGGCAGCTTAAAAAAGATAAGATTGCAAAGAAAGATTGTGCTGATGTGAGAGGATGTGTAAAAGTACCTGCTCTAATGGACTTTTTTTTTATTATTAAAGAAAAGAGACTAAGGAAAATTCATAAATGACATAAATAATAGTCACACTGCATGTGTCAGAAAAGGAAGAGCCAAACAATACTGAAGAACATGAGCCATATCATTACAATAAATTACCGTTAGTATTTGCATTACAGTCGGTAACAATCTTATTGTGAACTAAAACTATATATTTTTTTTTATTAATTATAAAACTTAAATTGATATAAAAATATTACACTTAAAAACAAACAAACAGAAATTACAAATGCCTTGGCAATTAACTGAAGATTAAGTAGTGAGATAAAGAAATTAATTATAGTAGTATATATATATATATATATATATATATATATATATATATATATATATATATATATATATATATAAATAAAAACAACTTGGAAATAATAAATAAATATTAAATATAATTATATACCACAATATTAAAATATATTATATTACTAAAATAAATGTTAGATATGTTAAAAATAAACAAAAGTGACAAGTACATACAATTATTAAAACAAATTAAAAAAACTAATTCAAAATATTAATACTATTTTAACAGTGTCAATAATACTGAAAAAACACTAACAATAAACTACTATATACAATTTATTAATCTATGCTTATTAGGCCCTTAATCTAGGCTTATTATGTTAATAGATTTTTTATAATATATTAACTTTACTGAGTTATACAAAGTGAAATTATTTAGCATATGAAGAAATTAACATTTACCTACCTTAATAAATGATGCTCATTATTAGTTCATTTTACCTTTTTATTATTAAAAATATTAAAATTTCCAACTTTATTGTGAAGTGTTACCAGTATATGGACACTGCACATTTAAATTCTTAGCTATAATTACAACAATTGGACTAAGTTGTTTATGGCATCCAGCTGTGATTTTTTTGTGAAATTGATGTGTATTTTCAGTAGAAATTGCTTAAACTACTTGGAAACTGCTAAAGTACAAGCCGTACTGTTTTCGGTCACTGTGAAATGCAGCATGTTATTCATCTTATAAATTATTAGTAATTATCTTCAGCAATTTGCACATTTTATTATAATGTTAAACCAAAGCATATATGAAGGGAACATTAAAACTAGTTAGATGAATTACAAATGACAAAGTGCCCACTTGTGAACACCGTTGAATTAGAAATAATTATCAGACATCATAGGTTACACTAGTGCATTACGGGATATGAACGAAAACTGTTAAAGATTCATGATACAATGTCTGAGATGATCGGCCAATCAGTAGGCTTGGCAGAATCAAGAACTAATCACATGACATTGTAGGAAAGAGACAAAAGAAAAAGCGTTACACACAAAGAGCCAAGCAGGGCGTACTCAGAAAACGCGTCCTCCTGCCACCTGGTTTGAAGGTCACTCTCTCCGACCCACAGCTGAACTTTACACAGCCTGTGGTACAAAAAGAGGGAAAGAGAAAGAGAGAGGTGGAAGAGAGGAAGAGACAGTGAGAGAGAGAGAGAGAGATGGAGCAGACAGCAGAGAGAGAGAGAGAGAGAGAGAGAGAGAGAGAGAAAGGAAACGTACACAAATACACAGTGAGAATGGTAACAGAGGTCAGTAAGCCATGAATTCCTGACAGAGAGTGAAGGAGGTGAAGGAGGGGAGGAGTGGCCCTGGGTGGGTGAGCGTAGAGCTGTACGGAAAGGAAAGGGAGGAAAAGCGCCCCCTGGAGGCACAAGCATCAGCCCTGCAGCTTCATCCAAACCAAAGCGTGCACTTTCTCAGATAGGCAAAGCAAATATTCCTATGTTTAGTTTTGATTCACCAGCACTAGCACCGATATATGATCCACCACAAAAATCATAGGAACATTAGAGGGGAAAATAACATTATGATGACCACTAGACAAGTTTCTTCCAACTGTGTCATCCTGAAGTTTTCTCCTCATATTTGGAGGACCCACAGGAAATAGGCCAGAGCTGCTTTATGTGACTAAAACTTCCCAAAATTACAGAACCAAAACAGTTAACTATGTTATTTAGGAGTGGGCGATATATGGGTTGAAATTAGTCATAAATACCATAATTTTGGCATAAATTTGCGAGGAAGAAGGTGAAGCACGAACAGTTGTCCCTTATTCTGAAATCAAAGCAAATGCAAATAAGATGAGTAAATCAAATGAGAAGAGATTGATCTAATCTATTTACATTAAAAATACTTTTTGTCCACAATGTTTAGATTTTTTTAAATTACATTTAAGATTGATTTATAAAAATATTAGTATTTTTAGAAATGCATTTCAATGTAATGACGACAAAAGTTTTTCATTTCAATGGTTAAAATATGATTTAAACGTTTTGCTTTGTAATAAAAATATGCACACACTGATATTTGTTATAGATCAAAATTGAGAGAATGTTTTTTTTTCCGCTTTCTGCCCACCCCTAATGTCAATTTATCTTTGTTACTTTGTGTAACAAAGTCAAAAAATAAAAAGCACAGGTTCAAGCTTAGGGCTGTGAAATGTTAGGTTTCTTTATTTTTACCTTGCGAGGTGACACACAAACTGGGCGCAGAGAGCGTGGCGTCACTGGTGTAAGCGGAGCACAGGTTCTCATTAGAAGGGGAGGGTTTGAAGGACTGGAGCAGAGGGCTGCTCCCCCCATCTATCATCCCCCCAGGGGCCAGGAAGGCCTGCTGAGGCGGGTACAGAGAGGGAGCGCTCTGTGCTGAAAAAGTGCTGGTTGCTGTAAGACCACCAACAAAAACACACATACGTATAAAAGAGTCAGGACACAAACACAGATTTAAACTTTCTGGGGCTGAATTCATAAATTCAAATGAATCCAACTCCTGATTTGCACAAAAAGACAAAGCAGAAGTGAATACCTGGCTGTACAGGACTCTTGCTTCCCTGTGAGCTACTGCGGCTGGATTTGCTGCTTTTGCTCTTGGTGTGACGTCGTCTGCGTCCGGCTGGGTTCACAACGGGAGGGTTGACCATGGCGGGAGGTGCTTTGCCCAAGCGAGCAAAAAGGGCGTCAATCTCTGCCTTCTGCCGGGTGTACAGAGCCTGACTCTCCATCATGTGCCTAGGAGGAAAACAAGGAAGTCACAATTACACTGCATATCTTTAAACTATGTTACACTTTCCTGTTACAATATATGAATCAAAACCAAACATACTTCTCCCTCAGCTTGCTGACTTCTCTTTTAAAGTCCTCATCTTCAAACTCGGAGTCATTGTCGCTGCTGAAGTAGGAGCTGATGGAGTTGTTGAGGCTCCCGGGGCTCTGAGCCGGACCGTTGCCTACAGCTAGATGGGCTTGAGGTCCTGGTTGGGGTTCTGGGGGTTGTAAGCTTGCCACAGGAGCCTCGTCCTGTGCTTTGCTCACTGAGAAACGGCCCACCTTTGTGTCAGTATTGGTGGTCACCTGGAAACGGCCGATGGTGGTGGGCTGGGGTTGGGTTGTCGTCTGGTCGGGGAGAGCAGGGAGGCCATCAACCACATCTGCTTTCGTGTCTCTATGGTGAGAGGAGGTTCGGTGCAGCGTGTTCTCAGGGCTAGAGAGACTGGAGGAGGATGATGAAGAGGAGGAGGTGGTGGAGGAAGAAGATGTGGAGGATGAGTCACGAGAGGTGATGGGAGCCTGCGGGGCGTTTTCATCAGGAGCCGCTGACACCTGAACGAAAGCGAGAACAAGAATGCCACCTGCTGTCATACTCAAACACTATGAACATCCCGTTCCTTTTATCACATTGCGAAATCAAGGTACCTGGAATCGTCCCAGTGTGTATCCTCCAGCTGCAGGTGCAACTGTGGTCTCATCATCCAGAGAAAACGGAACTGAAAGAGAATCATCATTAATAAGCAGAGCTGATAATGAGCCCATGTAACATAAAAATAAACTTCACTTTTTAGCTGCCTACGGTTTGTTTAAAGAACACGTTAAAGTAAAATTGGCAGCACATACCTGGCTGTCCTCCAGGTGGCATCCCAGTGATAGATGACTACAGGGATGAGAAACAGATTACAGACATTTGCAGATGATGTGCATAAAAAAAAAAAAAAAAACTAGACAATTTATAATTATTCACACATTAGTGCTGTCAAAAGATCAATTGGGATTAATCGCATCCAAAATAAAAGTTTTTGTGGACATAATATACAGTATGGGTGTGTACTCTGTGTATTTATATTTATGCATATAAAAATACACACACATGCATGTATACATTTAAGAAAAATATGTTATATTTGTATCTAAAATATATTTATACATAACTTTTCTTTTAGATGCGCTTAATTGGGATTAATCGTTTGACAGCACTAATCTATATTTTTTTTATATCTATATGTATTCTGTATTTATCTAATATGATCATATATAATATTTATTAATAATTATTTATCATTATATATAAATAAAATGATAAACTATTAATAATCAAATATTATATAAGGTTATTTTAGATAAGTATTAATATACGTAAAGATTTTAAAAAATGAGATAGATAGATAGATAGATAGATAGATAGATAGATAGATGAGGAGCTAATTTGAGAACCATTTCTTTTTATCTGTTCTTGGTGTATGTAGAATTTCCAGTAGTGCAGTTTTGAATCTTTAACTGCAATAAATCATATCAGACAGATACTGCACTCAATCCACGTGTGCTGGTGTTTTTGGCCAGACCCCAGTCAGTGTTGCGTGTACCTGGTGCGTGACACTGTTGACTGGGACGGTTTCTGGACTCAGCGCCCGTCTCAGCTGGGCATCCAGATCCTCCAGGGGCTGCTGGGACTAAATAATCCATTTCGGCAATTAGTCAAGTTCACTTAGTCCCAAGAAACACACACATGCAGCCTTGTACACTTATTACTCATGGCAAGTGCACACAAATACAGCAGGGGAACTGTGTATCTAATTAACTTCTGCATGAGATGATCTCTTACAGTAAGTACAGGGTCAGATGACCACTGCCTGGAAGAACTAAATGCTTTTAATCCAAGCTGAGGTTTCCTTTCATGTTCCACTACATATTTGTGAAATGGAGAGTAAATCCTTTAATTGGTCCATGCACCACGGTTCCTGAAATGTTTTTACAGGTTGGCTTGCGGCTGAGTGCAATCACTGTAAGTTTTCTATTCACAAGTGATGGATGAAAAATATCACATCAAATCTACAGGATTAGAGAAAGTCTCTTGCATTTAGAATGAATCGCCTTAAGCAGAAGGGAAGGATTTTCTCTGAGTATGACGTGAATGTAAGCAGGGTTCAATTGGAGCAAGGGAAATTATATAACGTCTGAATGACTTTGATTAACTGAGAACTGAACGAAATTGAACTTCATCCACAACATGCTAAAAGATAACAAATCACTGATGTTTTAGGGCTTAAAGATTACACTCAATAAGAGTCAGAGCAGAAGCAATGCTCAAAACAAAGCATGTCAACACACTTAAAAATAATAATAATATTAATAAAAGAAACTGTAAACTATCTTAGCTAATTAGAATTACGGCTTTTGAAAAACAGCTCAAATTTAACAACGGGACAGAGAAATACTTTCATCCTTCCTTTAAAGCTGGGGTAGGTAACTTTTGACGTTCTAGCGGTTAATAAACAGAACTACTTGCGTCTTGCGGAAGAACATCGTAGCCGGAACTACTTCTCTCTGTTTATGTCTATGAAGAATCACAAAGTTACTGGGTTACTCCGCCGCGGTATCCCCGAAGCAATCTAAAATAGTCAGAATATAAACACTTAGTATAGGTGCACCCTAGTGATTCAGGACAAACTAAAAACACGGTTTGGAAAAATGGATTCATGGGTGTACTTGCTTATTATATACATTTTTCTACATTTTGAACACAAACAAAGTTACGGACCGCAGCTCTGATTGGTTGTTTTCTTACCGGGAGCGGATTAATTTCTGCAAATGGCAATAGGACCACTGGGAGGAGCCAGAGGAGCTTGATTTTTTTCACAGATTATATGTCTCATATTCTACTGTCAGGACATAATGACAGGTTTAACAAATATGTAAAAAATATATTTTTACAAAAGTTACCTACTGCAGCTTTAACTATCATAAAATAAATGAATTTGAGGATTTTTACAATCCCAATAAGATCAAAACCTGAGTCAAAACACTGCTTCATGTGTGATAATGTTTTCTGAAAGCATAACCTTCCTGTTTTCCACTCGTCAACGACAGAGAAAAAGAGAAAGAGGAGCGAATCCGAGTTAATGAGTGTCACAGGTCATGCTCCTAACCGGCCTCAAAGGAAAGCTACGCCATGCAGTGGTTTGATTCTTATGCGATTACAAATCTTTACTCATGCTCTGCGTGTTTTACAGGAATGCAACTATGTAAAAACAGAGTGAGAAAGAGAAAGAAAGAAGAAAAGGGCACCTGAGTTAAACAAGGTCCTGGGAAGGGTGGTAGGTGCTCTGTGGGTGGCGTGCCAGCCTGATCTGGGCCGACAGGCAACACCTAATGAATGAAGATGGAAGAGAATCTAAAGCATTTTAAAGATCGAGAGCTGGCAGAGGTGCCAATGAACCACCACTAGCTACATGCAGCATAAGACTGAGCGTTATGGTCAAAGCTGTACTCAAAATGGGACTAGAGCTTTCTTATACTATTACAGAAAAGTGTCAGTTGAGTTATATGGCACTGATGTAGAACTACAATATCATGCATTTTGTCAGTCATGCATAAACTTGGTTTAAAAATAAGACTAAAATCATACAGGTTTCAATACTGTTAGTGGTTTGAGAGAGGGAGGTTAAAATGCGATGTTAAAGACAAGAACAGTGTTTACTTGAACTGGCACCATGATGTCTAACTTATTTGCATTTTTACATTGTTTTCATGACAACGATGCCCCAAATGTACATTACTGTATATACACACAAACACACTACACTGGATACTTACTACCATTGAAACTTTTTTTTTTTTTGATAAATAAAAACATCAAAAGAACAGTATTTATTTAGAATTTTAAAATGTTGTAACATTATAAACATCTTTACAGTATCTTTTGATCATTTTAATGTGTCCTTGCTGAAAACAGTTTACATTTATTTTTAAAAACTGCAGTAATGTAAATGATTTTGCCTGGACACATGATTATTATTATTTACATTCATAATTAAAATTAAGTTTATTTTAATCAATTATATATATACAACTGCCAGTTTTAAATAAGTATTTGTCATTGAATCATTCATGCAAAATATTCTAATTGAGAAGCAGGTCTTTATGAATTTAGACACTGACTTTTTAATTATATATATTTTTATTTTGTACAAATTAATAAAAAAAGAAAAAGAAAAAAAGAGTTAAGCATTTAACATTTTGTCAGAATCAATAGTAAATTAGGTTTTGTTTATTTTTCTAATCTTTTTTTTTTCTTTAGAATCGTGATTTCCAATCCATAGGCCTATATATAAAAAAAACATTCTCAATTTATCCAGAATCTTGCAGCTTTAGTTTACATTTTGTTTATCGCTGCATATAATTCATTAAAATAGAAGTTTAATTTCATAAAGCATAAGTTGATTTTAAAATGCACCTACATTTTTTGCATTTTGTGTTTTTCAGTATATATATTATTGAGTCGTATTGAGAAAATTGTAAAAAAAAAAAAATCTTCATTATATCAAAAAAATCATAACTGTGCTAAAAATTGGCTTTATTTGCTTTGTAAAAAAATAATTCATTTTTTTCTTTGATTTTGTGGTGTGGCCATACATGTTGAGGGTTTCTTGAGAAACTTTAAATCGGCCTTTTGAATTTTTGACAAAGGTAACTCACCGGTAATCTTGATAATGGCGCTTTGGATGGAGTCGTCTGACTGTAGCAGACCGGTGTGGAGGCATTACCCATGGATGTCATGGGAGAGCCTGTGGGCTGACTGGAGGAGTTAAGGGGTAAACTTGAGGGAGGGAGAGGGGTGCCACTAGGGGTGGTGCAGGCAGTTGGAGAGGAGGTGCCAGGGATGCTTGCAGCCGCCATGGGGTCAGATGTGACATCAGATTGGGCAGAGGGCGGACCAGAGCCCAGATCCATGAAGAGCGAGCGCAGCTTTTTATCTAGAGCCTGAATGTCATCAACACCTTTTCCCTGCAGGTCGTTCTCACATTCTACACAATGTGCATGGCTCTGATTGGCCACGGTGGAGGTTTGAGGTTGGCTGTGCACGGGTGTGGGCTGCACGATGGGTATGTTGGTGGTAACCGGCTGGAGGATGGGCACTTGTGATTGAGCAGCTGAAGTGGGAATAACCGTAGTGGTGGATGGTGCGAGCGGAGGCGTCTGGATGGCTGTGGTGGGGATGACCGGTGGTGTGAGCTGAGCTGAAGAGGAGGGGATTGGCTGTTCACTACTGCCACCAGAAACAGATCCCATAGGACTCACGGGGTGAGCGAGCGGGGCTCCAGTACAGGCAGGTGCGGGCATGGGGACTGAGGTTTGGGGGAAGGATGTTGTGGCAGGCACAGCTGGCATTGGCAGAGAGGAAGGAGTGGAAATAACACTGATGATGGCAGGTACAGCTTGACCTTGGGGTAGAGGGAGTTGCGAATGGGCTGGAGGGAAGGTCACGGAGGAGGCAGGAAGGGAAGAAGGAGGAGGAGATGATGACCCCGGAGGGTTTATGGAGACAGAGGGCAGAGATGGTGAAGAGGTCACTTCAGAAGACACTGTGGGAGGGACCAACGGGGCGGCGCTAGAGGGCAAGGGTGCTGTGCCGGGGACCAGAGGGGGCATCGAGACATGGAGCATAGGTGGCGCAGTGCTGGGACCCGGGTCAAAATGCCCTTGGCGCATTTCAGAGAAGGCCTGCTGTAGACTAACTGCAGAAGCAGACATAGAAAGCCCCAAGGCAGGCAGTGCAACTGACACAGCTGATAAAAAAGAAAAATTCAAGACAAAATATAAATATGCAGTTGCATAAGTTGTCTAACATCTTCTAGCCTAGTCTATTTGTAGTAGGAGTGATCTAAAAATGTCTTTTCTATATTTCTACTTCCTAATCTAGTTGTCAAACAAACCATGCACTGGATATTACAAATACTGTTGTCTCTTTCACTAATTGCTTTTGCACCATCTGCTAAATGCATAAATGTATTATCTAACCTATAACATTAATTCACATAGTACACTCACAGGATGAAGGCTCTTCGATTGTGGTTTGGGGTGAGCTAAAGAACTGTTCCCTCAGTCTGGATTCAGGCACTGGGCTCACGATAAACCTTCGGCCTGCAGAGTGGACCACCTGGGCAGCTGAACTAGGCGGCACACCTGGGAGGGAAAAAGACTTCAGTGCTGATGCATCATTAAAAAGGGACATTAACTTGTTTTACATTGAGGGACTGTGAGATCTACCTTGCTCAAGAGGTGCAGATGTGGTGGGCATATGTTGCTCGTGATCACTAACCGTCTGGAATCATTGGTGATACATTGTTAATTGTGATGTTCACAAGAATCACTTCAACACAAGAGTACAACAAGGTACCTACCTGGCTGCACTCTCTCTCCACACCTTTCTCATCTGCTGTTTCTATGACCTCTCGAATCTGCTCGATGAAGGACTCGCGCTCGTTCTCTAGAATGAATTCACTTTGTACCTAAAACATGACATAACGCCTCTTCTTAACCAGTTTTGACAGCTCAAAGTGTATTTTGGAAACAGAAATGTAATTTTAATCGACATCAGCTTTTCGTCACATAGATAAAGATCAAAAGAAATCACAGGTTAATTGAGCATATCTGTTCATTATTAAAAAATGCGGGTGGTGTTTCAAGTTACCATTATCTGTGCAATTTCCTCTGGGTTATCGCCGTCTAAATCAAACTTAAAGGTCACCATTTTTCTGTTGTGTGTTTCTAATTGACATTCTGCAACTCTATCGCCCATTCTGGATATCTGAAACAGACATCATGTTTTATTTAACATCTCGTGTTTTTTCACCACCATCAAAAACTACAAAAACAATAAAAGAAAAAGGCCAATGTGTTGGACGTACATTAAGAACGTTGAGCTTGGCCTTAGAGGTTTTTTCATGGCGTGAACGGCTGCGTACTGATCTGCGCTGGTGCCTTTTGGCAGAACGACCCTCATGCCTGCCACCTGTTACGCCCTCATTACCATCACTGAGCCCAGATGCCACATCAGAATGACCACTAATGGAAAAAAAGAAATGAAAACACCATTACGACTTTAGTAGTACATCACATTGCATCTGCGTCAAACTGTGCATGTTTTGTAGTGTTTTTCACTTACAGGTAAACACATTGTGAATCTGCTAAATAGTGATTCTTACCTCTCCACAGCAGGAGTTTGGAGTTGTGACAGCTCTGTCGTCAAAGTCTGAGACACGCTATGAGATGTCTGGAAGAGCAAACAACAAAAACAAAGGAAATGTAAAAGAAAGAGATGCAAACAGTCAGATCAAAGAAGACAAAAAAACAATGCATGTCTAAATAAAAAGTACAACTGCTTCAGGCAAAGCCCAAGTATTTTCAAAAAAAAAAAAAAAAAAAAAAAACGGATCTTTTTTCACAGCCGAGAAAAGAAAGGACGCTGTATAAGGACAGCTAAGCAGCTATGCTTCCCAGACAAACAGAGATTAACATAAGCATGAAATGTCAATATAATAGCTTTGCCCTATAAAGCAAACAAAAACTGCACTGATGTGTTTAGGGCCGGTTCGGTCTGTTCCAGGTACCTGCGCTGGGGTGTCTGCTGGCAAACATGGATGTTCAGTTGGGGAAGGGACTGTGACCACATGGATGGTTGGCACAGGTGTCATTAGAGGCGGCACCAATTGGGGCAGATGGGGCGGCAGCACTGATGGGGACATGGCTGCAACAGGCACAGCTGCTGGGCATGTCAGCGCTTCAGGCACTGGCTGCTGCGAAAACAGGGCAACTGCTATAGTTGGCGCGCAGAGAAGCTGGGGGAAAGTACGATACGAGAGGTGTAGCTGGATCAGATTAGTGTGGTTGGGAAGATGGAGGAGGAGGGAAATGTGTCTGCAAGCACCGACCGGGGGAGATGGAGATGGCAAGGCCATTTTATGTGCAAAAGGAGTGATGTCTTAATAAACCGAAGGCAAACAATCACAAGATCAGACCACATGACAGAGACAGCATGCCGCGGGGTGAACAGTGGATCACAACGACCGCAAGCAAAATACACAGGAAAAACAAACTCCAATTTGAGTGCCAAATGCTTATTAGATTAAGTTAGGAGGGGCACCTTTCTCTAAGTGCCTATAAACTATATCACGGTCAACAACACAAAATAAAATCCAAATCCAACAACACATCAAACACAAATAACACAATTTATTTATTTGTGACAGAACCCACATCTGATAAATCATAAGTAAACAACTTTTCTGTGCCACTAAAGTGTAACCGTGCTTTCAGCTGAAAGGGAAAACAATAGCTCTGCACTAAACATTGGGAACTGAACAGAGAGACTGATCTCATTACCACACAACTGACAGCCGTGCAACATACAGGCAGAAACATGCCAGAAAACATTCATCAAACAAGCACAGCTGAGGCAAGTCAGAGAGACGGCCACAGATACACTGTACATTGTTTTAAAAGAACAAACAAAAAGAAGAAAAAACTTCTACGAAGTAATTTCCTAAGTTAACATGAAACTGCACACACACACAAAATATAATGCTATATATTATTTCAACAATGTTTCAGTAGTAATGCAGAACATGTATAATAAGTTATAAAATATATTTAACATTACTACTCAAACATAATACATCTTTAAATATGTAGCATATAAAATATAAATATATATATTTAAAAAATATGCAAAAAAAAATGTGTCTTTATTTATGATTTTTTTCAGGATTTTTGCTTTTTAGCCTGATTTGCTTACATCACATTTGACTGTACCTGTGTGGGCTGGGGGCCGGGCTGGACCTGCATCTGGGAGCTGCTCTGAACCACAGTGCTGGGAGGCTGTTGGGGAGCTTGCTGTTGGGGTAATGATACTCCTGGTTGGGATGTCGGCCCCAGAGAAGCCTGTTGTGGAACAGCACCCTAAAAGAGAGTAAGCATTTTGGCATGAAATACTCTCCATCCCAATCTCCAAGCATTAGATAATGAGTACATTTTAGGATAATATGGAGTTTGCACTCAACCAGCTTATCCTATTAGGCCTATGTAAATAATCTAAATAAAGCATCTTCCTTTAGTTTGTAAAAACGAACAAAACATTGACATTTTCATTTACAGTAATGGCCTTAACATGCAAGTCTATGGGGCAAGGCATTGCACAAGAGCATAATGCCGTAACCCATAACTAGGAGTTTAACCGGACAGTGTTCCCACCACTAAAATAAGCACTTACAAAAATACTAGCTTCACATTCTTGCTTTGAAACCCATTCGAATGTCACGCCCCATAAGCCTACATTGTAAGTGCATTACTGCAAATCTGATTTTTGTTTTAACAAAGCGAAGGACAAAACAATGGTGTGTGGACGTCAGAGATGCTGATCACTGTGCTAAACATGGAACATTCCTTTATTAACACCTTTAAGTAACTTACCTTTGAAGAACAACTCAACATAGACATACTAAAACTTAATTTAATTTCTACACTGACAAGCTTTTCAAGCCTCATTCAAACAGAGCAACATTTTGTCATCTACAGTACCTCATTATGCAATGATGTAATGACAAAACTTAAGACGGCAAGGCAAAGAGCTTTGAAGTGCGTGTAAACAAGAAAATAAGGAAGAGAGAGAAAAAGAGGAAGAGAGAGAAAGAGAGGAATGGGTTTTTTCTCTACCTGCGAAGGGAGTGCTTGGACGTAGTAACCTCCATACTATAAGAAACAAATACAACACAGTGTAAGAGAAAGCCACCTCTGATGTCCACAGCTTTCACACGCAGGAGAAAATCCAGAGACATGAAAACAAAAATAAAACTCAAAAAGGTCTTGGGAGTGTTTGGAAAACGAGTGCTTTATTTGCCTTGGCCAATATTGGATATTCATTTATTCTAATGAATGGAGGAAAAGATGATTCTGATTGGTCAGACACATTGATTTTACCTGTTGAGAAGCAGAAGCGGCTAATGGGGTGCTGCAGGAAACCAGAGACATGGCACTTGTGGACTGGGGGATTGGGACCTGCACCTGTTACGAATATGAAGAGGAATATGGGGGCAGGCGAGAAAGACAGAGAGAAACAAAGAAAGAGAAAGAGATATGGCAGTGGTGGAGAGATGAAAAGAAAAAAGACAAGTCAAAATATGTTGTTGGCTACAGCGAAAAACAACGACATTTAAATACTGACCATTCATACACAAAGTGTGAATACTCTGAGCAATGCACTCAGATCACCATTCACTTTTTGTGTATGCCTCTCACATCTCACGATTAAATGACATACAAACATCAGGTGTTAGCCGGGGGAGTGAATAGGCTTCATGCATGTTACTCTACATGATTCTGTAGTTCGGGTGAATGTGAAAAAAAAAAAAAAGCTCAGGGAAGCATGTGGAGTTGTTTGTATAACCAAGAAAGCATTTCCCAAAATAGACCAGACCACTAACATTGCTCAATTTGACCATTTTCCCCCTGCCAAATGGAGGATTTCGACAGACACAACCCTTAGAAAGCTACAAATATACTTGTCTGTATCTCGCAGAAAAGAAGTTAAAGGACAAGTATAGTTGCTCCAGATGCAGATCACCTTACCTTGGCATTATACTGAAGAATTTATTCATTATTAGCAAGAAGTTTAAGGAGCAGCAGGAAATAAAGTAGCCTTGGCAGATAAGAGGATGAAAATAACAGTGGTACAAAAGATAAAGAGAGGCAGAAAATAGGGGCTGAGAATGAGACTGCAGGATGACATTGACAATGCCAGCCTTCTAAGGGTTAAAAGATGACTTCTCAGTTAATTAAAGTTAACATCCTATAAGTAGTCAACAAATGTTGAGTTCTTGTGCTGATAGGCTTGTTTCTCGACTGGTGTCCTCGAAAAAAATAGAAAACTGAAAGTCACTAAGAACTGTTTTAACCATTTCCAGCCAACTATGATGTAGCAGCAGATCTAAAAAGCAGTGGTTAAGGTACAATAGAACCAAAAAAACATGATTTTTTTGTAAGGAAGATTAGAGGAACCTTAAGAGACAAGCAAACCTGTCTAAACCCCCTCTTTGTGTTGTATGTGTCTGTGTGTTTGACCATACAAATCCTGCATTCAAGCCTCTTTTTAGTATTTTCAAATTCTTTAAAAAACAGATATTTCTTTATAATAATTTGAAAGAGGAAATCAAAACTTCAGATTTGTATGCCATCTACAGATATGTAGCGTTAAACAATATCTGTGCAAACACACAAGTATCATATACACCATTATATGAACATACACACAAAATAATACTTACAAAGTACATCTGAAATGAAAAATCTATGCAAATAAAACAAATCACATCGTCCAGTGGAAGACACAGAAATGTCTTTGCACAAGGGGATTTAAAAAGCAGGTTTATGCATTTAGCTCAATGCAACTTGTGAACCTTTCTGAGCCCTAAATTATGGCTGGAGAGGGTTAAAACCACAACCACAGGAAAAAAATAAATAAAGAACTTAAAA
This sequence comes from Carassius auratus, assembly GCF_003368295.1. NCBI lineage: Eukaryota > Metazoa > Chordata > Actinopteri > Cypriniformes > Cyprinidae > Carassius > Carassius auratus. The sequence continues at coordinate 12,367,122 of NC_039246.1, forward strand.
TATCAGATAACTGAGATAGAGACAGGGAGTGCTGGGGAAAGGTGGACGAGAACAAGTATTTCTAGGTACCAAGGTAGCGCCCTGATGGGACAAGGCAGGCTCGTGGTATGTGAGGTCCGGTGGAAGGGATGGTTGACGGGCCCAAGTACTGTGCAGAGCAGTGATGTGCGAGGACGGAACGGTGGACGATTCAGAAGGTGGAATATACAGAAACGTCGTCTGGCTAGGTGGGTGTCCTTCACTGATGTTACTCCCTCCATCCGTTTTGTAGTAAGAAATTTGAGGGATGGATTGAGCAGCGGAACAGTCTTGAGGTTGGTAAAACTGATGAGGTGGAGGCGAGTAGAACTCTCCAGCATCGGAGGAGGTCATAGAGTCACTTGAAGGTTCAGGACTGAGTTCTTTAGGTCCATGGAGAAGCAGGCTGCCCGGGGGAAGGGGCAGCTCTGGGCTCACATAGCTGTATAGCTCTTCCGTGACCGGCTGTAGTCGTCCACACAAGCCCATGTTGCCAGTCGGTTCCTCAAGGTTAAGGTCCATGGAGCCCCGGCGGGTTCGGTAGAGTCTGGATGCCAACATGGCTGGGTCCGCCTGGAGGTTATGCATATGAAATTCAAAGGCAGTGCTCGGCTCAGATGTATGAGCCAAGACTGGTGGTGCGGACTGGGGAAAAATGTTGGGCTGATACGCTGGATCTGCAGCTGTGGTTTGCTGCGGTGCAGAGGCAGAGCTAGACACACTCATGGGAGGCAGTTGAGGGATGGGGCTGTGGGTCAAGCGCATGTGGCTCTGGACATGAGGGTGTAGGTAAGCTGGCCCAGGCTGTGATTGAGTCTCATAGGCCAAGCTAGCAGCAGCGGCGACCTGCATTTGCTGATGGAAGCTGATGTGGCTTAGCTGCTGCGTAGTCATAGGGTAGCCACTATAGGCCATGGCTTCCAGATGGTCCATTAATGCAGCCTGGTTGAGGCTGAGTCTGCGTACAGCCTCCTCTTGCTCTGCCCTCACGTCCTTATATCCATATAGAGACTCCACTGGGGGCTGTAGGTGCAATGGCTCGCCCAATCTTTGAGGCACCATACCAGGCATCATGAACAGGGAGGGTTCAACGCCAGGGCCCATAGCTTCCATGCCAGAAAATGGATGCAGGCTACTGCCATAACCACGATGGTAGGCGGGCTGGAAGTGACGTGTGTGGGCCTCCAGGATGGAGGTGCTCTTGCGGCGCTGCACGTTGAAAGCTTTAGGTGGGCAAGATGGTGGGGGGGAGAACGAGACGGGCCGTTCCGGGATGGTGGGGTAAAAGTGCGGGGGCTCGACCAGACCTGAGCCTCCTCCACCATATGGCTGACTCGCTGATTGCGGCTGCAGTGACAATAACATATAGCATCTTTGTGAGGAAGTAGAAAAAGCAGCATCATAAAATTTACAAAGCAAGAGAAAGAGAGAGAAAAAATAAAAAGATGACACGTGAAAACACAACAGATAATATTCATCCAATCAGGCAAAGATGACATAAGGAATAAGCTAAGAGATGTTCAACTGCTAAATGAGGTGTTGAAAACTAACAGTGACAGATTTACAATTTACATTTAAAATTAAATACAGATGCCTTACAGGCGGTGGGGCCGAGGAACCATTTTTAATGATTGTAGTTCATGCCAATCTGTATTTAATGTGAGCACAGGGTTCCAGCCGAGTGGGCCAGGGTAACATGGGTATCTGAAAAGGACTTTAATGTGTCTTCATATGCTCCAAACCTGTGGTCAACCCCTCATATTCTCAAGATTTATAACTCAGAGCAAAGGATTTATTATTAGATTATTGGCTCAAGTAAAGGGGGGTAAAAGCAAATATGACATACAAGAAAAGATATAAACAAGCTATCAACAAACTTGATAGATTACATAATGGCTAATTTGTGAAACTGCATTATTCATAAAATACGCTTTTTGAAAGCTTAATGCTAACATTCCTAAGAGACTAACATCAGATGGGGAGACAGATTTAAAAAGAACTGCAGTTTGCATTTTAAAGTCCAATAATGGTTATCACTAAACACTCATAGAGATTGTTAGGCTTAAACTGAATGTTTTTGGATTCTGAATAGCTCACTTTGACTTAATAATGTATAAGGATGCCATTTAATTTTTAGATCACGCCTTTGGCCCTGAAAACTATTTAATTGTACTGCATAATTTAAAATTTATATTTGCACTCCCAAAACTCTTTAAGCTTGTTTTGTCTTCTTATTTAAATAAAGGTTCTTCACAGATACCCATGTTGTCCCCATGTCCAGCACAGCAGGAGAATCCTGGTTCACTGGGAGACACTAACATACAGGACTGGCAAAGATTGCTGGGAGACTGGCACGGCGACGGGGTGGGGCTGAGTGAAGGGGCAGGACGCTCTCCAGTGCTTTGGACAGTCGGCCCGCAAACGTCTCCCCATCTGGCCTCCCCAGCCGGGGCGAGAGTGGGGCTGATGCGACTGGAGGAGGGGTGGAAGGTGGCTTGGGAGGACACGACAGAGCAGAGGTGGTAGAAAAGCAGGGCACGCAAACAGACATGCTACGACGACGGGGAAGAGGTGGAGGAGGCTGCAGGTGAAGGAGGGGAATTGACTATTAACCACAATGGAACACATATGACACAAAAAAGCCAAATAACCAAAAGAAAACTACAAGGAAACATTTGATACAAGATTAAAGATCAACATTGCGTTCTAAGATGCTACACCGAAAGAAAAAAAGACATTTATCTAATCTTTGACCTACATACAAAGGTTACACCTTTAATGTATCTAACATCTGCTGTCGAGTCAGACCAAAAGAATGAACCTGGTTCAATTGATGATTCATGTTTCAAAAGCAAAAATAGTTTTACAATGACCAACATGTGTTCTCAGTAACAGAAACATTTATGCTATGATATAATTGCATGTGACAATATCAATACCTAATTCATGAATCATGAATTGTGAGCAGATTTGGAGATTAAATTCATACTGGTCTAACCTGATCTGAGATTGATCAGGTTGCATGTTGTTACGAAGAAACTTGGTGTGTTAATAACTGGAAAATATAATGGCTAAAAACTAAAGAAATGGCACCAAAAATGACATTGCCACTGCTTATGCAGCATTCAGACTCCAAGAAATCTACAGCATAGACAGTCTACCACGTAGACAACATATACAAATTGAGGTTAGCAAAGACCATGAAAACATCGCAGAGAATCGTTCCTCTGAGATGTTTTATGATATAGAACAGCATAAAAATAAGCATGTACAGAATATGAACAGCAAATACAAGACCACAAACACCATATAGGGTATAAAAATAGAAAAACAAAAACAAATGTTCAATAACAGTCATCAGTACCATGCAGACTTTGAATTGGAACTAAGCAGCAAGTCAGGTGAGACTGTCTTTATTAATAATAAAAGTAAATCATCAGAAGTCGCACCTGCAGACAATTAGAGCAATAGAGTCTTTGACGTCAAGGTTTGTGCTTATGACTAAAGTGTTCCAGGCTCTATGGAAAATGATGCAAACTAATTCAAAACTAATGAGTAAGAAGAGATGAGAAACTTGCTAAAAAATAAAAAGAATCCCTGAGAAAGATCCAGACAATGCCCTCTATGAATGATGTGACACTGATGTACTGAAATGATCATGTTTAGCTGCCCAGGATGGCGAAAACAACCATCCAGGAAGTGATGAATGGCCAGCAGTCTGCACAGCATGATACACTGCTACATGGCACTTCCTTTTTGGGAGGAAGCAAAAATACTGGCATGAAACAAAAATAAATAAGGTAAAGTAACCCAAAGAATGTATTAAAATGCAAAGAGGATAAAGAGGGAGCTCAAGTACATGTGGGAAGTGGAAATATACTTGGCAGTCAGAAAATAAAGAAAAGGCGAGACAAAGACAGAGAGAGAGAGAGAGAGAGAGAGAGAGAGAGAGAGAGAGAGAGAGAGCTGAGAGCTGTATGAAAAGAATCAAACCCATTTAGAGTGTAGACGTTATGGCTTTGCTTTCCTTTCTCATGCATCATTCATTTAGTGTCTGACAATAACAAACCATCATCAAACTCCAAAGATAAATACATGCAACCACAAAGAGATCATATTCAAAAGTCAAACAACAATTGAACATTGATTCATGATTCATTTGTTAATCAAGGCTACACAAATTCTCTAAAGATCATATCTGTATTGCTTCATTGGGTTTTTACCTTTGCACAACATGAAATATTATGGGAACAGAAATATTATGGGAGACATTTGAATAAAATAGATTCTAACTGAAGATAAACATGTGGCCACACGGTTTGATAAATTAACCTGTCAATAATAAGGCCAACCGTACTCTTCCATATAGAATTGTTTTTTTCTGAGGGCGTTTAACAAAACAGTTTCTTGTTTTTCAGCGTACTGTCATTGTTATGGTGCTATATATACACACACACACACACACACACGCACACACACACACACGCACACACAACCGCACACACACACGCACACACAACCGCACACACAACCACACACACACACATATATATACATATAGCATCAGTGAATCTTTTGTGAAGTTTCTACACTATGGTATGGTACACTGACCATCATTTTGGCTAGAAAATGCTTATAGAATGTTGTTAGGCATCAGTTACAGATTAAGGATGCAACTATGTGGCCTGCTACACTGGACCTGCAATTAGGTATTGAGTTCTTGACTTTGGCCCTTCTTCTTCTGTGACTTACCATGGCCTGCTGGGGGTATGCGGGGTGCTGTTGGGGAGCTTGAGAGCTGGGAGGGTAGGCGGCCTGTCCAGGCACCTGCTGGGGTTGCGACCCAGCAGGAGAACTATACGACATGCTGAGCTGGCTGAGGTGAGGTTCTGAGAACACGGATGAGCCCTGACCACTGTCAAGCGTCCTGTCAGCCACTGGGAAAAGATACGACAATTGTTAATTAAATAGGAAATGACAGGTAAGTTGATGGACTGATAGATTGCATCTAACACTTACGGGTCATTCCACTTTGCATGTACTGAAGCTGCTGGTCTACATCAGGCTCCTCACACTCAGGCTGGACGAGGCCAGGAGTCGGAGGCTGGGAACCACACTGGCTCTGTGCAGAACCTTGAGAGCCGGACACGTTCTTCAAAGACTCGCTGGACAACTGCTTCTGCTCCTCCTCCTGCTTGCGTTTCTCTTGCTCGGCTCGCACCTGCTGTCTTTGCTCCCGTTTGCGGCAGATCAGGGACACGCGGTCTCTGATGGCCTTGGCCATGGTTTTGTGGTCACCCTCGCAAACATAGCCCGACTCAACCTGTATTTAAACATAGAATATGTTACCATCTACATGTGCTATATCTGATTCAGAGAACTGTTGATAAACCCACCATTTCCTGAGCAACATCTTCTGGCACGTCCCGATGGAGGTCGAAGGAAAACTCGATGGCTTCGTTGTCTTTGTATTTACCCTTCAATTTCTTGACATCTTCAATGCGCAACCAGAGCTTGATGCCAATCATCTCCCCATCATCCTCTTCAGCCAGCTCCACCCGCACCCCAGTCTCTTCCTGGAAGAAGGCATGGTTCAGAAGGTCCTTGATGGCGTATCTGTTAAGCAAGAGGCAAAATGATAAGCAAAGAAGGCAAAGATGTTATATAAGGATATCCGATTAATAAAATGAATTTACAAGCATGTGGCTCACCAAGATCAACCAAATTACATTTATTATCTAATTTGGAGGCAAAAGGTGGAACAGGATAAACTAATAAAGAGTCATTGAATGATTCAAGATAGGCGAAGCAAAGCAAAATAAACAAAAAAAATATGGAGGACCTGACTTGAATTTGAGTGTCTCATGACCAAATTGATGTTTATTGGTTTTCAGAACGCTCCAGAAAGGAAGTTTGATAACTTGGTGCCATTCTGTGATGTTGCATGAATTTCATAAAAAAAAAAAAAAAAAACTGCATCATCCCTGGTTGTGTAGCGATAAATATAATATCCAACATTCTATCCTGTTGCATTTGATTCCACGGAACAAACTCATTTCTCAATTCACAACTCACCAAGAGGAGACATAAGAAGAAATCTATAAATGGTTAACGTGAACTCCAAATAAAATGTGCATATATTAACTAATTAAACCACACAGGATGTACGTACAGGGATTGACCAATAACAACACTTTTAAAAAGAGCTGATTCATGTCACCTGCATGACATGATAGATCGAAGGATAAAAGATAAGACTGCACAATCTTTTTACCAAGTCAGACTTCAGGAAAAAAAAAAAAAATCTCAAGTGGACACTGTTGATTAGCTGGATATAGTAGACATCAGCTTTTCCAGTGCTTCATCAGCGGAACATCAGATGTCGTCTCACCCTACGCTCGACACGCTGTTTGCGATTTTCCATTCAATTTTTTAACACACTGAAGCAAAACAGAGCATCAGCTTTATGACTTTGCACAAATTATTAGGAAAAATACTTCAGATGGTGATCAAGATCATTAAAAAACATTATAGCTAAAATTAATATGCATGCAAAATATGAAATCAAGATTTTTTGGCGTGGACATTTTAGGTAGTTGGACTTGAACAGGAGACAGTCTGGTCAAGGCTTGTTTTTTCTGTGGCTTGAGGACACAGCACACTCTTCGCTGGCTTGGCGTGATCATAGATCCATTTCACAGAGTGGCTTGTTGCTGGAATGTTTCCAAAACAGCTTGTGGGAAACCACTTATCTACTGCTACTATTCACATTCTACATGGAGGACCATATACCTAAATATTGCAATATACACTCGTGAGTTTATGGCACACGTGGCAGACTGAGGTATGACTATGAATGAGTTCTGGTGTGGGTAGTAGGCACAGCCTTACCTTTCATCTTTGTTTTGGCGAATACATCCCTCGATGATCTCTTTCACCTCTGGAATGGCTACCTTGTCAAAACTGCCAGGTTTAACTCCCTGCGGGATAAAAACACAAAAGCAAACTGAATCAACATGTCTTTTGTGCCGTGAAAGAAATCCCTTTAGAGCTCCACAGGGACACAACAGGACTACATATGGTGCACGCTTTATGTGCTTTAGTGCCTGCCAGGTGAAAATGATCTGATCGATTTCTCAACAAACCACTTAAGTTGAGATGGCAGAAGACGAGCCAAAGTTTAATACTTAGGGTTGAGAGTTTATTCAGATTCCTAACCGCAAGTATGAGCAATAGTGATGTCTGCCATAGTAAGCAGTAATAAGCGTTTTTTGATGGCACAAGTATAAATGTGGCTTGCATTATAGTGAAACCCGTGACATTCCAGATACAGCTGTTGATCTGACAGATCAATTTATTTTGCTGAACAAAGTTACCTTCTCAGTCATCTGGAACGCTCAACTCTATTAAGCTAGGAGTTTTTGAAGGAAAAAAAGTGAATAGTTATAAATAATGAATAATTTATAATAAAAAAAAAAAAGATTATTGATAATATTATTTTCAAAAAAATATATATTTTAAAGATTTCATTTTGACTTTAGCACAATGACAACATTTATCCAATTATTTACAGTAATAAATTATTCCTTATTAATAAAATTAATAATATCAAGATAAACATAACATACTAACACAATATTCCTTTATAGATTATAATTAAATTTCATATCTAACAGAAGATGTGGGTACACAGAGTACTAGAACAAATTCTGCTCTAAAAAAAAAAGCTAATTTTACTATTACATATTGTTAATATATCATTTACTTCACTCTTAAAAATACAGGCAAAACTTTGGTCAGCTCAAGGATATATGTTTAATTCATTTTATTAAATTGCACTTCATCTCTATAAATCTGAATGGATTTCTGGCAACACAATCTCAATACCAGCCATCATCTTTAGCACTGGAAACAACAAATTCCACATTTCAGATAAAACCAACATATTACAAATCAATCTTACTCAACAAAAATCTTCTGCTACTTTTCCATCTTTGTATATTTTTTAAATTGTGAAATGACCCTTTTAAAACCATTTAACACTAACAAAGCCTACATAGAGCTAGAGCTGTCAAAACCACCCAAGACAAAAAGAGTGCAAGAAACTTACAAGTGAAATCCAGGAACACTGTGTTGCTTTACAGAGTGGTCTGCCTGAACTATTACTCCCCCTGTCTCAGCATTACCTCTTTATATAAGTCTGTAACCCCCCTCAAATTCCAGTGCCAAACAAAGTTAAGGATGACGGAGTATCTAACAGAATTAAGGCAGAACGGTGAAGTATTCCGATAACAAGGTGATTTAAAAAGCTTGTTACGGACGCTGTGAACGGGTCCACTAAAGCCAGATACATGCTGTTCCCCAGCTCTCCTACCAGTTAACAAAGGCGGAAAATTAGAAGCAATCATTTTGTATTTAACAAAGCAGAGAGAGAGGAAGGCTCCTGGAACAGCTGGGGGTGGATGTAGAAAAGGAACAAAAGCAGTCTTCAACTTCTACTCTGTACAACTCCCCAAGCGACAAAGTGTTACGATGGATAAACATATCTATCAAATGCTATTTTCTGGTTGAACTCCTTCTATGCCACATTTCGAAATTACTTTCAAGGGTTGGAAGATGCAGCCAAATGACTGGGACATTATATCCAAACTAGACTTTTAAAAAAAGTCTATGATATTCTGGTGAATATTCTGGTATGAAATGCGATCGATGGCTTATTTTGGACTGTTTTATCATCTGGTAAGCATAAAATTGTGAATGTTAAGTTACATTCTGAAGTGCAATACTTGGCAAGAGCACATTTAGAGACAATACTCACATGACTTTACTCCACAAAATCTAATGCCATTGTTGCCAACAAACCAATTTTCCAGTGAATAAATGGGAACACACTGTCCAGCTGCAGTGCTATTCATTTCAGCTCCACCTCTGATGCCTTTGCTTTAATCACTATAAAAATAAAAGAGGAGATCTGCATCGCAGTCAAACCTGAGTGGCTCTAATTCCATGAACACTTCAGTAAAACAGTCAGGCTGAAACCACTCAATGATCACTGCTTCAAGATTACAGGCAGCGTTTGCAGATGTTTCGACAGAAAGAACAAATCTGAACCGTTTCATCGTAATGAAAGCATTTACTCTAGGCCTAGACGGGACAAGTCTCACATCTGTCTGTGAGGGTAACCTCGGGTCCACTGAGCTTAAAATGCTTTCTGATTGCTTAAAGCTTAAATTGCTTCTCTCGGTGAACTGTTGTGCCTGTGCGATTGGATTTCATGAGATTAAAAAGCCTTCGTGCAGGGTGGATGCCAGTTTTTCCAGACAGGCGGATAGAACTGGTGAAATCTAGGATGTGCTCTGCACTTTCCAAAGTTAACAGGTGTAAAGGGTAACACCTCTACACCTGACTCAAGAGTGAGGATGCAAAGAACAAGACAAACCTTTCTGTACCACAATGTTGACTCAACAAAATCACTCTAGAACCTTCTACAATCAGTTTTTCAAAAACATTTAGTCAAATGGAGAGGATTCGTGTGTGGAGACTCAGTACTGCTCCCTAATGGTGAGCCCCTCATTGGCTCATCAATGTCCTCAGCCAGTTAGTTGTTTTCTGCCTTCGCTGATCATATTTTCAAACTCCAGCATCATATGATCACCCTATTGACCTGAACGAGAATAAAAAAGCTCATGACTGCCTTATACTCCCCCCTCCTTTTCTCTGCCAATGATATAAAAGGACATCAATGAAGGGAAAGGCGGATTCGGTTTATAAACTGCAGCAACATGACTGGCCTTTTCCAGCCTTCTAACAATGGTCTTGGATTCATAGCTGTACTCTCAGGGACCTTCACCTCAATTGTTCTGACGACAACATTGTATGTTCATAAACAGATGGACACTTTTAAGCACCTTCAATGACGATTACATCACAATGGCTTAAAAGAGACCTGAAATAAATAAATAAAAAGAGAAACTGCAAAAAAAAAAATATTGATTGTGGAAGATTTTGAGTTCAAACGAGACCAAGTCAGTCAAACACAAAAGTACATTAAAGCCAGAGAGAGCGATTGTTTGAGCCAGAGACTGACTTCATGGAAAGTCAACACATGACGCACCACAAGCCGATATCAGTGACGGCTGTAAAACTGATTTAATCAAAGCTAAATTTTTATTGCGACTGGCAGGAAAAAAAAGAACCTTACACATCCAGATATCCAACTGTTTTCATTTTGGACAATTACCTCAAACTGGGTGGGTCTGGGATAAAGTTGGGCGGTATGACGACCATTAAACTGGTCAAAATGTCTTAAGGAGTTTATTTTTTATTTTTTTTGGTAATAGGAATATGGCTCATCCAGTCAGAATTTAGTCACAACAGAGTTTTATAATGTTAGCTGTGCAGTTTTGAATCTCGCTTATAAATTCTATGGTGCACTGATGACAGACTTTTTTAAAATGTTCATTGTAAATAATCTACATTTCCATCAAAAAACAAAACAAAACAAAAAAGTAAATAGAATTTTTTTTATAATAAATTTTGATGGATGTACCTTTTGTTTCTAAAACAATAAATTCACTGACTTATCCAAAAATGGGTATTACCACATAAATATTAAAATATATATATTTGTAAGAAATTAATACTTATATTCAGCAAGGATGCATAATGTTAAAAAGGAGATCTGTTTCCAATAATTATTTTTAATTTCAATTAAATTCCATTTCAACAATTATAAGAAGAAATGTTTCATGAGCATCAAATCAGCATACTAGAATGATTTCTGAAGGATCATGTGACATTGAAAACTGGAGTAATGATGCTGAAAATTCAGCTTTGCCATTACAGTAATAAATGAAATATATTACAATAATTTATTTTTTAATTGCAATCATATTTCACAACATTACTGTGTTTATTTTATCTTTGATCAAATAAATGCAGCCTTGGTGAGCAAACCTTTGAACATTAATGTATATTGTGATATACATACTGTCAATATTACACAAAAGTAAGATTTTGGTCATACCACCTACTCCTCTTCACTCAAAACCATTTATTTTAAATGACACAGTTTTATTTTGCTTACATAATCTCATGTATAGTGTGACGCCTCCAGCTGTGGGCAGGTTCCAGCGAGCGCATAACAGAACAAGCTTCTTTTATTGAATTATTTCATAAGCCTGAAAAACGTGTGGGTTTAATGACAGAGCTGGCGAGGTTTATAGCAGAAGGAGAGAGAACGAGGGGCCCTAAGTGAACAAGGCACAGAGAGTGAGCAGAGGTGTGCGAGGGTACTCACGCTGGTGACTCGGCGATAGATTTGAGCAGGGTTCTGACACTCGGAGTAAGGGTACTCAGAGGTAGCCATCTCCAGCATGCACATTCCGAAGGCGTACACATCCACCGACTCATCGTATTTTTCCTCGTACATCTCAGGCGCCATGAACTCAGGGGTACCTTAAATCAAAAGAACCATTCAGAACTCTCAGTGCCTGAGATCTCTACTCACCCCAGCAGGGCCGGGGAGAGGAAGGGAGAGAGGAGGAGGAGGAGGACAACTGCACTGTTGCTCCGTGTGGCCCTGAGAGGAGAGAAAGAAGGGGGGCAAAAGATATGGAGAAAAGGAAAAATAAAAATAAAAAAAAGAGGAAGGGGGGAAAACTGGTTTCAGTTATTTAGCAGTGAAAGAATACAGTTTTTCTCTGCAAGGCCTTTAGATTTTCTATTGCAGTACTTAAGACTAGTGCACAAAGCAGCCAAGCATCATCTCGCAAACATGAAGTTGATTTAAGCCAGACGCACATGCATTGGTGCAAGTTACGTTTAGAGCTGATCGATGGGCTTCGAAACCGTGTTTATCTTTACAACACGGCCGTGCTGCCAACACGTTAAATGACATACCGGACAGCGGTGGGCGACTAGCTATGGAACTTGATCCATGTCAACAACACAGTTATGGAAAACACATGACCGACTCACCTTTCTACTAGCCTGTAACGAGAGAAGGTTAAGCAGGTTAAAGCACAGAGCAAGCCCATAGCTAGTGAGCGAAGACTCTCGTGCACTAGTGCGTGTTAAAAGGCCTCGCACAGGAAAACGAGCTAACATACAGATTCATATTGAAATATTGCCGTTTAGGTTGCTTTGTTGACTTACCACTTACTCGCCCTTTTTTAGAATACTTACTGTATGAACTGCAGGACATTAAATAACCCATACAGTGGAGTGACCAGCTGAGATTATAGCCCTACAGTTTAAAGGAAAAAACTCTCAAAAACCAGAAAAAAAAAGAAAAAAGAAAAGAAAAACGAAAACAAAAAATGGAAACAAGTAAATTTTAGAGGAGACAGAGAGAAGGGATCCAAAAAGAAAAGTTATCATATTATCTAAACCATCTGAAAAGGAAGAGGGGAAAAAACTGATCAGGCAATCAGGAAGACCTTTGGAAAAAGATGTTAGACATTACTGGCAGTAAGAGAATTTCTAGGATTTAAATAATTATAGACCACAGGTTCCAAACCAAAGTGTTTATTCTGTTAATAATAACACGGAAAAAAATCGTTATCCACCAAGCGGTTTTCTTGGTATTCTTAAGGCATATATTACCCAAAATAACCCAAAGTTTATGGAAACTTAGAGTGTTTTCACCTGTTGCGTTTACAGGTTTCAGGTGGGAAACAGCAGGATCTAAAGGTGTTCCCCCAGTTAATAAGACGTTCTTCTCTGCCCCCACCCTCCATCTCCACCCCAAATTAAAACTCGTACTCTTGGCTGCCTGGAAAACTGTGGTCTAAGGTGAACAGTGTAGCTCAGAGCTACAGCATGCCTTACATAACTGACAGCAAATGCCCCACCTTCCCAATTTTACCTTATCATTGAAAAGACAAGCAGTGACATGATACATATTTTGGATTGTATACACCGAGGTGAACTGATTTGGGAGGTGGGGAAAGAAAAAAAAAGTTCTAGCACTGGGTCGTACCTATGACACTCTTAGCGAATGACGAGCGCTTGAGGGTGGCCAAGCCGAGATCGCCGATCTTAACGGAGCCGGTGGGACCAGTGATGAAGATGTTGTCGCACTTAAGGTCCCGGTGGATGATGGGAGGAGCCCTGGTGTGGAGGAAGTGCAGGCCCTTCAGGATTTGCCGGCACCAGCTCCGCAACACCTTTATCTTCATCACCTTGAAGCGCTTCAGATACCTGAAGAACAAAGAGTTGAGAATAATCACTATTTTCTCCTTCACCAGACCCTGACAGAGTAAAAACAAACAGCAGATGTATCAACAGAAGATGATACATGTCTCCAGGTTTGGCGATCATGTCTTGAATAGACAGTTTGAACAGATGAAATGAAAAACAATGAGAAAACCCTACTCAACAGCTCATATGAGGATCAGGGAGAATTAATTGATTACAAGATGATGGGTCTGGGTCTTTGAGGCATCCATATGGACAGCTGCATTCTCATCTATGAGTCCCAGATAGAGAGGACAGCACTTTCGTTAGATTAGCTTGGCCTAATCAAATCTTGGATCCAAGCCATAGCCAGGATTTGGCCTTGTAATCCTCGTTACAACAATCTACTCAGTTCAAGCACCAATACAGGGGGAGCTGGGTACCCTTTATCCCATAATGCCCTAGGCGAAGACAGGCACAAGCTCCCAAGCCAAACAGAAGACATACAGTAGCACAATTGACTCATTTGTTACGCGATGTGACTTTATTTTAATCTGACACACCATTTCCACTCCAACCTGTTTGTCATGAGAAGAATCAGATAACTGTCTGAAGAAACATCAGGTTTATGGATAACTGTAATTGTGATTCAGAAATCGAATGCTTTCCTCTTCTCATAGTAAAAGAAAAATGGTTGAATGACAATGCATCAGATGAAACTGGTTTTGCAAGGCAGCGCGAGAAGAGATATTAGAAGAGCGTTTGTGTGTAAACAGATTATCTCTGTAGTTTGCTTAGTAAGACTGAAGCAAGCAATAAGTAGTGCTTCGCCCAATGGCAGGAGGTGGGTGGCTTTGATGGAGTATGGCGGCTGACTGACAGGTGGGAACGGAGCCAAGGGTAAGTCTCGAGGCAATACTGGAGAGCGCAACAAAGCCTGATTCAAAACGGTCTCATCACTCAACACACCCAGCGGCTCCCAGAGGGCCCCAACAGGCTGTTTTCCAGCTACACCAACAACTCTCTCCGCACTTCTCAAAACAATAAATTCCTTTAAAACATTTCCTGTTCTCAACTACATAAACAGTCAAAGGCCCGAAACGTTCAAGAAAATATTATGAATTTTGATTGTCAGATTTATCTTTCAGATCAACTACTGTCACAGAGCAGTAGTTTGAATAATCTGTGTTTATGTGCAGTATGTTTCAATGCGAAATGTTGGACTAGAAAGCTTTAAAAGGTCTTTAACGTGAGCAGACAGGAACAGGGTGAGGGACAAAACACCCCCTGAGCAGTTATGTCTGCGGCGACCCAGACAAAAATGAGAACAAAGATTAGTTTAGGCATGGCCATGTCTGTAGCATGCTCCATTTCTACCTGACCTCTTGATCACGGTTTATCTTTGCGGTGGAGGAGCAGCCATGCAGAACGCCACACACTACCGGGATGCCAGAGATGATGAATACAAAGCAAGCCTGACAATTTTTCTCATTTTTCCTTTTTCACTCATCTCCCCATGTCTCCTTCTGGCAGTAATAGTGGCGTTCCTGTTGTTGGGAGCTATGTGACAGATAACTAATGTGCGTGACTGAGGCTCTGAGGATGAAGGATCTTTGTGGGACTCCTTTTTATGTGTACTGGAAACTCCTAACAAATGATTACAATCAAAAAAAAAAATCAGTTTTTATGTTAAAGGGCCAACCCAGTTCAATATGCCTCCATCATTTACTGGTTTTCTTGGTGACATGTTCATGTGCATGAGTCACCAGTGTTTTTTTGTTGTTGTTGTTTTTTTCATTTCAAGACGATCTTACAAGCCTCTATGCCACATTTCTATTTACTGATTTGGAAGGTGGGAAAAGCAAGAATGGTATCATAGTCAGGAGATAAGTGGGTGTATATGACTCTGTTTGTGTCTGAGCCCATACATCCACAGGAGGGGGCTGCTGGTCCAGTTTGTGGTTCGTCTCACTACAGCTCCAGCATCTGTTCAGTACCCACAATGCCTGTCTCACATAAAGGTGACATGCCACTCTTCCCCTGCGATCACTCTGGTAACAGTTCGAATTCAATCGCTCTATTGTGATTGTGTTTTGTAACAGATAATCACAGCTTCTGTGGACGGTCCGCTAATGGCGATGGACATGAGGCTGGTGAAAAGCATGTTTAAAAGGCCATCCTGTTGTTGCATTTGAATGCTGTAGCACAATACAATATTAACTGCAGTGGACGCTGTGAATTGGGAAAAAATATGAAATGTGACAGAATAAAAACCTGGGTAACACACTTAAAGTAAGTGTTAATCATTTACATAACACCAGACTACAATCCTAACAAAAAAATAAAATGACACACTTTGACTGAATTTTGCATTTGACCATTCATTAAGCAATATTATGTTTGACAAACAATATAATATAAAAGCGGACCAGATGCTTTTTACTAACGTTTTTAGGGTTCCCGATGTCATGAGCTCCGTCACCAGCACAATACACTTGCGGCCTTTGGAGGGCAACTCCCATGAGTCGTAAAAACGCACAATGTTTGGGTGCTGCAGGCCTTTCAACATGCCAGCCTCTTCCTTGAAGCGCTGGCGCTCTGATCTTGACAGCTTCCGATCCTGCAAGGACAAGAACAGAAGACATATAAACCTTTTAGTTGATTAACTTTCATGTGATGGAAACATACTTAACAACTATTTATTGTATGTTAATCATTTCTCTCTGAGCGGAGAGTATTACAGATGTACTTTAAATCAAATGCCATGGCTTTATGTTAAACCACTATAGCTCACAGGGAACCAGAGGGGATCCACTCAACCTTAAATAACGTAACCTGACCCCAGATTCCTGCCAGACCTCCAGAACATCCTCTGTAGACAACGCATAAAGCACAGCAGGGGACAAGACTCAACCAGTTTAAACACAAAGTGGTCCTCTTATCCTGTGCTAAATTCCTGTATGGACCACACACAAAACACACCTATAAGAAAGAAACTACAAAAGCTTGGTGCAACTGTTTCAATGTGACCAGACACTACACCATCTCCCTTGACTCTATAACCTACCCACAAAACCTGTCTGATATTCTATCCAGGGTAGCCTGACCTGCCCAATCACAACAGTGTCAGTGTTTTCAGATGGAATGCACCTCCCTGCGCATGTGGGTATCCAAGCGTTGACGTCAAAGTTCCTTTCCGGTCAAGCTGAGCTCTTATCAGCAGTTTAAACAGTGTGCGCAAGCCTGATCATTAATCATTATTATGATTGCTCCAGCAACCACCAGTGATGAATTAATCCAGTGGCACTTTGTGGAAAAAAGGGCCACTTTTCAGTGGCCTACTTTCACACAACCCCAGCGCTTAAATCGCATGTATTACGTGAGTACTAATTCCATTCTGTGAAAGACTTGCCCTGCATACCTGGTGGGAAAATTGCAACATGCATCTTATAAAAGCTAAATGTAAGAGTTCAATGAGGACACCTATAGATTCTCCAGCTATCTGCAACCAGTGTATTCGGTGTCATTGATGTGCTGCCATTCTAGAATGCTGATGGTGGCATTCTTTCTCCACATTAATGCAGACAGAGCCATTCATTTCCCAAATGCACTAACAACCGTACTAGCAGCAGGCATCTGCAACCCATTAAGTACCACTAATCCCAAAGGACAGTAGAGGGAGAGAGAGAAACAAAAGGGATTCAGGCTTAGATGGGGGAATGAAAGTGTACACACTATTGACTAGGGTTCAGTGCAATGAGAGCAGAAAGAAATGTGATGGAGAACGAAAAAATGCTGAAAATGCATACTTGTATGCAAACTCCTGTGCGCACTTGCATAATGTGGTAGCATTTAGGTAGGTGGGTATAAACAGTTCACTTCAAACTCTAGCTTCAACAAAAATTGTCCTGAAAAAAGTGACTATGGGAGACAACATTTCACATTGATGCCCACTCTCGTAAAATTTAGCTTGGAAGCATTCGTAAAGTTGCATAGAGTTTGATTTTGGGCCCCTGGACCACATTTTGGGGCCAAACTTTAAAGAAGGCAGTGCTCTGAGTCTCCTCTCTGCAAACAGAGGCCAACTTATTTCCCATCTCACTATGTCTGTAGATAATCTAATCAATGGCTGATATTGCAGGACAAAGGAAGAGGTCTTCTGAGGCATGCTGGGGGTTACAGCTCTGCTAGCCTCTCTTCAGGTCTGGGGCAAAAAGACCTTATTGATTGCAACTTAAAAGGAGATTTTGTACTCTCTCTCTTGCTGATAAGACACAGGAACAAGTGTGAGTGAGTGGGCGAGTATGCAAGAGAGAGTAAGGGAAGTGATGCATTTAACTTTGGCACCTCATGCAAGCTTGTTTCGGCAAACCGCAAGCGTCACATTTAGTACCCCGCTTCTCAAAATAAAAACACAGGTGCTTGTGCTCTTCTCAATTATGTGATGCAAATAATTGAGGGTTTGGTTACAGGAGTAAACACAGCTTTAACAGACTACACACTGTAGGTTAAACTACATAAAACAGACAAATTAGACAAAGAAACCCTTTCAAGTGGAGCTGACTACTGTATAGAGAGAGAGGGGCTTCAAATGGTAATACAATGAATTATTAAAAGAGCAGTTTGAATAATAAGTAACTGTTGAGTAAATTCTGCCTTTGTAAAAAAGAAGCATTAATTTGGTTCAAAAACAAAAGTTTGGGTTGTGGGTGTAAAAGAGACTGCATATGTACCCTTCTTATCTATTAACTCACTCACAGGCACACAGATCAGCTTTTATCTCTAGTTCTGCTTAGCTAGTCACGTGAGCTTGCACAGTTCAGCGAACAATCAGCTGTTTACTTGACTGTCGCGCACAAAATATCATTTGGTCTACATCTCTGGCCTGGCATGGAGATATAAATGCAGCTGTGGTGCCCTCCTGTCTGTAAACAAGCCAAAAAATACAGCAGTAACCAGAAACAGCAAAGAGCATTTCTAGAAAACTCACCCCTGCTCTTTTCTGAGAAAATAAGCCAAACGCTAATACAATAATGATAATGGATACGATGCCAACTCCTGAAACTGAATTAACACAGAGCTGCTCTGTTTTCCTCAAAAGGCCGAGTCTTTTTTTACTGCATTGCTGTTTCTACAGATTAATGGGACAGACGGTGTTCGGCCCGCTGAGCATCATCAATGCAGATTGAAGACTCTCACCTGATACTGTTTTGCAGAAGTTGTGTGGGTGCTAAGATGCAATAAGAGGCTCATGGATGTGGCGGGAACTGGATCAAAGCAGCTTCGACCACATCACAGAGCCGGACTAAATATGTAGTAAAAGTAAACCGAACATCATTTCACTCAGTGGATCAAATCTGCGGAGCAGGCTGAGAAAGAGGCAGCTGTGAGAGCCGCTGAGTAACAGCACACTTGAATAACCCCTGAGATTTGCATTTGTAAAAGGGCAAATAAAACGGATTGGCATGACTCATGCTAGCAGGTTGCATAGCATTCTCGTAGGCAATGCCACTGGGGAATGGAGCAAACGGTAGATCAAAGCTCTGAGAGATAAGAGTTGGCTTCAGTAAACGGTGAACATCAACAGTTATAGATAAAACTAGAGTCTCCTGAACTCTGGGACGGTTACATTGTACGCAACGGGTCAGGCGATGCTTGAGTCCAAACAGAGGTTGCGTGGACCAAACAAATTCTGTCGTTTACCAAATTTCTAAACATTTAAAAGATAATTCAAATGCTTTCTGTCATTTAGACATAAATATAAAGTATCTTGCCTTCTGCAATTCCCTACTTTAGAAACTAGTGGAGATCATTCATGGTGTACTGTTCAATAAAATGGCTCATAAGATTACAAGACTGCAGCATTTGTTGTCATTTTCATATAGCGAGAAAAGAATAATACAAGCGATCAGCATTTCACAAAAGTTCTTGTGATACCAAAGTTACATTAAAAACACATGTATTTATAAATGTATTTAATTAGTTAAATAAGTCTATTTGAATATAAGGGAAAATATAATTACAAACAGAAAATAATAATACAAACAGAAAGAGATAAAAAAAGTTTAATTAATTAATAAATACTTTAAAATACATAAGTGTTTTAATTAGTCTATTTAAATAATGAAATTTAAATAAAATATTCATAAAAAGAGATTTTTTTTTAATTCTATGTTTATTACATAGAGAAATGACTATAAATAAGTAAATATTTTACTGGTGGACACCACATTATGAAAAAAGTTTTATATAACAAAGCTAACTGGAGTATATTATAAAAAATAAAATGTATAATAAAAACATTTAAATGAGTTTTTTGCGATTATACTCTGGTATAATGAAAACAATTTTACCACCTTTTTTTTATTTATTTTTTTAAAGTTTAATAGCTTAAAAAAAACGTATAACCTAATCTGTCAATGTGTCATGGCTAACTCAAAATGATGCTTTTTGAAGTGAGAGGTACAGTAGGCAACAAATGAATAATGACTTTTTTGAATAATATTTCATATCTATGCAGAATGAATTTGTTGTCCAGCTGGAATGAACTACTTGAGTTAAGAAAAGTTGTAGTTATAACTGCAGGGCTATTATCATTGAGGATTTTCTTCACTGAAGGGGTTTGTTGTAACCGGCTACAGGGCTCTGGCAAAACATACAGTACAGCCTTCCACAAGCTCATTTTCTCTGCCATAGGAGGAAGTGTTAGTCCTCCGAGTGCAGACAGCTGCTGAGCTCTCCGTGCCTGCCAAGCTACAGATCTAATGATTCGCATCAGGCCATGAACGCATCTTTTAAAAAACAGCAGACGGTCAATGCTAAAGTTCACTTCAGCAGGGGAACTTCCCAAACAGTTTACAGAACAAACAGCTGCTTTTCATATGCAGCTCATTCATTTCTTTATTCCATGTTCGTATATAACAGTTGATCCTTATTCAGATTATGCTAAAACCATCGTGGAGTGAAGACCACATCCTCGGTTACGCTTGCACTGTAACTTGTCACATCTGTCCAATTTCATGCCAAAAAAAGAACGAAGGGGGGAAAAAAACTGGCCCCGGGCCCTGGTTTCTAAGAACACAAATCCATATCTGTGACAGTACTTTTCCACAATAATGGGATCCAAACTGCAGAACCTTGTTTCGGGCCTCTTGTCTTGCAGTCGTGCCAGATGCACTGCAAAGTGAACAAGTGTGTGCTTTTGCATTGATGTGCGAGGGTTTAAGGTGGTAGAAAAGAGGTACTATGAAGATTAAAGAATAAAACATGGGGAAGTAGATTAAAGCTTAATTTCAATACAATACAACTTTAAGTATTGAGTTAAACATGTCAGTTCGTCAGTAGTGATTATTTTCACAGCTTTGATGCTATGCATATGTTATTATGAGCAATTCTGTAAAATATGTAACAAGGACTAAGCTCAGTTTCTCCAACCAAGGGGTCAGTGGCCTGAAACAAGTAGAAGACCCCTGCTTTAACAAGATTATCAGTAAGCAAGTTATTTAAACAGTTAGCAAATTGCTATTTAATGGCATGATGTTGGAAATATTCCTTTTGGGGTTTCTTACCACCGCAGTAATGCAAGAATTCATGTTAAGTATGTATATGTACATGCATATGTTGGCCAAGCATCTGCATTTTTTGCATTCTTACACAGAGTATTTTTGTGGCCTTACTCTAGCAATCACAGAGTCGTCAAGCTTCATTATTCACCGGTGCACTTCCTGAAGTGTTTGTGGGCATGCAGAGCACTTAGTCTGAGTTAATGGAAAGACAAAGATTCTGTCCTCCAGGGGGGACCTCATTCCCTCTGATCTTCTCCAGGATTCATATTTCACAAACAGGGCGCCAGTCAAACAGTGATTCTAAAAATACCATCCACCACCCCTCCCCTGCTCAACCGTAGTGCACTGGGCATCTATAGACAGTGGATATAAAATACCAAACCAAATCTATTCCCAAAATACACCAAGAAAGATAGAAGAGAGAAAAAGGACAACTATATACACTCAAAGAGGTAAAAAATCTAAATCCATTAATTGTGCACTGACTGAGTGAAGGAATAATCAGCTTAGCTGCTGTGATGTGCTTGATAACTGTACGAGGAACTCGGCTGATGGACAGACTCGATCACATGACTGCCTGAAAGCCTGCGCTCCATTTCCCAGCAGCACTTAGTAATGGCCATGACAGGAGTTTAATACATCAAAACAAGTATGAACCACATCCACTAGGCACATATGCACAGTCTTTGTTTTGCATGTTGCCTTGATAAAGTGGAAAAAGGGCAGCGGTTCAACATGGAGCCTTCTGGGTGTTTCAGAGCCAAACGGACGGCCGATCATAAGTTAAAAAATCCCCACAGTTACACAGGCTCAGCCAATGACTGCTGTACTCTCGCTGTTTCAAACCACTGTAAACATCATAAGACTTTCATTTGACATCTGAACGGTCTGAATCAGTGCATGTCCTGTTTTCCGCATGCAGGTTGAAAAACGCACGAAAAGCCATTAAAGCAGAAATCAAAGTTTAATTCAATTGATGTTTATTTTTATTAAGCTTTTCACGATACAAATCGCTTTACAGAAAATGTAAGTTTCTACATTATATTTAGTAGTATCTTATCAGTTATGTGTGTTGAAGCTATTTAAGGAAAATATCTAATAATAGGAACATTTCTGAAGGCAACAACTCAATAAAATATTGTTTGTGTTGCAAAAAAAAAAAAAAAAAAAAACATATCCAGCTGGTAAGATGTTGGCGATTTGTTTATGAGATGATAATGTTTACTGGATCTCTCATTCTGGTCACATGAAGTCCGGGTCATTGGTTCAAAATGTCCCAACTGATGCAGCTCATGCCTTCTCATTAACCAAAGATAAGCATTTAGGACTGCTATGCGCCTTCCCCAATTTTATTTAAAAACAAATTATTTTGCTTTATACATCAAAATGTATAAATTCTAGCTCTTGAACAACATACTGAGATGGAACACTAGATGGAGTTGAAAGTGGTAAAAAAGTATTTACTTGCTCTTGATAGATTAATGCACACAACTTTCCAATGCAAAGATGGTTATTCATTAAAAATCATGAAAACATTAACATATGTCTCCTCATATCTAACTATCAATAGCCATTCAGTATTCTGCATGAACAATAACTAGAAGTAAGCCAATCGGAGTCAAGGTTATTTACATGCTGAAGCCTTAAAGGTGCAGTAGCACTAAACAGATGTATAATTCTAAAGGTAACACAAAGGATCGCGCAAAAGCAAATCACAACCTTGGTTTGTTAGGAGTAAAATATGGGTACCCAGTTTACTGGGTAAAAGTGCAGCGGCGCTGCTTGTGTACAGCAGTGATTGCTCTGCCATGCGAGCAGCGTTTCTGATAACCTCCTATGGAGTCTCAGTGCTGATCGAGTCATCAAGCCGCAGAGGTCCTGAGGGGTTTACACAGAAGAGAAATGACAAAGGAAATGAAAAAGGAAAAGTGCAACAGTCAGGCATCTGCTTTGAATAAGACTGAACAGTTGTTCCTTCAAACAGCACTGAGCTAGCTGCAAAACCATGACAGCTTCATCTAGATCTGAAACAGGCAGAGAATGCTGGACTCCAATTAGGGAAGGAAAACTAAAACTTGATTTTCTTTTTCCCAAACCCAAAGATTTGCCATCAATCAGCACTTAATGGACTGCTCAGAACCAGGGCCATGTTTTCAGGGTGCACTTATTTTTGAAAACTGCAGTTCACCCCCCAGGGTGATTTGGTGGAGAGCATAATTCTGTTCTCTTCTAATGAACATTTCAGTTGTCTCTGTTAAGAGTTATGTTTGCTGGGAGGTAAACTGAGGTCATGGTGAAGGTCTTGCGGGGAAATCCAGCTGTTCTGCCTCTGACAAATGTGCTTCTCTGGACAATTAGTTGACTATAGAGACCTTTTCAAAGAGGTTTGTTTTTTTATGATCACGTGTACAGCTACTCAATGCACATTTTCTATAAGTTTACTGACAAAAAGTGAACAATATAACCGAATATTGAATAATGTATTATAAAACAGGAATGCTGCTCACAGCAGGCAATTTGAAATCTGACAGTAATTGTATTGAAACTGAATGTTCAACGCAGTTAATTTGTAATAAAGGCAGAGGGCACAAGGCCTTGTCCAATTTCCAAATACATCCATACAGCATTTTGTGACAGACTAAGGTTTTCAAAGGTAGGCCTACACAACGCTTCAAAAGACATTAACCCTGAATTACAGAATCAAAGTAATTTAGATCACTGTAACAGTAGCTTATTATAAAATAATAATGCTCATCTCAAAACTAACACAGTCTTAAGTAAAGCTACAATAAACCTGGAAAGGTAAAAAAAACTAAATAAACAGCAGTTATTTTCATTTCATTAATATACTATTAAGGATTTTATTATATTTTAAACCGTTTTTATTTATATATTTGCTTTTTTATATTTTTCAAAAAAAAAAATTCTTCCTAAGCATGTCAATATACTAGTTTTCATTAATTTTTATTTAAGTTAAAATGATATAAATGTTGCCTTGGAAACTCACCAAAATAAAATACAATAAAATAAGTTATAATTTTGTTAATATTCTATTCTCTTGAAAATGTATTTTATTTAAAGTAATTAAAATGTTTTTTTATGTTTTTTAGTTTTTAAGTATAACAACCCAGGTTTACAGTTCTCAGTGCTTCTGGGTTTGAAACATTAAGGACTCAATTAACTCTAGCTAAGAAGTCCTAGAAACATTCAATCAATCATTTTCCCAATGAATCATTTATTAGGCTCATAGTCTGGGGACATGGATTGGTTGCATGATGCCATGCATCTTATAAGTACTTCTATTATCTAAATTCATTTGCATCGGGCAGTGTCTGAATCAATAACAGCTTTCCTACATACTAAAATTCAAACACAAATTGCCATCTGCATTAGAGAAAGCAACTTAATAGACTTTCAAGGTGGAAACTCGCCCAATGCGATGCAGGATGGATTCCCACATTCACTACAAACTTGGCCTCATACAACACACCAAAAAGTAAGACTAAACAAGCTCAATAAATGACTAGAGTTATAAATAAACTGAGAACAATACAGGAGGATAAAGGAATGCTACAGAGAAAAAAAGAGAGCGAGACAGAGACCGGTCAGCAGAGTAAGCTAAAATAAGGCCCTTTCATGGTCTCGCTTTAAACCAGATCCATGTGTCCCTGAGTGCTGTGTGGCTCGCTATGTGGGTCAGAACGACAAGGCACATCTTTAGTACATTTCACTGCCTGTCACAGGCTTTGGGGTGTGAGGTCAGGAGGTGATGAGCTCTCCATCTAAGCCAAGCACACAGCAGTCTAGTGTCACCCAGAAACAGGGCCCATTGTTCTGCAAGCAGACCAGACATTTACTGAAACCCTGCATGTCGTCTGCTGCAACAACAGTCCTTCTTGATTTCTGGACTCATTCCCCTCCCATTACCCATGGCCTAATCCATCTTCCATTGAAATAAATCCAGGCTTTAGGCAGTGGTGCATGGTGTGAATGTCTGCGGGACTTTGGAGAGACAGTTTCGAGGTCTGCACCCTCAATGTGTCACTTGGTTGAAAAATTTGGTTTGTCACTGCTAATAAATTACTATACAAGAAGCTGGGATATAGGGCGGATCACAACGCAACTAGACCACAAGCATTAAAATTTACATTGTTAACAAGTCAAAATAGGAGGGAACGCTGAGATCTTCGGTCTAGGGCTGAGAACCGGAGAAGTTTCGGTTCCAAAAACAGTTCTGGTGCGACACGTGACCAAGCACTGTGAGCAGCCTTCCACCAGTGTTCTTATGATTCTGCATTGCCCTTAAAGGATGTCACAAACCGAGTAACAGAAACACCACCCTGTCTCTTTAATTACGGAGCACATTGATTCTAATGATGTGCATTCCACGGACGTGCTGCGCCGTTGCATCTTTAACTGCCGAACACATAGTTTCCCTCGACTGTACACTTTGGATAACCGTGCACATAATTTTTTCTGACTGTACATGTACAGGCAGCTCGCTGCACATGCTGCCACTAAATTACATTATATTTGTCCCATATTGTCATTAATATACATACTGACTTACGCTTGTACCACTAAATAAATAAACTGCTATTGTTATGCAAGCATGAGGTTTAGATTATTTAGTGTAAATTTTATTTAAAGAGTGATAGAAAATATTTCTTTTCATGCATTTTAAATGTTTAAAAATTTGGAATCACTCATTTCACAGCATCTTGTGCAGTATTATTTGCAATATAGGGGCTTTATGGAGATTGTGTATACATGTTTATAAGTATAACAGTTAAGAGTTTATAGTTCGTTTATTTAGGGAAATGAACAAGTGTCTCAGACTTCAAGGAACCATTTGGCCAACCAGCTTATTCCTGCTTAAAAAACAAAATGTTATTGATAGTGTAAAAAACATCAACTTTGAAGCACATGCTGTCTGATGGACTAGCATTACTCAACATTACTTACTACCTCCCAGTAACATTACATTCATTGAAGGTAAAATAGTTAAACATAATAATAGGTCATTTAAATGAAGCCAGAACCTGAACATTTCTAACAATACCCAATCCTACTTATGAAGATCTGTATACTGTAATATGTTGACTTTTCCAACCTTTAAATTAAGTTGACAGTAAGTAATAAACGTATTGATCATTGAGTAGTTGAGTACTGTGCATTTTTCCTTACCACTATTTTATGAATAGTTGTTTAATGATTTTAATGGAACCAGAATCTGAAAATTTCAAATGACTCCCAACCTTACTTGGGTCACACCTATGCAGTTCTACCATAATTAGTAAGATATCATAAATTAGACATTTCCGGATCTTGAAAAGATATTTTAAATCCTATAATCCTATGATCACCAGAGGAATGCATTGGCTTATCTGCATATTGAACTCTATCCCCTCTGATCCACAATAAAGCTCCTTTTAATCAATATAATGGGTTTTATTTGTGCAAACAATGTGTCCCTTAAATGTGACAATGGTCAACAGGCTGGTATGTTGAAATAATGACTGTTGCTTAATAAATCCCCGAAATAAGTATTTTAGAGTAATCCAATGCTAGACAGAATAATATGCAGGTTAAGGTGACATTCACAACTATCTTGCAAAACTTATATCCTGTTATGAATAAAAATTTTGAAGTGTCATCACATTAAAAGATAGTTCAAAGACAAAAATGCTCAATGACTTTCAGTGTATTGACAAAAATAGTTTAAACTTCAAAATATCTATATAATAAAGTTAAAACTTCGAAATATCAAGTCATACAGTTTTGGAACAAAAATGAATGTGTGTACATTTTAGAGATTTTCATTTCAGCATTTTCTCCAACTTAACCCCTTTAAAGGAAACAGAACAACCTAAAAGTACCAAAAGCAACTGGTTATCGAGTATCAGATATCACTACTCTAGCCATAAAAACTGCCAAAAACTCCCTCTTTATAAAGAGTCAAATTCCAGATAAATCAAGGCCCACTCACATTTAAAGCTCACAGCCTAAATGGCCCACAGAGCCAGTCATAATCCCCACCAACCCTGAGGGAGATATAAAAGGATAACGTAGGTCCTGGTTTTGTACTTCGCTCTGTACACCTCCACACTCTCAAAGCCTCTCTACAGTGCAGCACACGCGCCCCCTCAATTATACAGGGATTAGATGCACAGCAAGATGGGGAAAAAAAGCTTTAGTACATAGCATCCTCTGCACTTTAAATGCTGCAACCTCAATGAGTTTATGCATTTAATACAGATCAAGCAAATGAGGCCTTGAATCACAAAGAGAAGGCGTAGTAATATGCAACTTGGAACATTAATGCCTTTCTCTGAATTTTTATGAGACAGTTTAAATGACAGTCACCAAATTAAGGAGTAAAGCTAATTTAATGTTTAATGAAGCAAACCGAGACCCATATATTTCCACTGGGTCAGTCTCAAACATAGCACCATTGGACGATTCAAGATCTTTAGCAGATGATTTGGTTTGGACCACGGTAAGATGCTTCTGTTACATTCTGTCTATGGTTAAACTATTCCATATGAGCGTTCCTCACCGCCAAGTGGCTGTTCATGTAGCACACTTTCCACAGGGGCCCCTTATCCTAGAGTAGAAGGTTACGTCGAACAACAAAAATAAATGTAACATTGTCTCACGGCAAACATTAGAGCTAAGCAAATACACTAGGACTCTTAGCACAAGCTGGGCATGTTCGCCTCACCTGATGACAGCAAGACATTGAGCAACAGCTTGTGTACATAGGAGCTTGAAAAATACCCTGCAATAACTCATCTCTCACTCTCATTCTTTCCATCTAATGTCCCATTGTCAAAAACGGGGCAGGTACTTCTTCAAGGGCATACCATGGGGTTATAAATAATTTAAATAAAAGGGTGCAAGCTAAGCATTCAAAACTCTGTAAAACATGAGATAGAAATCATATAGGGGCAGGTGTTCATTTGTGCCAACTTGCAAACAGCCAAAAGCTTTGGAACACCATGCCACACAGTTGTTAGAAAGTTGTGATCAGTGTATATAGTTAATTTAGCCTATATATGGGTGTATTTGCAAAATCTTGTTGACCTTATGGACTCAATTTGATTGACTTCATTCCATTGGGAGATGGATTATCAAGGCACACAATCTAAAAAAAGTTATATGGTGTCTTAAAATAGCTTGAATCATGGATCATAGTTGGACAAGCTAAAACATGCGTAATAGAACACCATCCATTCTTTCATGTAGGGAAAATCTGAAAACTCACTGTGAGAACTGTCAAATACAAAGCAGGTTTGTATTTAGGGGTCTTAAGTGGATTCATCTGCTGCCACGGGGTAAACAGTAGGGCGAGGATTCCTATGGGACCGTCATTGCTACATTCTGCAAGTTTCATTCACATGCTCAATCTCCAGTCATATGAAAATGTAGGTCAAAGTGGAATAAAGCTTAATCACTATGAGTAATATGCTCAGTCAGAGATTTTAAACAGATTTGTTATCTGGCTGGCCAGTTAGTAAACTGAGTTCATAAAGACCAGCAACCCTTATCTGGCTTTCAGATAATGAAAACTCAAATAATACGCAAAGAAAACATTCAAGAGGAAACGGTTACGAAAACTGAAATTACATTTAACTTTTGGGTTTACTTCCCATTAAAAAGGATTTAAATGGCAGAAGTCATGGTGAAAGGAGGAAAGGAGACCATGAGAATGGAAATGAGAAGCCAGCCTTTCAGTACAAAGACACAAAGTCAGGATAGAGGAAATGACACGTCAGTCACTGACAAACGTGAAGGTCTCAACTCAGCCATTTGAATAGTATACAAATGTTTTAGCATATATTAAATAGTAATTGGAATGCTAAAACCTATTGGCTAATTTGATACTATATGAAAAGTTAAAAGATGAACTACAGCATGAGCATGACTGATGCTTTTGAATAATCCCTCATGGCATCGCATGAGTCTTTTAGATTCTCCAAGAAAGAAAGGTCTGCAATACATAGTAATTTTATGACAGCAACATTTATGAATAGCACCGTGAAGTCATAAAACTTGGGTGTGAATTCCTAGGGAGGAGGAATGCATAGGATCTCGGGACCATACATCAGGAGACCCATGCATATGTATGACTACATCAATAACAGATGTTACAAGTTATCAATGTGGCATGACACGGTTCAAGAGAACGGGACAAGAACGCAGCTTTTTTTGCCAGGAGTAACGTAACAATTCAGGTTGGGATGAATCAAATTCTGTGGAAAATTGTGCAACATTCATGTACTGTACACAGGCCATGTCAACAATATGCTGCATTACTTATGATTTTTGAAAAACAAGGATGCTGGTCACACTTCCACAAAGTCTTCTGACTTCTCCAGCTAATGAGGATGTTTCACCTCTGAGGAGCAGCTACTTACAACTGATAACGTCTCAGTGCCACAGTTACCTCCTCCTGAAGCTATTAACAAGAGCAAATGGCTGCAAAATGACATTTAAGATTATTATATAACAAAGATCTCACAACTTTCGCAGCTTAAACCTCTCTCAATATCACAAATCTTTGCAGTCACCTCAGAATGAACTCCGTGCAGTTCAAATCAGCCACCTTGGATATGAAAAGATGGAGGGGGGGTTCACTGTGTGAGGTGGCGGACAAAGTTAATAGGACGTGTGATGAGGAGCTTTTATGAGGAGCAGGCTATTTGTAGATGAAAGGGAGAAAGGACGAGTACAGGCACAATTCTCTTGTCTGCCTGTGGCATTGACACTAATATAAACCTTTGCTCTTTATAACAATGTCCGTGAACGAGGCTGGCTTACCTGTATGCTTTAATGGATGGTGCTATGCCTGCAATTTTAACAGAGCAAATCATGAGCAATTAGCTTTACAAGGGCCTGTGCGAGGAGCATCAGCCATTAGTGACAAGTAAAATAAAGATTCTTTCATTAGCTCCAACTGTGGTTAATTCTGTAGCTCTATTAGAGGAAACGAAAATATTCAGGGTTCATAATTCAAGCAGTTTAAAGATACTTTCAATAGTGGTGTCTTGTGGTATAGGACATGATGGGCTGTCTGTGGCCACACTTAAAAACAGGAGCAACAAGTGGCGCAACAAGCCTCTTTTAAATAACCAACTATTTCCAATGAGTGGAAAGTTGTTCAGTATTTTGCCATGTAATGCAATGACATATATTTAAATGCGGCTAATTTTCCGAATACTTCTTGGGTCCACTGAAGTATGTGAACGTGAAGTACGTGGAGGACAAAAAAAAAAAAAAAAAAAAAGTTGTCAGGTGACTCTTTAAATAAATCCAGGTGGTTTGTGCAGTGCTATGAATGACAGTTTGCATAGCTGAATTCAGAAGTGTTTGACGTGTGTTGCCTTCTAGAAGCATGAGCAAACATTGCACACGTAAGAAGGCGCATGAAAGACGTGCTCTGTGATATTCTGCTGAAGCGTGCATAGTGAAGAGTTCTTTGGAATAAGTGTATGCTGTACAATATTCAATGTAACTAATGGATTTCATGAACGCTGGTTTGATTTGTGGATTCACCTGCTGCAGGAAATAAGCGATTTCCAAATAATGAAAACCCCACTCCTTCAGGCTTGCATTACATCAGTGGCAAGAGTTTACGAGGGGTCACAAAAACAAGACACCTGAAAAATGAGCGAAAACAAGAGGAGTGTACAAATAGTCTTATTTTGCTAAGGCCTCTGGATCAGGGCAAAAAAAAAATACAATAATAAAAAAAAATCACATGCTTTCGGTATTTTGAGTTGAACTAAGCCAGGCGAAACAAATCATATTTATAGCTGCTCATCGCAAGGCAAATAAGCCAAATTTATCGGTGTAGACAACTTGAGGTCAAATGTGCGGACAGCTACAAAAAGCAAGGCTATTTCTTGAGGGTGTTTCCTACTAAAGCTGCCAATAAACTATTGCTGCACGTCGAGACCTTGCTGAGCCATATGTGTGGTGTGAACATCCTTGAATGAGGCATGGTATGACGTCAAGATCATTCAAAAGTCCAAGACAGCATGATAAACACTTCCATGAAACCTGTGACTCATTAAAAAGCTTTAATTTCTGGACAAAATATTTTGCCACGGTATCTTACAATGAGCTTCACAGATATAATCAAAATGATTGAAACAATGATAAAGACATTGTTTGCCATGTAAGAATTTTATTGTTCTAAATGTTACTTAAGTTTTCAAACAGCCCAAGGTGTGTGAGTCAACTGATGAGTGATCTGAGCCAATCCCACGTTTTCGTCAGGCTTGTTGCCACACGATGGGCGATGTGACACTGGCATGTTGTCATTTTTGCAAACCAGCATGACACATAATACACTTCCGATTTTACAAAAGACTGATTTGAGTGTCATCAGTGCATTTAAAGTATGTGACAAGGCCATTTGCCTCACAGTTTTACAGCTTTCATAAGATAAACACAATTTTCCATGCATCTGGAGTGTGCCCCGATTACACCTGCTGCGTGGATAGTGAGCTTCACCTGAACAGGAAGCCCTTAAGAGATCCGCTGCCATGGTGACAAAGTCACCAGGTGATTAACAGCAATGATGATCATTCATCAGCGCTACTGCAGTTACCATTGTTCATTACCGGCTGTTAACTCGAATGATACAGCAGAACATTTCCCTCAGAGTAGCTTTTCTCAGTGCTCCCGAACTTAAGTGAGTCAAACCCAACGTGACCTTACCAACCATTGGCAAGGCCTGTTTCACATGGCAAAACTTGAGGATATGTGATTAGGCAAACACTCTCTGTCTTTGTGCAGCACACTAACTGAACTTAATTGCGGAAGTGGTGCAAGCAGCCAGCTGTGGACTGAATCAGCTCATGTGCTACAGTCAGAGGGAAGTTTGAGGCTCATAACGTGGTTAATCTGAAAGCAGCAGCAACCTCCATTGAGGGCTTGCTTCCTAAAGGATGTGACTCATGATTGTGTGAATGTTTGAGGTGCAGTTACAGATTCACATCCGGCAGTATGAGCAAACAGCACTCTCACACAAAAATGCAAAAAATGTACAAATATTCCAAGAATCTCAGGTATATAGAGCTTGTTTAGTTAGCTGGCAATCAAACTTAGTTGGCATCCAAATCAATCAAGTAAAAATGCAACTGAACATGAGTGGTTATGGGAAAGGATGCAACAGGAAATGCTTGCTGTCACTCTCAAACATGGCTACTCCCCTTCCCTCTATCCCATGAGTAACTCTTTAGCTGCATCCGAAATTGCTCCCTATTTCTAAATAGTGCAGCATATGGGGTGTAGCACATTCTCGTATTATTTCCTAATCATTGCAAAACAACATGAAAGACTAAGTTTTATTATATAATTTTAATATACATGAAAAAAGTTTGTAAAAGCTGGTAAAGTATGCATCTATAGTACAAAGTCAATTTATTACTATTACTAATAATACCATATAATTATTTACATACAACTATCTTTACAACTATTCAGAATTAATTCTTGTTCACTTTCACCCCATATAGTGCACTATAAGGCATTTGCTACACAGGAAATAGTGAATGATGCAACATTTAACTTCCTGTCGTGAGCCTGATGATGCTAAAGATTTCACCTGAGAATGAAAGCAGCTGTTGACTG
The DNA here is from genome assembly GCF_003368295.1 of Carassius auratus. Taxonomy (NCBI): domain Eukaryota; kingdom Metazoa; phylum Chordata; class Actinopteri; order Cypriniformes; family Cyprinidae; genus Carassius; species Carassius auratus. The sequence goes on from NC_039246.1 coordinate 12,399,527, forward strand.
GATAACAGAGCTAAGCACTGGCCACAGGAAATAGCTACCGGAATCCAGCAGATTGCCAAAGAAAAAATCCCTTAGGGAAAAAAGGCTAACATTGATTACGTATTCCATTAATTTGAGTTTTAAAGACTATAAATCCCATAGACAAGACCAAGACGTTAAATAAGTGTAATCTGAGACGTTGGGAAATGAAGGACATCTGAGTTCTGATTACAGTTGCAGAAGTTGGCAAAAAATATAAATACTGATATCAATCAGCTACAGTCAGTCAATCATCTAAATTTTGGCATTCCATATGAGCTAAAAAGAGCAAAGGCCATTTGGCTGAAGCATGGGGTGAAATCCCATGGGGTTCCCTGACCGGACCTTTTGTTGTCTTTTGCCCATCCATAGACATTTAGGCCTGACTCAGGGCTGACGCCATGAGGAACCTGATAGGCCCCTAAGCCTACTTTTTTTCTTCGTTCAGTCAGTCAAGGCAATATGCCATACATTTACACATGGTACTGGTTAGAGCACAGCCATCCCCAGGGACGGGGGCACTAAAGGTATAAGGCTAGTCACCCCTGTGGGTGAGCTGTAGCTTTTAAGCACATTACAAGCAGTGTGATCACTCAAGAAAGTTAGAGAGAAGAAAACATGTGGTAAAGTGTGTCCTGGCTTTTATTAACAACACGGAAACCCCTATAGGTTTCTCTTACACTATGAAAAAAAAGACCCATTCTAGATGATCTGCATTCCACTAATCTTCTCTCTCAAGAGAGAGGGGTTTACGTAATCGGAGCATGCACATAGAGTGGTTTTAGTTAAATATTCATCGCTATATAAAAGGCAGAGATTGTGTTCTCTGAAGAGTCTCACATTTGGAGAAAGAATAAATGACTGCAGTGATCTGACCAGCTCTCCTACTGTGCCTTTTATTGGGAGATTTGGTTGTAGGAGCCAGGGAGTTCGAGAAGCCCATTTTTCTTGGAGTGATTTGAAGATTACAGCCTGTGTATTTAGGGCTGAACTCAAAGAAAAAGGGTTTTTGAGATTATGGTCTGCATTTGTAATTGCGCTCTGTGTGGTGTGATCGGCTCCAGTGGTCAAGTTTTGCACTGGCCTATAGTTTAGCTGTCAGGACTGACCCTCAAAAGCACAACTATTAACTCCATTACATACAAAGATAAACAGAGAAATCAAAATTCACAGGTCTTTGCCTGTAACTTCTAAAGAAATTAATGATGCCATCATGTTTGAAAGAGAAAAATGAAACTCAAGACTTCTTACTACTTACTTTCTGTGGAACAGAAAAGAAGCTACAGTAATTTCTCTCATTCAACCTACAGGGAAAGGGGGCAAGACAAAGCTCACAATTTGTGCCCTATATTCAATCTTCGACAGAAAACACACGCTTGTTTATCTTTGTTGGCAAAGAGAGTTGTGATACATTTCTAATAAGCAGGCAGCTGCAGTGAATGCTCACCATGTGTATCACAGAACACATTGTTAACAAAAGTTTTTGAAGTCTTCAAATCATTTGCAGGGAGGTCTACCTAGAGGTTTCCAAGCAGTAAATAAATTTCACATTTAGGGGGAACTGACCGTAATAGTTACTACCCTGCATAAGATGCATTATATCTTTGCAGGAGAGTTTGTTCTCCTCTCTGAACAATGGGACTCTTGTGAGGCCCTCAATCCTAACATGCTCAAGGGATGGAGAACTTCCCCTCTTGGGAACACAAGGGTAGCACATTTCCATCAACGGTGGAGTAATTTACACAGAAGAGGTAGACCTCCGCAAAGATCTGACACATGAGATACACACAAGCTTATATCTTGGCTTTGAAAATCATTTTGAAAACTACAATTCCCAATCAGAAAAGGGTGAATGACATTGGGGAGGGGTGGAGTGAAGCGGACCGGTTGGAGAGGGCTCAAGTTTCTGTCTCTCTGATTAGATGACAGGCATCCAAATAGGCGAAGGAGGTGGGTCAGGAGAGACCCTTCAGCTGGGGCGAGGTGTGTGTTTATGCAAGCAGCAGGTTTAATGTGACAGTGTAGCATTCCTCACGGCCACACAAGACACATATTGCTCATAACCGGAAACCCAGTGTCAATAATTACAACAGCTAAATTTAATACATTAAAAAAAAAAAAAATTGCCAGTGTGACTGAAATGTGTATATTCATAATCCCTAGGATCACACAAAGGAATTGGTAAAAATCTGCTGCCCTTTGACAAGCCTTAGTAATCTCCTTTTCATGTAATGACAGCTTTCCTACATTTCTGGGACAAGTCAAGACAGAAGCCTAATATTTTCAGTTAAAGAAATTAATTTTTTGTTGATCCATTTGATCTTAGCAGTAAAAGCGTACAAATAAACAAATACACATCAAGAGTCTTCAAAATGTCATTGATTATGTATTGCCATTTTTGCCAAGAAACCTCCATATTCAAGGGGGTGATCGAGTTCAAGTTGTCTGTGCACATCAACCAGATTTGTTATTCAAGCAAATCGCTAAAAATGTTTTCACTTTGTAATTCTTCAAACTGTATCTTTGTCATGACAGTAGTTTCTCTGGAAAACTATCCTTAAAGAAAACTGCCTGAGTTTCCGCTAATGCACTACAGCACCCCTCGCGTAATTTTCCCAGATTAGCTCGCTGGACTGAAGAGAATGCAGGAGAAAGGCTGAGAGTGGAGAGAAAGGAGAGTATTTTGGATTTCTGCCTGGAGTTAGCGCCCATTGCTCAGGGTGTTTATTAGGGCCCTGTAAAGGGAAAGCACCACTGAGCATTCAGCAGAGCGGAGCATGGTTCAGCAGAGGTAAATAAGTGGCGCTCAAAATGTAAATCACGCACTGCTGACACCTTTGTCCCACATGAGAGTTATTTATAGTAACGGGCAAGAGAGAGGTAGCAAGTGTTACGGAGATACAGTCAGGCATTGAGATTTTTCTTATTTTCCTAGAAATATCTGGATAAATGCAAACCAGGAGTAAGAGAGGGAACAAAATCTTGCAGGGTACATGATAAAGCAATGGGTAGACATCAGTGCCTCCTTTATCCTTGAGCAGGAATACTGATAAGCAATGACTGCATCAAAGAACTTAAGATAAGCAAGATGTTTGGACGCTTGCTCTAGATGGGCTGAATCTGCAACTTCCAACCAGAGTCCTGGGCCTGGATAATGTCTTTATCTAAGGCCTCTGAAATCAGTGAAGTTTATGATTGTGAGTAAGGAACAGGAACAAAGTGAGAAGAGTCAGTGACTAATAAGGCTTAGATTCACCTCAATGCACAAAAAAAGAGCAGACGGGAATATGCTACACCACATTCACATACACTCACAAACTTGCCTGTCATGAAATGCAAGCCAAGGCACGGCAGGTGTAAGTGAGTCACTAAATTAATCTGCTCTCATGAACACCTGTCTGTTGTCTGGATGAATCAGGCTTTTTTATTTGTCTAACTTTCTCAAGAGGCTCCACAGCACAAATCAACCACATCCTCCTCCATAGCCTTATCAAACTGACTCACCACTTCGTCTACGGAAACCAGCAGAACGGAGAGCTAAAGCTCACTGTCTGCTTGCCACCCTGCCCTCCGGCATCACCTGAAGGGTCCTCCATGCTTAAAGACCCAAGAGTTGGAACCTTATCTATGACTGATTGTTCTCCGTGTTGATACAAAGACTATGCACATAGACCACACACAAGCTTATTGTAATTTTGAACCCCAGTTGTAGCATGCTAGGTAATTGTTTGAAAAGAGGGAAGACCAGTTGTGATAACTTGGAAATTTCGGCTCTTCTTGGATCTTCTTTTGTAAAGAAAACTTTGCAAACTGAGCAAGTAACTGTTAATTGGCGATTAGACCACAAACAGCCTGCATGTTTCTGCAACTCAGTAAGGAGGAAGTTGTGTGGAGACAGGCGTTTTTATACCTTGAGTACAGTAAGCAGGTTTGAGGAGCATTAAACTGAGAAAAGCAACATTAACCATTAACCTATGGTGTGTCTTTTTCTTCACACTGTACTTCTACACTATTCTAGGCCATTAATGTGACTCTTACCCAAACACTGCATACTATGAGCACCCTGATGTGCAACTGAGAAAACAAGCTGTTGAATGTTGATAATTGTATACCCTCAATGGGCACAGCTTCCATACAAATCTGAAGAAGGCGGACTAAATGTACTACAGCTAGTGGCAACATCATTTGCATTTGAAATGACCCATTTGAGACGATACTTCTTGTCAAATGTGCTAGTCATAAGACCTTTTGGTGATGTGTCAAGCAGAGTTCAACTTTAAGCAAATGCGTAAAGATGTGATTTTGGCAACTAAAGAGTGGAGCTCACATGGTATACCTCCTAGCACAGTTAGGTAAGACTAGGTCGAGAAAGAACTCCTACTAACAACCAAGTTAAATTTGGTGACTTCCAAGTTCAATCTTTGACAGTCCTTTTTCCAAGAAGTGGGATACATACAAGTAAAGTTTAATTCACATCGAGCTTGAAAGTAAAGCAGAACAAAGCAGCAAGCATTGCTGACCCATCTAGGTCAAAGTGTTTGTAAGCACTGACAGCACAGAGTGAACTTCCTCATCAGATGTGTTACACACAGGAAGCTGAAGGCTTCCTTTTCCTTTTTGATGATACAAATGCAAAGGCAGAATAGGCAGCAGCAAAACAAAAACATCAGACAGAGCGGGAGAGCTCCAGAGAAAATTTAGATGCTTCGTCAACTAAGGTCCAAATTCTTGGATGTTGTTAAGTAGCACAGTTTGTCAAATAGGAATACCGTTGACGATGCAGAACTCTGCTAAAGTAAAGTAAGTCTTGTAGAATACCAGATAGTACAGTTAATAATGAAATCTTGGGAAACAAGGCTTTCAGTCAATGACGTAACAAGCTTTATGGTGCTCAGGGTGTTCACTGATCATCAGGGCTGCCTCAAATCCATTAAGCCTGAAAGTGGAGCGAATATGTTTGTTCTTGCAATCACAAGCCTCTGAGCAAAGCGTACCAGATTAGGGCATCAGGCCTGCATTCCTTCGGCTTGGGAGAATCACATGTGAAGCGTCACGGCAGAGCCATTCCGACTGGCTTGGTCTAGAATCAAAACTCATATCGATGAGGATGGCCCAACAAGAACAAGAGCCCAGGGCTTCCACTTACTTTCCAGTGATACTATGAAGCATTCTTTCGGTCTTTTGCTGCCCATTCCAATAGTGGGAAAAAAAGAAGACAGAAAGGATGTCACATGGACAAGAGTCCAGGAAGATTGTTTTAGACAACAGATTTAAGGTAACACTGGATCTCTAGTGAGAGTTTTTGTTTTTACACAATCCAAAATTGCTTTCTATGCAGAGTGAGCATTTGAGCACTATTCTCCAATATTTATGAAGATGGAGGTGGACTAAATGTGCACTGAATGTTTTAGACTGCCTCTTAACATTTATATACATGTAACCAAGAGTATTATTCTCTACATATGTAGAACAATTTAGGTCAGATGGACGGCCACTGGTGCTCATCTCTCCTTTAACCACACTAACCTATGCAGGGTCACAGACAGGTCACCATCACGTGGGAACGTCCAGCAAAGCAGGAACCAGCCACCTGACTGTCACATTCCACACAGAAGAGACAGAAAAACTGCTGCAAGGGAAGGAATGTTGAAGGGTCATTGGGGACTTTGTAGGAAGTAATTTTATCAGAAAATGAAATTTTTCAGAATTTCAGGTGAAATACACAAGAATGGTATTCATAGAACAACAATCACTATGATTTCACTAAGAATCAAGTGGAATTGTACGAGTGTCAACCAGATGGATTTCTATAGAATTTACTTAAATTGCATAACTCAACCAATCAGAATAGAGTTGCCAGATCTTCAAAGTCTATGTGCAATATACACACATCGTGGCTGTGCCATTTGAGACTCTGTATACAATGACATGGGAGGGTCACTGTGACCAACACAGAGCATCAATGTACAGTTGGTTGGGTACAACAGCTGAGCTGAGACTGTGCCACACTTCTTGTTTTCTTTTCATTCCTGAAGCTCATGTGAGAGCTAAAACATCAACTCAGGCCAACTCTGCCCCATGTCATTACCCAAAACTGTCTGCTCCAGTTCTGATCATGGAGCGCAATGACAGCGGCAGATGAGGTGAGGCTATTTTTAGCTTGTAAATGGGGGAAGAAAATCAAGATTCCGGAATGAATGAATACTTTTTATTTTTTGGCATGGACAAGTATTCTTGCTACATGGTCTGGGGTTACTGAGAGGTGTCCAGAATGATGTGTACTCCTGCAGAGGATGAGCTAAGAGCATCCTGAATTAAGTCAACCTCCGGCAGGAGAGGACGTCCTAGTTTTGCACCCACAACAGGGGGTTTAACACAACCTTGAAATGACGTAACAGACCCTGACAACCCAATAAACACCAGTTCTTGTTGCTATAGCTCAGACTACACCTCTAGAACTGCATTTATAAAGGTGTGACAGTGCTAAAACATCCCTGACATTTAGCAGAAACAGCCTGCCGCAGCACCAATTAAACAAGATGCATTCGGACTGAGTGGAACACTATCACATACCTGTAATGAGATTTGGAAGAGAGGGAAAAAAACAGCCGTATCAGTAAACTTTATTGGGAAAATTAGCATGTTATACATTCACATTGGTCTGATGAAAGAACAAACCCAGTTATAGACATGTCTGCTGCATATCCTGACTGTTTTACTTTTTACAGACAACCTATAACATGATCTGCACATGAAATTGATCTATACACTTCATAAGTCTGAGCTCTTAATTAACGAGAGAGAAGTAGACTTGGTGCAAAGCGTGTTTCTCGGAAATCTGCAAATGCAAATGCTTCAAGCTATTTAAGCTCAATTTCACACATCTATTTGACACTGTGCTAAAAGGTCTTCAGGACTTTTTGTTAACCTCTTCAGCCATGCACTTCTGAAAAACAAACCTACTTCTTATACTTATTATGTAAGTAATTATACTTATTACTTCTTATATCTTACATCCATACAGTTACCCGAGCTTTCAGCTTGGTTTGTGGTTGGGTGAGGCAGACAATACTAGAGAGAGCCTCATTCTATTGAATGTCCCCCTCCTTTACATTTTTTGCACTCGTTTAAAGCTGACGTCCTGCCACAAGAATTCAGAGAATGTGAATACGAAACAGCCACTGAAATCTGGGAGAAGTTGTGGGTCCAACCAGCCCACTCTGCAAAAAGCCAATTCAAGAGCAGACTCTATGATGCTCGTCTTACAGAATACAAGGTTTAAATGCTTCCAAATTAAGGGTATGCTACATCATTGGAATGAAATCAATGAATGAAAAGGAGTCCTTTTTTTTGAACAGCCAGAATCAATCCAGACAATAACTGCAATCAATTTGACTTACTAATCAGCATGTTATGCATGTAACTGGACTAACAATTTTAACTGATTAGCACCCCTATTAGAAATATGTGCATTAAATGATGATGACGCACAGCTGACAACAAACTAGAACAAATGGGGTCAGTAGGGTGAAGGTAATTGAGGGCGAGGCTGAATGGTAAAAGCACAATGTGCATGTTTAAACAGCATCTTAAGAGGCTCATTGAATAAAATGAGGGGCAGTTAGGACAATGGGCTGAGGTGAGCATTGAAACGTGAGGAATTTATTGCCCTCCCATTGTGAAATTTAACACACTTACGCTACCTACAAAACCACCAGCACAGAGAGACAACGATGAGACTGCCAGAGATCAAACCAGATATTACTCAAGTCTTGAAACTTGAATTACAGTGTTCCATATCATATGCTATAGATCAGGATCTAAAAGAGGAGATGAGCACACTGTTGCAGTACTGGGCTCCAACAAGCCTCAGCAGGCCAAAAAAAAAAAAAATCCATGTCAGAGACAGACAAGCAGCTGTATGAGATTACGCATTTTTTTGGAAGGAGTACAACCTGCTTTATGTTTCCTGTGAAGTATTAACAGTGGACCGGTCCTTTAAAGAGTTACTATGCGAGCATACACTAACTTGCTTGTTGCAATACACTACTCAAACCATTTGTTGAAAGTAAGCTGCATACAAAGGTGTCATGGTACTGATGCCACAGCCATTAACATATAATCAGTATTCATTAAGAGTATAAAATAAAATGCTGCAAAAGTTCAAAATGCTTTACAGAGCAAATGTCAAGTTATCACATGGAGCCAGGCCGAGAGGAACTGACAGACTCAGTAGTAGGAAATAGATTTATTATGAATCTAGAGAGAAGTGAAACCGCAACAGCCTCCAAACTTGAGCGGAAGGCAAGAAAGACAAGAGAAACTCTTTAAGGAAAGAGCTGTCAGCGTATGTGTTGAATGCTCACATTTTCTGCTTTGCATACACTTTTCTGTCATTGTGCAACTGTAGAGGTTTAAAAAAAGATTTCCTAGGAAAAAGCATTAGATTCACATTAAGTGGAGATAAAACAGTGCAAGTGAAACTTAATGCCAATCAGATAGCATCTAACAATGGTGCAGCCCTCAGTATATTTCCATTTACAATGACATCTTTTTTTCCTTCCAGCCCGTGTAAGACACAATGGATAAACACACATACACATAGGCCAGTACTGTAAATGAGGAAGGAGATCAGTGCTTGCAGATGAAGGAAGCGTTGCTCCTGTCTTTGTCTTTCTCACTCCTTTGGAAAAAAATGGATTTCAACAATGAAAAGGGAAACGGCTATGGCCGGGATCCATTGGATTGGATTTCTTCCTCAACTGTTCCCCTAACATCCTCTGCATTATTCACAGATGACGACACTCTCTCTGGGGCATGTCTCTTTTAAACCAACCCGGTGTTCAGGCACCTCCTGCACAAATTCCTGCACTGTGCTATCTCACAGCTAGCATATGGTGATAAGGCTGATGGCGCGACAGCCGCATGGTTTTAAATAGTTTAGGGTCAAAACCTCAGACAACAACTTGCATCTGGATCAGAGTATACATTTGTGAAGCGAGTAAATGTATGAACATAGATGGGGCACTGTGTGAGTGTGTGCCCATGTTTAGAAAACTAATTGCAAGTGGTTTCCATTCCTCACATCTGCTGGAAAAGCTCATGAAGAAAAAAAAAAGTGTGTGATGTGTGGAGGAGTGGATGCTAACCAGCTTACACACCATTAGGGAACTAAAAATCACATTAAAATCACACAAAACTTTACAATTAAAAAAAACAAAATGGGTAAGAAAATGTTAGAGCGAAAATGAGAGAACGTACACGAATCAGAAAGAAGAACATGTGAGTGGTAAGTGTTTTCAATAGTTTTATCATCTGAAATTTATAAGAGAAATCACCAAATCTCTCTTATAACAGGCCACACAATCTGAAGTATCATCAATGTTTGTAAGCACAAAGTGTGCAGGTCAAATTACACACCAACGTTTAATACTGAGGGTCAGGAGTTTGTTAACTAAGTAGGAGTAATACTATGTGGTGCTTGCTAAGTGAATATTAACATCACATCCAAAATATTATGACTGCACCCTTCTTTGTTTCAGCTCTGTAACTATTTGGCATTTAAGGAAAACATTTGGCAGAGAGATGGATGGGAATGAAGTGAAAAGACAGAGGGGGGGACTGAATTCTTCACAGTGCATTTAGCTCTTCCTCGCTCTTTCTTGTTTTAGTATTATAATTCAGTACAGTATTATAATGCCTGAGCCCCCATTAGGACAGCCCATGCTCGCATCTCCCTGAATCCATGAGAAATTAATTGGGGGGATGTCTGCCTCTGTCATCCTACTAGCTCATCTATGATTCAACAAATACCAAGGCTATGAGGACAAGAGCAACCCATTTTTAATCCAATAAAAATATTCAGAGTGATAAGGATTTACTGATGCATGCTGGGTAACCAAAGCCACTATTCAAACAACTGACAGCACAATTCTAAGTAACTTGCTACTAAATACGTAATAATTGCAATCTTAATGGAGGAACTGGAGAATTTCAGACAAATAGGAGGTATTTTTTTTATTCAATCCATGGAAAGAAGCTAATTCCCAATTGATCTCAAATGCAAGAAAAAAAACAAGCTCGGCAGATGAATCATCTCTGGGATATTAAGCGGTTTAGATGTCTCATTAACAAAGTTGACTAGATAATCTTATTTCCTCTTCCGCATCAAAGAAGAGTCTATTTTACTGACCTTTACAACTACTAAAACATTGTGAAAATGAAAGCGAGAGAGAGTGAAAAAGAGACGGAGAGAGGGTTGGGGCAGACACAAGGCAACCCTCCCTGATGTTCTGGCATTGCTCACCCCTTGATTCTTTTCCTGCGCCCTCCCTTTGTCAAAGCAATCTGGGGGATTCCAGTGGCAAGCTCCTTCTTGCCCTTTGACGCTTGAATTACTTACGGCCTTGATCCATCTTTAAATGCTGAGCATTTAGCAAGTGTCTACACTTCATAATGCTACTTTGCTTCATCAGTTCAAACCCCTTGTCCTGACATCACTGGCACCATCCACTCTTACATTCCAGTCTTCCACCCCACCCACACTGCATATTTTGCACACTTTCATCCATATGTGCTTTGACATGTTTATGTAATGATTTCAATCTATGAGCACTTGGGAGGAATTACTAAAACAGTCTGATATCAGTCTGCCCGGTGTGTATAACGCTTCAGTTTATGCACAAGGACCTTCACCAGGCAACTAACAACAATCCATCTTTAAGTTTATCTGTGTGCAGTTACACTTTCTCCGTGAAAGGTCCATACGGAGTAGAAACTAGATACCAGGACGAACACAGAGGGTCTTGTGATATTTAGAGGAAACACTCGAGACTGTACGTAATGAAACTGAGTTTCACTTGCCAAGATCCAATTTGTCTGATTTAGATGTCAAGGTGTTATAAAAAAATAAATAAATAAAAAACTCAGGCCTAATCTAACTCTAAACTCTAAAAATTGGTCTGCCAAGAGAGTAACAGGCTAATCGATGCAAATAACATTTTGTAAGTGCATGAATGTAGATGTCCAGCTGAACACTGGCAATGGTCTGGAAGTAACAACAAACCTCAGTATCCAAGGCGTCGGTACCAATAAATCAGATGTGATATTACTTGGATAAGTTATTGTTCACATACAGACGTTAACTAACATGCTCTGCCGGGATAGTCAAAAAGCAAGAACTTCAAAAGCAAAAAAAATGAACTAGAGACACAAATACAGTGGTTCTCAACGAAAAACATTATTGAAATAAATATATTATTATAACACTATTTGTATTAATATAACAATTTTTTTTGAAAAACATGCAGTTCTTGAAACTTCTAGAATTAAAAAAAGAAAATAATTGTTATTAATTCAGGGGGCTTGGAGTCAAAACGATTGAGATCAAATGCGATAACACTATACTGCCCCTTGTGGCAACACTGAAAATGCAACAAAGAACGATATAAATCAAGCTAACATCTGAAAATATGAAAAAATATGCTTGACTTTATCAATAATTCGTATGACAATACAAATGTGCTTTGCATTCTCAGCATTGCTGCAGGCGGTGCTATAGGATGTACAGTACAGGCGTAAAATGTCTTCATTTTCATCTTTCAGGTTAACTACTGTAATGGCAGAGCAACAGTTTGAAGAGAACTTTGCTGACTCAGTTGGTAAAGATGTTGCCATTTTTACAGCTAACTTTCTTAATAAGCATGTACAACAAGACCACGCATGACAGGATCACCTACAAACAAGTATACAGTATGTTTTGGGCCTAACCTTCACCAAAGTTGTTCTTCACCCGCGTCCTGTAGGGGCACCATAAGAACCATGACCACAAAACTGCACAAACAAGTAACACCATTTGACTTCCCGCTGTAAGCCTGTCATGTATTTTTGAATTGATCGCTCTGTTGTGTTTCACAGGAGCACTTCAAAGAGTTCACATCAACAACATAGACATCCTCTGCAATTGATGAAAGGTTAGGATAGTTGATAACATGTTAGCTTTTTACCTGAAGTTCGCACCAAGCTACTTCCACCGTAGTCTCCGTGTCCAAGCCCTTGTAGACAGTTTTGAACGAGCCGCGTCCAATCTCGATGTCAAATTTGAGGAAACGCCCATCGGGTGAGGTGCCCACAGCTTTGGTCTCCACTTCTTCATCCTCCTGAACCTTTTTCTCAGCCTCTCTCTGCTCAGCTTCAGCACGGGCCCTTGCCACCCCTTTCTCCTCCTCTTCCTCTTCTTCACGTTTTTCTATTACTCTGCTCTCCTGCTCCTTGTTGCCTACATCGCTGGGCTCCTTCTCCGTCATCCCAAGGGCCTCACTCTGCCTCACACCCACATCCTGCACAGACGGGCTCTGTACCTCCACAATCCCATCATCCCCAGCAGCTTTTCCATCCTCTGCATGTTCTTCCAAAACAACATCTGAAGCAACTACTTGGGTGTCAATGGTAACGTCAGGGGCCGAATCCAGCACTGCAGGCACAATGAACTGCTCGCAGTCCGGAGGCGAGGTGAGGATACAGGCTTTACTGGGCAAGTCAAGTGCAGTGACATTGGAGTCACAGATGACGCTACGCCTAAAAAATCTGTGCTCAGCCGTCTTCAGATCTTTATCCATGGTGTGGCGTCGTTTTCTAACCTCCGTGTCTAGCTTCTCACCCACCAGTGAGTCCGAACCGGAGCCATTCACATTCTTTGGAGGTGGAGGGGCCAAGAAGGTCACCACCTTGTTGGGATTTTCTGACGACATCTCCCCCAAAAAAAAAAAAAAAAAAAAAAAAACCTTAAATGTATAAATAAATTATTGTGAAAAAAACCTCAAATGTAAACCTTGACCTTTCGTGGAAATTTCCTCTTTCTGCTTTTGACTGTGGCACAAAAAGCCTGTGAAAAGTTAATAAAAGCTCACGTGAACCACAGAGTTTGCTGGAAGGCCCCCTCCGTGGGGTATACCTTACTTACAGTTACTCTTACGGTGTAAGGGGCCAGAGCCCAAGAGAGGAGGTGTTCTTTTATAAACGTAAAAGAACAAGACACAGTCACTGAGAGGCAAGCACTGATGGTGACAGACAAAAACTGTCAAATCCACTTGGGCATAAGGGACCGCAAGAGGGAAAAGAGCATTGATATTCTTCAGATCTTCAGAGTACAGGAGACCTGGCTCCGAAACCCCGAAACAGGTCCAGGTTTACTGCAAGAGACATATAAAGAACATATTAATTGCACACTCAAGTTTATATTTCCTGGTTCAAAAGCATTAAAAGCTGTTCTCCATTCTAATAGCATCTAAAAAATATATAATAACAGCATCACTTGTGTGAGAAATAATATATATTTCAATTAAATATACTTTTAAACACAACTAAATTTTTAGTATTAACGTTTAAAGCAGCTACAAAAGTTGAATATGAAGTGCAGGCGTAAGCTACTTCGAAGTCTTTTTGCTAACTGAGGTGCGTGTGACTGCTGGGCTTTCACGGGTGTTCAGTTTCAATCGTATAAATATAAAAAAGTAAAATGTTGTGCCTCAAAATATCAACAAAACAAACCCGCGTAATGGTAGATTAACGCGTCGACAGCGCACGCGGGGGTCGCGAGACGGGTCGCCCTGGTTACGTGGGGTGGCCAGCTGAGATTTTGGGGGATTTTTGTAAATCTCCAGCAAAAGACAAGCACAAAACTCAAACAATTTCTTAAGTATTTTGCATTTTTAATGCATTTATCATTTATCAGCGACGTTTTTGAAAAGTTGTCAAGTAACGGCGAACGTTGGTCTCGAGCTCATTCTCAAAATAATGCCGCGCGCGTTAAATAACGTTTTTTTAACAGGAAGCGCTTGCGAATACACAAACGCAAAACACCAGACTATAATACACATTGGATATTTAATATGGTGTGCCTGACACACATAATAAGCAAGTAGAGGTTTATAACCAGGCATATAAAATTTCTGCTGCAATGAAATATAGGAGGCTGGCCAGCGATTACCTTTCGTATCGTCATATCCATCAGATGTAGACAAAGCGCCAGCTGCAGCTGCTTGAGCTGACCGAGCAAATAATTTAAGAGAGGTAATCGCCAAATAATTATAAAGACAAAAAAATCACGGCTGGAAAACCGAGTGATCAGAAAACATAGATTTACGTTAGCAGAGCTAAGCGTTCATCGTGCTGTTTGCTCTACAGGCCAAGTTCAACACGGGGCTGGTGAATCCAACGTGATGCAATGACTCTACTAAACTCGGTATCCAGCGTAACGATGTGTCCCGTGATAAAACATTACGAGAAATCAACAACAGAGTCCGGTTCCGGTCGACTGCACGCGGATCTGCTGCAAACCACGGATTTTCCTCCTTTCACGTGAACAATGCAACAACGTCCACTGCGGTTTGCGTTCGCTGCTGTCGAGCCGGCTGGGTCTTTATCCTTATGCAGCAGTCGACGAATGACACTGTAGTCTGTATATGCAGTATTAGGGGTTCTCTGTTAGTGCTGCTCTTGGATCGGTTGGTGTTATTAAGACTCCAGTCTGTCACGTTGGTTTTAGTTCCGACGCGGCCGCTGCTGCTGTCGCTGTCTACCCTCCCACCGAACACTGACAGCAGAGACGCCAGCCGACAGTGTCTCATGACGGCCGGAGGAGGTCGCTGTTTCCTTCCGCGCAGTTTATTTATTTACCAATTGCACACTCTCTTATCTGAAGGGCTTATTAAAGGGTTATTTCGCCCAAAAATGAAAATTATGTCATTAATAACTCACCCTTATGCTGTTCCAAACATGTAAGACCTCCTTTTATCTTCGGAACACAGTTTAAGATATTTTAGATTTAGTCCGAGAGCTCTCAGTCCCTCCATTGAAGCTGTGTGTACGGTATACTGTCCATGTCCAGAAAGGTAAGAAAAACATCATCAAAGTAGTCCATGTGACATCAGAGGGTCAGTTGGAATTTTTTTGAAGCATCGAAAATCATTTTCAAATTTGAGTGCATGAATTACTCTGGGATATTGGTTTGTTTGAACTCAGAGGGAGTGTCAGCCACATTAAAAAAGTTAACAGCTTAAGTAATTTGTGGATTAATGCGTATTAGAGATGCGAACCGTTTAAAACGATTCAGTTCGATTTGGTGAACTGAATGATTCGTTCGCGAACCGGATGTCCAGACTGCTTTGATTTGAACTCTTTTTCACACAGACACGGAAGAGAAGACAATGCTGAATAAAGTCGTCGTTTTTGCTATTTTTGGACCAAAATGTATTTTCGATGCTTCAAAAAATTCCAACGGACCCTCTGATGTCACATGGACTACTTTGATGTTTTTCTTACCTTTCTGGACATGGACAGTATACCGTACACACAACTTCAATGGAGGGACTGAGAGCTCTCGGACTAAATCTAAAATATCTTAAACTGTGTTCCGAAGATAAAAGGAGGTCTTACATGTTTGGAACCGCATAAGGGTGAGTTATTAATGACATAATTTTCATTTTTGGGCGAACTAACCCTTTAAGAGCTTGCTTCAGGTTGGACCACAGCAGAGATGCCAATATATCTCGTTTGTCCTGCTATTGAATTCTAGCTCTTCTTTCCATACATCTAATAAACAGTATTTCTGTGAGCAATCAGGCCGTTACACTTAAACTTTTGGCACATGTGCTTTTTTTACTGTAGAGATGACCGCAACAGCCCTGAAAGTCAGCGGAGACCAGGACAACCGAGCCCCAGAGTGAAGACCTTGTCTCCTAAACAGCCATCGGGACAAGACCTGAGCAACAGATGAGTCCTCTGCACAATCTGACTTTGATGCAATGAAGTCCTTTGGGAAAACAATGCATGCGCATTTATTAAAATATAGAAGATAACAATTAGTAATATGAATCGTGAAGCAAATTTAAAATGCTATTTAAAAAATATCCAACAATGAAAGCAAAAACTAAAAGACCATATTTACTGTAAGGGCTCAGTTCTTTATTAAAAATGATGAATGAGGAAGCATATACGGTGAGATTTAATTATTTACGCCTTTTTTCAAATTTAACTATGTGTATTATAGAACTATGTGTATTATAGTTCAGCACTAACATATCTCCTTAGTTTGTGTTCTACATTTCACTTTATATTTTTGCAAAACTCAACACATTCAGTTTTATTTTTAAATAAAATATTAATACTAATGTAGGAAATGGCAAATACAAGTTATGTTGAATTTTCATCTTGGAAAAAAATGTTACACATAACAGCATGGGAAATGTAAATTCAAATAAAGAAACATTATTGTTTTTTTTTTTGTTCTCTTTTTCTCTGGCGACACTGTTTCATCAAAGCCTATTAATATGAACACCCTTATAACACTAGACATTTTTTTTTCTTTTTTACATTCCCTTTCTCCGCAGATTCCCTTTCTCCGCAGACACACAAGCAGGCTCTTTCCTAACATTGCAGATTCTCTATGGAGGTCCCACTGCTAAATAAAACCACCTGTGGGGTCCAAAGAGGTGACACAACAAGCATGTGCAAGATGTGCTAGTACAGTAAGACAGTAAGGTGTCGAGGTCATAATATGTGTCTTTGATTGCACCCTAAGAGGTTGTTTGTTTTGGATGCATCAGCTGTGGGATGGGTACACTTTGTCCCCCTTCCCAAATGAAGGCAATGATTGAGCTCTGTTGACATACAGGTCAATTGAGAGCATGTGGAAATTTCACACTGGTAAGAATAACACTGGTTAGAACACTGCATTAACATACATTAACAAACCTTTAACTATTTGACTAATTAATTTGCGCAAACAGAATGTGTCAAATGAGTCCACACAGCTGATAAAAGCATGACTTCAGACAATCAATTAACATCTTGTGAAGTGTAAAGCTGTGTGTTTGCATTCGTATTTAGCCAGAAGCAGAGGTTTAAAGTTCAAACACTTAAACGTTGAACTGGGACATTTGTGGATTACTTGTGGATTATTGTGATGTTTTTATCAGCTGTTTGAAATCTTATTTTTATGGCACCCATTCACTGCAGAGGATCCATTGGTAAGCAAGTGATGTGATGCTAATTTTCTCCAAATCGGTTTTGATGTCTCATCTACATCTTGGATGGACTGAGGGTGAGTAAATTTTCAGCAGATTTTCATTTTGAGTGTGAATCATAAGTGAGTGTGAAATTAGATTAAAAAAGTAACAAAACACGGATTGAGAAAGAAAAAAAAAGACTTTGAATGTGCTTTACAGTAATATAATGTAGCTTCAGTAGATGAGTTTGTCCACTAGGAGGTGGTAATGAGTGAATGAGAAAAACGCATTTGTTTAGCACCCAACATGCATATACTGTGCATTTGATTAATATTATTTGAACATTATGTTAGTCCTCTTTGCATTACTGGGATATCGTATGCAGAATGTTCTTTAAGATAACTACAACACTCCGGAAGGTAAATATTTACTCTGAGATTGAAACAATGTACAAATCTAAATGAGTAAGGAGGGTTATCTTAAAGTCACCATGTTAAATGCCTGCTGGAAAGTTTAACATTCCATTGTAAAGAGCCACTGGATGTCCGTGCATGCTAATCTTTCAGCACACTTGTATGCAAAGTCAGGTGACATACAGTATATAATTTAGAGAATTTGCAGACCCAGTTCATTCAAATACCAGCTCATGTGCCAGGAAACATTTTAGCTCATGCAAACGGAAGAAAATGTTTCCCATAATTTTTTTTTCTTATGTGTTGCGTGCAAAAAAAAAGGGCTGTTTTTTTTTTAACACTGAGCTTTAAAAAATGTAAATGTGACTCAGATTTTGTGTTTCATTAAACGTATATGCATTGCATAACTTGGGCATAAGACAAATGGTCATGGGAATCTGACATAAAGTAGTAAAGCTTAATATTTTGTCAGAGTGACATGATGACAGATGGCCTGTCAATATCTGGGTTTTTGTTCAAACTTCTAAAGCAAGTCATGCCTGATGGTATGGAGCAGAGGGGACACAATGTACAGCCCCTACACCAGAGTTCAGAGGCTGGGCGGAGTTTATCTACTGTCTTACATATAGGAAAACAAACCCATTAAAAGCTATTTTGTTGATTAACTATAAAAGGAAATGTCTTGAATTTGTTCGTTAGGTCTTCATCTCAGAAAATTATTCTTCTCAAAGTAGTTTTGTCTCTACAATAATTCTTTTTTTTTTATTTTTTAATAGGAATGAAGTACCATTCAAAAGTAAGATTTTTGTTTTGAAAGAAAATGATACATCTGTTCATCAAGGGTGCACATTTATCAAAGTGACTGTAAACACAAAAATTATTAAAAAGTATTCCACAAAAATATTAAGCAACAACTGTTATTGTTTTTGTTTTTTTGTTTTTGTTTAGCACCAAATCAGCATTAGAATGAAGGATGGAATAATGCCATCTGAAATGCAGGTTTGATAGTAGATTTAAGAAGAAATTCAAATTATAATAAAGTTGCATAATATTGCTGTTTTTACTGTTTTTGTTTTCAAATAAATGCAGCCTTGGTGAACATGTATAGTGTGCATGCACAGCACATTAGCTCACACACGGACAGAGTAAGGCAATGTGTTGGCCACTTGGACCAAATTCAGTCTATTTTAGGCCTCCGAGGGGTCATCTGCTCTGGCTTAGTGTTTGAGGTTACATGCAGAAATGTTTTGGGCACTCGCGAAGCTCAAAGAACCACAAATGCCATGTGTCCAGCACTATTGCAGCTGCGATGGCACACAGCCCATGGACTGTGTCAGTGACTGTAGCTGATACTGCCTCATTGTGTATTTTAGGAGAAGAGCGAGTGAGTGACCAGCACGAGCTGTCACTGTGGGAACAGTCAAGGAGAGCGAACATGCTGCTGTTTAGTTCTTCACAGATCAAATTGTTCACCCAGTAAATAAGATTTGCTGACAATTTACTCACATTATCACTTGCTCACCAATGGACCCTCTGCACTGAATGGGTGCCATCAGAAAGAGAGTTCAAACAGCTGATAAAAACATCACAATAATCCACACCACTCCTACACATCAATTAATGTTTTGTGAAGTGAAAAGTTGCATATTTAGAAGTAACAAATCCATAATTAAGACATTTTTAACTTTAAACATTTTCTTCAGGCTACAAGTTAAGTCCTAATACTGTGAAAGATTGTCTACTCTGAATCAGGAGAGAAATATGCACATGCAGATCAAACGCTGTTTAAAAAGCAAAAACACACAGCTTTTCACTTCAGAAGACATTGATGTACTGGAGTACATCTTGTGGACAGTTGTGATGTTTTTATCAGCTGTTTGGACTCTCATTCTGACGGCACCCATTCACTGCAGAGGATCCATTCGCAAGTGATGTAATGCTACATTTCTCCAAATCTGTTCTGATGAAGAAACAAACTCGTCTACATCTTGCATGGCCTGAGTAAATAATACATTATGTGCGTGCTTGGATAATAGGTAACAAGAAAACAAGCAGGTCACTGCCATCTTGGATGAAAATATCCATTTCATGCTTTAATACCGGACACGCTTTATCCAAATGCTCACTGTTATCTAATACGCGAGAGCATTTCAAGGCCACAATGTCAGAAGAAAGTGTCTAGTAACACCACATGGCTGCCACTGTACAGTAAAACGTGTGTCAGACCGCTGTGGTGTGCTGGTGTGTGTATGATTGCTTGAAATGCAATATGGACAATATTGTGTTTTGATCGCACAATATGTGGTCACACCTGAATTTTTGTAGCATTACGACACTGCCGGTAGTAATAGATTCGGAAAAGCCATAGTTTAGGTTTACTTTTATGATATTTTTATGTTTTTTTTTAAAGACCTTAATTGTGATTGCATGAAACAGAAAGTCATACCAGTTTGGAATGAGTTATTTTAAACTAGCAGGAGATGATATTTTTATTCTGAAAACACTAGACACTTCATCGAATGTATCACTGTTTGCCTGTTCTCCCAATTCAGTCTTTTTGTGTGCTTCATATTAAACCACTGACCACATATTGGCCACGCATTTATAAAAATATCAAAATGTTGCATTTTAAGTGTTGGGTGAGTGGATGAGCTCTGAATGTAGCCTTTTACTGGATGGGGGAATGTGAATCTAATTATACTGCCTGGGCACTTGAACAAGAAACAGACAAAATCTAGTCTTTCTCCTCTTTGCAGACTGTGATTACATTGGCTATAGTGTATTTGACTGGTTTACTGTTTACAAAGGAGTGCTCAGTTTTGTTGTGACCCAGTCCAGTGGGTTGGAGTGGGCTGGAATAAAAATAAAAAAAAGAATGAATAACACACTTGTTTTCCTGGACGGCTGTCCTCGCTGTGTGCCATGAATTTCTTCAAAAGCTTTTACCAACTTTCCTTCTTTCCCTTTCTGACTGACTCTGAGCACATCTGGACTCTGATTCAGCCGTTTAGCACCAGCGACAGTCGTCTGGGACTCAGCCATGGCAGCAGCAAGAGGACGTCGAGATCTGCAGGTACGCTGAGACGTCTAGAAGCTGTTGGTATTTCTTTAGGGGCTGCGACATTGGCATTCCTCATTTTCTTTCCCTTGCTCTCTGTCCTGCTCCGTCCTCACATTGGGGTGCAGAATGTTCTGTGTATTTAGAGGAAGGTAATCATGTAGTTCTCTCTCTTCTGAAGCTGAGCATCACTAAAAGAATCCATCAAATATCAATTAGTGATAGACTGCAAAGACTGAGTGAACCTTTAATGTACCTGATGATCAACACGACATGCACTTACCAGACTATTACTGGGGGCCGGAGGATTGTCGCAAACCTCTGACAGCTATGGCTTCTCAGAGAGAGAATTACAACACTGGGAAAGCTGGGAATTGTTTATAGGTCCAGTTAAAAATGAGTCTCTTGAAGCACAATTTTGGCAAAGTTTCTATTTCTGGCAATGTGATATTTTTAGATGGCTCATATTATCAGATGACTGAAACAAGTAATTCTGAATGGCTTTTAGAAATAAAATACAGCTTGACGTACACATGTACTCTTTTTTTTTTTTTTTTTTCTTAAAAGGACAGTTCACCCAAAAATAAAAAATCTGTCATCTGTAATTTACTTACCTATAAATCATTACAAACCTGTATGACTTTCTTCTGTAGAACACAAAGGAAGATATTGTGGGTTGAAAAATCAGTGAATATCGGCAGGTTCATATTCTTAAAAATAAAGTACAGGGGTCAGTACTTTTTTTTTGTTTTGTTATGAAGACGTATCTTATGCTCACCAGTGCTGCATTATTATTATTATTATTAAAATAATATATAATTATTAAAATATTTTATCAATTGTTTTCTGTTTTGATATATTTTGACATATAATTTATTCCTGCGATGGCAAAGCTGAATTTTCATCATCATCACTCTAGTTTGCAATGCCACATGATCCTTCAGAAACCATTCTAATATACAGATTAAAACATCATCATTATTATTATTATCACTATTATAAAAAAAAAACTGCTGTGTTTGCTGCATATTTTTCTTGAAACTGTGATACTTTATTTTCAGGATTTTTTTAATGAATGAGTTTATTTAATAATAGAAATAGAAATCTTTTGTAAATTTATAAATGCCTAAACTGTCACTTTTGAACAATTGTGTAACGATGTTAAACTCCATATCATCGGGAAGAAGGAGGCGGGAACCGGCGCACAATCAAAATCATTTTAATATTCAAAATAAACATAAAACAGCGCATCAGCCCCTCACGGACGACTGATGCGCGCAAATAAAAAGCAAAACATAAAATAATGTCCCAGGCTTGGTCCTCTCTCGTCCTACACGGTCGTCGCTCCAGTTTTATATCCTTCCATCTCCTACGTGGGACTCGATACTGGCGGTGGGGCGCAGGTGCAGCTCATCTTCAATCACTACACCTGGCCTCACTCCTCGTTCCCACGCCTCTCGGCCCCGCCCCACTCGCCACAAATTGAATGAATCCTTGCTCAATAAAAGTATTTATTTATTTAAAAATCTAAACTGATCCAACTTTTGAACAATAGAGTATATTCTTTTGCATTCTGCAGTGAACTTTCCCTCTAAGGTTTTATTCAATGACTTTTTCCAGACGTGCTTCTATTATTAGTGGCATATATTAAATTCCACTTAGGGACAGATT
This sequence comes from Carassius auratus, assembly GCF_003368295.1. Classification (NCBI taxonomy): domain Eukaryota; kingdom Metazoa; phylum Chordata; class Actinopteri; order Cypriniformes; family Cyprinidae; genus Carassius; species Carassius auratus. Next base: position 12,421,693 of record NC_039246.1, read on the forward strand.
CCTGCAGGATTTCTACCTTGCTTCTTATGCCTCACACCCATCTTGCTAAGTATGTGCCAGTAAATTTCCAAATGTCCTATCTGCTGACTTGTTAATTTTTTAACAACATTATATTATTAAGTTTAATAACCCATGGCCAGAGCAGCAAAGACAGAAATGAGTTATGAAACGAAGGTCTCAGTGCGGTCACTTGCAGCAGAACGACACACAATCATGCTTCCGAGAACACATGCTCGCTGGGTCTCCAGCCTAATCCTCAGTCCTGACAGTGAGTTTAAGATCCCATTTCCTCAGGATTACACAGCGCTCACAGGCAGGGCAGTTGGAGTACTATATAATATTACAGAGCACATTGATCCCTGTGAAAATGATTGCCAGATAATGCACTGATTAAAACCGGGGTCATGAGGGTTCAACGGATGTAAAATGGTTTAAGAGGGTTCATCTGACCTTGGATATGTGTATTACTGTTATGGTATCACAGATATTACTCAGTTGTACCCTAGGGGTGAAAAGAAGGCATGTCTCTTTCCATGGTTTTGAGATTTAGACCTGACTTTAGGCTTTTTTTCTTTGCCAGTGCAATTCATATCTAATTGTTCCCTGAGATTCTCTCCAGTCTTTTCTTGTATTCTCTACTGAAACATTTGGAGTGTCTTTGTGAGGTACAGATGATGACTGGCATTTCTGGGAATTGGCTACTAGTCTCTGACCTGATGGCACCTCGGTGCCACTTCATTCAGGCTCTATAGTGGGCAGTAGCACCTGATCTGGTATCTTTCACACCAGTGTCACACATTTGAAGGCAGCACAGCGACGTGTTGAATGCATTTCCTTCAACTTTGTGTCAATTTGTGCTTTTTCCCTTCATGAGTCTCAAAAGGGTGTGTGTGTGGAATTCATATTGAATTTCCCTGGAAATCCAGGCGACGTATAGATCTGTCTGGCCTGCGAGTCTGGATCATGTCCCATGATGCAGTGCTGCTGTTAACAGCAAATACTCAAATGCACCAAGGAATGCTGGGAGATTTAAGTGTTTCCAGATGGGGGATGAAACGCAGATTTGCACAATTATGCTGTCATCTGTGAAGGGATCCTGTAAAAACGTAAGTGCACTCACATTATGAGACATAAATGTGACTTTCTAAAAAAAGAAAAAGAAAAAGGGCAGCAGCTTTGGTGATTTTGAAGCTTAGAATGAGGGCATGAGATCATGAGGTTTACAGCGAAGGCCAAACATCTGTTATGTAAGTGCATTAAACAGGGTTATTGCTAATTAGGTTTGTTTGCTATAATAATAACACAGAGTTTAATGTTTAACTCTCCTCCTCTGGTTACAGTCGTCTGTCGGCTGGATGTTTGGTCACTGTAATGACAGTTGGATGCGGATGTCTACAGTTTCTGTGTAGATGTACACAAAATCCCCATTGTTTTTATGAAGGCATCTTGTAGGAGAAATAATAGGGGAAATTAAGGGTTTTCCGGCTTCCAAAAAGAGGCTTGTTGAATAGTATCTTTAAATAATACTTTACTGTATATTATGATAAGCACAATGGATCTTTTATAAAAGTAAGAAATAGTTAGTTAATTATCCAATTCCCAGTCATAAAATGGATTGGAAAAGCTGCCCATGCAAGCATTAGGTCATTTGTGTCTGGACATTGTCAAACCCATTCATTCTAGGACTACTTACAAAAACTCTTTAGTTAATAAATGGTTAGTTCCCTTACTGTATATGATGAAAAACTGTAAAACAGAACTGTATAAAAAGGTTTTCAGTAATGGAATAAGCCATATTATAATTTATAGTGAAAAACTACAGTGAAAAAATTTAATTCCTAGAAGAGTTGATACCTTAACTATCAAATATTTACACTTATATGCATGTTTGTCCTTTTTCAAATTTAAAAGAGACAATGATTAAATATTTACACTTTAGAGTAACACAGATCGTCATAGATCTGTATGATTTGTATTTTTCTGTGTATCTTACTCTGATACTGACAGTCGCGTCAGGTAATGCAAGCTTTTCTAACTGCTCAGTCTGTCATTTTCTCAAAAGCTTCCCCCCTTCAAGTGAGCCAACTCTTCATACCACTGGAATCCAACCAGACCCTCGCTGACTGACATGATTAACCGAGTCAGAAGTTTTCACATTTTTCTTCTTTAAGACACCCACAGTAGTGAAGTGTTGCATATGCAGTATATACAGGTCACAATATGCTCTGGATTCAAGGTCGATGGGGTATTCAGGGGTCAGAGCTATCAGAATGAAATATTTGCGTATCCCCTCACCTGTGGGACGGGGGAATAGGGCCTCTCGGTGAAAGATCTCATACGCAACATGTTGCACCGGCCCGTGAACACATCCGTGAGCCCACCGCAGACACGATAAGCTCTTTGATAAAATGGTTAAAAAGTAACAACTGAAAGAAAAAGGAAACTGGCACGGTTCCTCTGTTGCCGTGTCTCTAGAGAATGTTTTGTTAAAGTTATCGACTGACACTTCAGCCGTACATGAGTGAATAATGTCTAACCGGAGACTGGGATATTGTCTCTTCCGTGATGAAACACCTTGACGTTTCTGATTTAGTGTTCCATTGAAAATATGAGTATTGCTTTGTGGGTTTGACATTATACACAATTCAGTGGATCTATGCGGTTTAACTATTGTGACAAAAATGGATTAAAAAAAAAAAGGATCATAGTTTCCACAAAAATATTTAGCAGTTTAACTGTTTTCCCTGATATCTGAAGGATCTTATAGGATCTTATAGCACTGAACTCTAGAGTAATGATGCTGCAAATTCAGCTTTGCATAAATGTCATTTTTTTTATATATTTAAATAGAAAAGGCAGGTTTTTACTGCATTTTAAACACAAAAAAAAAATTACCAAATAAAATTCTACATTATTTATTTTGATACTTTATGGGTGTCAGACATTAGGGAAACATGCCTATAGATAATATGATGACCACCTGTATGAACTTTTCAAACAGATGAATCCGTTCATATGTACAGGAAATGTAACAGATAGTTTGGGGACCACCAGATCTCATGAGATCAGCAGTCACACTTTGTTCCAGTTGTTTTCATCCAGCAGGCATGTGTAGCTGTTGTCTTTCAGGCTTCGCTGGAGTAGGACACACACATGGCCCGTCACTGACAGCATGATTGATCGCTCGTGGGTCAGCTGTCAGTTTACATTACTTTATCCAGTCACATCTGTCTGCTTTTCTTCTTTGACAGTGCTTCTCAGAGAGAAGGAGGGAAGGAAATTCAGTTTTTCGTGGGCCAGACCAGTGGGTGCTCCTCAATGAAAGGCAGGAAAGCCTTCTGGGGTCATGCCTTTTGCTTCTTTAGGAATCATGTGTGCCCCCCTGACATGACAGATCATCCATAGAGTAGACATAAACATCATGTTGCCCTCTAAGATACCTCAATTATTTATTTTATTTGATATATAAATGTGTTCATCACCCTTCATATTTTTTACATTTTGTTATGTTTCTGCCTTATGTTTATATTTTTAATAAATTATTATTATTATTTAACCATTATGATGTTTGGAGTGAAGATTGATGTTGGAAAAAAGGTGATCTAAAGCGACAGCAACATAACAAAACGTGAAAAATTGCAAAGCACTGTATATAAACACATATTGCTTATTAGATCTTATTGTTAGCTTAGCAATACTTTAATTATAATATCTTATTTTCATTATTATCTCATAATAATGAAAATTATTTTTTTAAAGCAGGGTGATATATACAGTGTTATACATATATTTTGTTTTACACACACATACACACACATACATATTGTCTTACAATAATATGTATTTTGGCAGGATGGTATATTGCATAATATAATATAACTTTTCCCTACAGACTCTGGCCCATGTGTTTTCACTTTAGAACATGCTAGGCTGCATTAACCTGCGTCCTTCAGCCACAAAGACGAACTCTTACTCTGGTATGAGAGGCATGTCTGTTAAACATGCTGTTGGCCTGTTTCACACTAATATAATATGGGTGTGGATTTAATACCAGTCATTGGTTCGTCCCATACGACAGCGTCCCAGCAGCCTGTGCGTCTAGAGTCCAGCTGCTTTAATGGTGTACTGATTGAATCCAGCTTTCTGTGTGCGTGTAAGGCACAGTGAGTCGTTTGTGGCTTTTTAGAGCAGCGAGAAAGGTGTGAAATCTTTTCATTGAGGTTGTGTTGTGGTCAACAGGCAGCGCCTGGATAATTCAAGACTCTGGACCACAATGCAATGCTTTGTAAGCTAGTTCAAGTGGGTTTTCATGCTGAAACCGTGCATGTTACACCACCTTTTTTGTGATATCAAGAAAGTAGATGTCATGACCTTGGGTTTCCATGCATTTCATCCGACTGGAGTGAATTTCCCAGACAAATACACAAACAAACGTGAAACTGGGATGCTGCTTATGTAATAAGAGCGACCCAGAGTCCGTATACATGGTTTGTCACTGTTTGGCATCTGTCCATGCTGTTGTCAATAGAAGAGATGCAAGTCGTTTGATGTATTCTGAGATTTTGTCGGCTGTTCAACTCGTTCAGAGACTTTCCTGTCTCTGTGATTGATGTGCGCACGCAAATGCACAAAAACATTTCTGTTTTTCTTCACGACTTTGAACTCCTTGTTTGCCACTCTTTGACTTTCACAAAGGAATTATTTCATTTTCATAAACAGAATGTACTTTCCACGCCTGCTAAATATCAAAACTTTTTCTATTTTTAAGACATACACATGTAAAAGTGCATTCACAAACGTCAACTTACATTCTCACGCTATATGCCCATTGGAAGAAAATATATATTTAAAATCAATATGGCAAAAAATACAATACTTTTGTAATGATAATATATACTGTATTAATTGTAAAAAAATTTGTACAATATATTAGGATTGTTATATATGTTACTAAAGCTACAACCATAAAAACATATATTTTTTAAATTACATAAAATGAATGTAATAAAATTTATTGATAAAATGTATAAATATATGGTAAAGTAGACATATTTTCTTAAAATATAGGGTTGACATTTAAAAGAAAATGAATAAAAATGACAAAAACACACTAAAATTACTAAAACTTACTAAAATTAAAGTGAAAATAGAACATAAAAAGGAAAATCTAACTTAAAATATTGAAAAAAATAATAGTACATTAGTACAACTTAACATTGATGTATATGTATATATTTATAATGTATATGTATGTGACAAAATTAATATGGGAATAAAAAAATTACCATCAGTTTATATACAATAGGAAATGATGTATTTAAAATATATGGCAAAACATATTTTATAATAATACTAATAATACATTTTACTATTAATATTGTGTGCAGCTTTCTTTTTTTACTTTACACACACACACACACACACACACACACACACACAGTATATGCACATTTATATATATCTAAAATTCATTTTTAAGCAACATCTGAAGCTAAAATGTCACTTTAGTGAAACATAAATGAAAGGCCAACCTCCGTGCAATAAAATTTTGCCCTGAGCAGTTTCTCTCTCTCAGAGCAGTTTTATTGAGCTGCTTACTCCCCTGCAGGACAAAGTTGGTCCTGCATGAGACCATGACCACCCCGGTGAAAGTATCTCAGACACTACATGTCCTTCAGAGCGGGATGAGTCATCACAGCCACAGAAATCTGAAGTCAGCCTGCCCCAGAGATTCTTCTCAACACAAACACACACACACACATGCAGATAATAAAATCTAATGCGTTTTTCAGCTACTCCAGCAGTCATTTGACAAACTGGACGTTCCACTGTAATATGACACCAGCACTTTGTGCCGTGGGCCATAACTCCCATGATGCTTCTACACACACAGAGAGAGAGAAAGGCCTGTCTCCCTCTAGCTGTTTGTTAACTCACTGACCAGCAGAGCAAGAATTTGCTCATGTCTTTCATTTTTTGATCTGTATTCAATATGAAGGACATTCCAGCTCATGTGACTACAGCAGCCATGACTAAAGCTGTCAGCCGTTTCGGTGCTTTCCAGAGCTGCAGCTGCCCAATCCAGACCATTTCCACGCCCTGCCCTGCTCATACCAACATTACCCCAACCGCCGTCTCCGTACACACAAACATATTCACACGTCCTCTAACTTTAGAGTGTGTTAACCTAAAGACACAATTAAAGTGCACTGGTATAATCATACAGTAACATGGTGTATAAATCTGAGTGACTGCGAGGTCAGTCTGACAGAGCAAAATGCCTGCAGTATAATCATCTGTAATTTTGAGTACGCCATAAATTTCCTTGAAAATATCTGGTGCCCTCTTTTATGATTACAGGCCAGTGATGGTAAAGAGAGAATCGTGGAAATTGTTCACAAGTGGGGAAAATGGGTTGGTCTCGCTGCAGATGTGCAGTTTTATCTTATGGCTTGTTGCTAGGATGGGAATACAAATATGTGTCGTTGGTTATGGTTCAAATCAAGCGCAGACGATTTGTCACAGGGTAATAGAGGAATGTGAGTTTATTAGAGAAATGTCAAATGTGTGGGCATGTGTTTAGACTACATCCAGTTACTGAACTTTATTGCTAAACCATAAATACCAAAAAGTGCACGAAAAAGATGTAAATAATATAAATCAGACAATATGTTTAATGATCAATTTAAATATATTTAATTTAGTGAAAATAAAAGTTTGAAGTAAAATAAAATTAAACATAAAATAATAAAAATGTATATATTTAATGAATATTTAAATGCAATAAATACATGTATGAATATTGTAATTAATATATTTATTATATATATGTGTGTGTGCGTGTGTGTGTGTGAGCGTGTGTGTGTGAAATAAAATTTATATTATTGTAAATTAAAATTGCATTAAATAAATGTATTTAAATAAACTTAAATGAAATGAATAAAAGTATAAATAAATTGAATACAATTTTACAATTAAATATGCAATAAAATATATTAAATAAAATATTTATTTATACATTTAAGTGAAATTACATTAATTTAAATTGTATATATATATATATATATATATATATATATATATATATATATATATATATATATTAAATCAAATTAACTCTTTAACATCTCTTTCTTTCTTGGTCCATGCCACGACACACGGTCAAGCTTTGTGAAATGTTTCTGTGGGCACATTGAGTTTACATCATGCCAGAGCATTGGTCTACTGGAGTCCTGTTTGTCTGAGGTCATGTTTTCATAAGGAGGGACAACAGAGAGATAGAGCTCAGGGGAGATATAGAATAAACGAGAGAGGAGTGAAACAGGGTGATAAGATGGTGCTGGAAAACATAGACCTCCACCCCGAGCTCAGGAACCTGCTCCACACATCCTCTGCTCCTCCACTTACACTTCTGTCTCCCGTTTTCTCTCTTTGTTATTGTTTCCAGGACAGATAGGGACAGAGAGCCCTGAGCCCAGCGCCACAGATAAACTCTTTATCAAAGGACAGAGGAGGACAGTGTGTGTGTGTGTGTGTGTTTGTGTGTATGCGGCTATTGTGCCTTCTGCATGTCATTTTTGAAGCAATTTTTGGAGACTATTTAAGCATGTGTTTCATTGCTGGGTTAACCCCGAACATCATGACCCAGTTTCTAGAAGTGACACCCCAGTTGTCCAGCTCTGTGTTGCTGTATCCTAATAAAACCCAGCAGAACACACTCACATTCACTCAGAAATGAGGACAAACTGACTTTTTTGTTTTGTTTTGTTTTATTATGAAAAATGTTTTATGCAAGCTGTTGTGATAACAATGACAAAAAATTATTTACTGTATTATTTAGTCATATAAAGTAATAATAATAATAATAAAAAGTTTTCAGTTGAGGACATCTCTAAATTTTGGGTCAGATTTAGCTCACTTTTGGGCACAGTTTTGGCCTAAAGCTATAGGCAAGTCCACACACACACACACACATTTACAAAAAGCAAAAATGTTATTTAAAAAATATTAATTATGTTTTTTATGTAAAGCCGCTATGAATATATATATATATATATATATATATATATAACTTATATATAACTTACTTCTTGCAATTTTGAAAAAAAATGAATAAATAACTGTTTATGAGTGGGTATCAATTGGGGACGTCCCTGAATGTCCCCAAAGAAAGGTTTAGTCAGATTTAGCTCTTTTGGGGACAGTTTGCCCTTAAACTATAGTTGAGTTTACACACACACACACATCCCCAAGCCGCTGTCATCATGTAGTCACTCCAGTGACTGATCTGATCATTTACTCATCCTTGGGTCACTACAGGAAATATAAAGAATGTTTGGTGGGCTCATGGGAAAGCAAAAGGTATATTTTATCCTGAAGCTTAAAGTGTCAAGTAAACATTTCCTGTTGTCTAACTCCTCACATACTGGTATGAAAGGGTCAGGGATGATATGAGTATGAATTCTTTAAGAGCAGCGTGTCCCTTGGGCTCCATTATGATTTTGTACAGTTTTGTTCTTTGCCAAACAGGGTGAGTGTGTGTGTGTGTGTGTGTTATGATACCCAAATGTTGAGTTTGTTGCTAAGAGGTTGCTTTTCCATGTCATGGAGGTCTCATTTGTGTCTTTGCCTCAAATATATCTCCTAAAACTCTTTAAAAAATAGTTTTTTTTATTGGTTCCAAGAAGAACCTTTAACACCAATGGAATGTTTCTGTTCCATAAAGGCTCTGTATAGTGGAAAAAATGTTCTTTAGATTTTAAAAATAAAGGTTCCAAAAGTGCTTTTTTTTTTTTTTTTTTCAGTGATAACAGAAAAACTATTTTGGGTTCCCTAAAGAACATGGGGGAAACAGACCAAAAATACTGATGACTCATCCCACACTCACTCGTTTTGTCCAATCAAATGCTTTCTAAAATGAGAATGTCCCTCCCCCTGATATAAACTATATCTGACTACCAATAATATTGGTGGTTGAGGAGAGACCCCCCACATGATTGTAAAGCGCTTTGAGTGTACAACAATACACAATAAAGCGCTATATAAATGCATGATTCATTCATTCATTCATTCATTCAGTATCAAATGGCAAATCATGCTGATGTCTGTGACATAAATGCAAACTGTTGGCATGTCCTTCTTTAAATCCCTCCCCAAGCTCTTTTCTCCTATTGGTACAGTAAATCTAAAACTCTATAATTTATTTTGTGATGGCTAGAAGCAGGACGTCACCAAAGGTTATGAGTAAAAACAAAGACTCAGAGTCTAACAGAAAACACATTTCTAACATCTCAGACCCCCTGCAGTAGTCAGTTTGTAGTCAGAGAGAGAGAGCGAGAGAGAGCGAGAGAGAGAGAGAGAGAGGGGTATTGTGGGTGCATAAACCCAATGTTTGCCTTCATGTGTGTGTGTGTGTGTGAACTTATAGATCGAGAGAAGAGGAACTGGGGTTTTCTTCATCAGATGTCTCATGTGGTGTCTAACAGTGGATCTGGTGAGACACCACAAGAAGAACTAAGTTTTTTTTTTTTTTTTTTTCGCCATTTCTGTATCTAAATAAGCTGTTTTCTAAACCTCTATTTAGCCACATCCGCATGACAAAATCAAATGAAGTCAACCACACAGTTAATACACAAAGCCCTTCCTCTGCCTGTGTGAAAACAGCACACAGGTTCCCAGCCTCCCAAATAATCACAATAGCAGCAGCAGCAGTGACACACTGAGAGTCACAGAGCCAGGAAGTCAGCGCAGGTGACGGTCTGTTTGTGAGCTAATTACTCAGTGAGCTTACACACTTTATTACAGTTTCACAGTGTCCTTTTAGAGATATACCAGAAAGTGCAAATCTAAACTGTTTTGATCAAATATTTAATCTATAGCCATATAATAATAATAATAATAATTATTATTATTATTATTATTTAGTAGTTGTGCTAGAAATAAATTTGTATTTTAGAATAATATTATAATTTGTTATAATTATTTGTTTATTTTATATATATTTCTTTTTTTACAGTTGTACAGTAACAGCAAGAATGATTAAAATAAAAATAATTAATTATTAATAAAATTAATGAAAAATAAATGCATGATGATGATAAGCAATTATAAATCAACAAATAAATACATGAAAAATAAATCCATACATAAAATATATAAATGATGATGATTATAAAAATAATTAAAAATGAATTATAAATAAAATAAATGAAAATAAATTAAAAACATTAAATATTAAAGTTATTTTAAATATATTAAAATTATTTTATTATTATTAATAATACAATTTCTTTATTATAATTATTTATTTTATTATTATTATTTACATTTTTGTGAACATGTGATTGTTGTGCCATGGGTATATGTGCATGTGTGTGTGTGTGTGTGTGTATGTGAGTGTGTGAGGCCACAGAGTTCACTGGGTGTGACAGCTGCCGCAGGCTCTGTGGGCGGGGAAGGGGTGTGTCCCATCACATCCCCTCCACCTCCACGTTACCCTTGTGTGAAATTAAGTGAAGATGTTTCAGTGTTTATAGCAACTGTCATCATAAACATAGCGTGACCCTCTTCACATCCAAACAGCCCACAATACGCCCCACGGATAACTTCACTTAAACACAGAAAAGAAATCTGTTATTGCACAAATGCAGAGACACTGTCAGTGATAAAAGGCCCAGTTTATTGGTTTATACAGACTGAAACTGTCCATGTGCAGTCTGTTAAACACACTCTCACAAGCACTTATTTTCTCAGCGGAGGAATAAACAACAGCTTGAGGGTCAGGCACAGATTTATACTATACTGAAGCGATAAACTACAAGGCCTTCATTTTGTTTTTTTTTTGTAAATCAATTACTACAAAGAAACTATGCTATACTACATTATAGACTACTAGTATACACTATAAACAAATAATTCATATGGAAAATGTATTATTTCTCCACTATCAAAAACAGATCTAAATGAAGTCAAAGCAGAATGAACCGTTATGCATCTCCAAACAAACACATAGTAGTGGTGGTCTTGTTCCTGAATGAATTTGCTAACAAGTTGAGTTAATAATTCAATAACTCAATCATAAATGAGTCGATTTATTGTCTAATTTCATAGGCTGTGCCTTCTGGAGGTCCCATTTGTCAACAACATCTCATTTTCACCTGTGAGGAGTAAATTACTGTCATTTCATTCGTCTTGTGTTTCGTTTCTGAACGAATCAGTGTGTTTAAATGAATCAGGTGATGATTCAAGAGCAAAAAACAAGTCACATGTCGCCACCTACTGGTAACCAAGTAACTTCATTTTTTTTGTCTGCACTTTAAATCTTGCACTTTTCTCATCTCGAGTCTTACATTTATTTTTCCAGTAAAATAATTGGACAAATAAGGCAAATACCTCAAAGGCTGCCTAAACAAACTTGAACAGGGCAATATAAATGTAAAATATTGACTCTCTCAGATTTTTATTAGACATGTAATGCTTAAAGCAAATATGTTGTAATACTCCATGTGTTTTTTTGTCCCCTACAGTTGCGGGGAAACTAAGGTTTACTGTATCTAAAATTCCCAGAATACCCTGGGCCTCTACTGACCTGTCAACACATTCCTAAAGCTCCATTCACTCTGTAATTGGCTGTGACGTCAATGCATCCTGGTCCTGATTTGCTCACCTCTGAAAGGACTGAGGCAACATAGAACTTAACCGGCTCTGTTTACACGGATCCCCGGTTGCTGTGGCAACAGTGATTGGGAATGTTGCAATGCAGCGAGTGCCTTAAAGTTCTGACATGTTCTTATGTAACTGCATGTGTGTTGATTGAGTTTGACATTTCTCTATATTACTCACTCTGATTTAGGGCCTAGAAATATGAGGTCAAAGGTCATGCTATACATATGAACTCACTTGGAAACATTGTCAGGGTTAGGCCAAATGGTAAAGTCAGCATTTTAAATCTCACTCGTTTTGCATCCTTGTACAGTAGCTTTCATATCAGTCGAAACATCTAAACCAGTCCTAAATCCTTAATCATGTTATCCCAGCATGTCAGAGCACTGAATGGCATAAAAAAGCCATGTAGTCATAAAATCGCACAATATTATGATCGTATCAAGAAACCCGTGTAGACAAAAAGACCTTTGTTTTACAGCACACCCCATACCATAATATATATAGGAAAGGGTTTTTATGAGAATCTTTCATAACTTATAATGCCTTTGGGTACAACGTCTTTCCAATGCTTTCATTGTTTTAAAAGAGTTAAATGAACAGGATTATGTCACTGTAAGTACACAGAACTTACTCTCTGTTCATGCTTCTGGTTTTAAAGGTGAGTGGCTCATAACTTGAAAATGAATGGATGAAAGAAAGGAAATAGATGGCGAGATGGATCTGACCCAGCGGCCCGACAATTTGACCATTTCCTGACTTCAGAATGATACTTAAGTCACAGGCTAAACTTTTTTTCTTTTGTGGTTCTATTATATATATGGATAAGATTCAATTCACATTGTGAATACATCATAAAATATAAAATAGATTTTTAACACTAGGATCAGAACGTGCAAAATGTTATTGTAAAATGTTTTAATTATAGCTATATATATTTTTTATTTATTCGTTGATTTTTTTTTTACCACAGTTTAACAGTGTCTAAGAAAAACTTTAAATAAAATATAACAGAATCAAATAAATATCTTACGTGTCATTTACAGGATGTTTTCTCTCTTTTATGTATCATTTACAGGATTTTTTAGGATTGTGTTTCTCAAAATTTCAAATTATGAAATTTATGAAAATATTATTTAGTTAATATTTACGTCATTATTATATACATTAAGTGTGTGTGTGTGCGTGTGTGTGTGTGTGTGTGTGTGTGTCTGTGTGGTCCTGGTAAACCCTATGTTATGGGCCAAAAAGATGGCAATATCCAAAATCCTTGTCTTTGTTGGGACATTTTTTGGTCTCCATGAGGAAACAAGCTTATAAATCATACAGAATTAAGTTTTTTGCAAAAGGATTTTTGAGAGGGGTAGGTTTAGGTGTAGGGTTGGTGTAGAGCAATATAAAATACAGTTTGTATAAAAACCATTATGCCTATGGAATGCCATAAAGCATGGAAACCCAACGTGTGTGTGTGTGTGTGTGTGTGTATGTGAGTAAGCGAGTGAGTGTTTTTCTCTTTCCAGTGGTGAACGAGGTGTTTTCAGAGCAGTATAGGGGGTTTGAATGTTTACATGGACCCTCTTCCTCTGTATCTGCACGTGTTGTGGGATGTGGTTTGCCCAGAAAAGAGGAGTAAAAAGAAAACAGTTATTCATTTGAGTGCACCCTCCTCGCCCGTTCCCATTTGCTATTGGACGCGAGAGCAGCCAATGAGTGGGTGGGGAGGTGGACTTCCTGTGGGCCAGCGACACGGGCCCCACATGTAAAATATTCCTGACCTCTCCCATGGTGTTTATTTTTAATAGAAAAAAGGAAAACGTTCCCCATCATTAAAGAAAATAGTGAGCCTGTGCATGTGGTATTTGGATGCTTGCCTGGTCTTAGTTTTACTGCGCTGTGATTGGTGGACTGGATTCAGATTTTTTTGCAAAACAGGCTTTTCTTATGTCACATCACATGTATGAAACATGTATGTTTGGAAGGGCGGGACAATGTGAATGACAGCAGATGCACAACAGAACACTGTGGTCTGATGAAGATAAGACGTCTGCTGCTGTGGGCGAGTGCTGGGACACATTCTTGAGCTCCACTGATCTTCTGTCTATAGGTTCACATGTATGTAGATGCGATCTCTCTCAACCTACATGTCTCTAACAGGTCCTGTAGATGGAGATAAGGGCATGTTAAGAGAAACAAGATAAAAAAGAAGAATCATGCAACACAGGAAATGAAGCAAAAGTAGTGGATTGATTTTGAGATTTAGGTTTCAATGGCTCTGGAGTGATAAGAAGTATATCTGCAAAAAAGGATTTGGATGCATTAGGATTGAGAACCATAAATCAACATGTTACATTACGGTTTATATATTTGGTACCAAATAGACTACATATTAGTCTTATTCCTGTAATGTAATTATTTGATGTATTGGGAAATATATATTGTTTTTTTTCATAATTTTTCATAATTTATTTTTTTATTATTATTTTTATATGTTTTATAATTATTTTTAGTAAAAAAAAAATTTTTTTTATAAAAACCACAACCGCATTAACATCAACATCGTCAACAACAACAACAATAATAATAATTATAATTATAATAATGTAAAAAGGTTACAAAGATGATGACGTAAAAGACATCTAGCGCCCCCAGGTGGTTTCTCTAAAAAGAAAGTTGCAGATTGAACAATTAATGGTAAAATGCTGCCATCTAATGGTTGATTTTGGTAATTTAGATTGTCAGTTTCAGTGCTTAATTTCTATATACGTCGGTGCATTCATTCATCATGACAAACTTAATCAAATATTTATATTGTTTTGTAGTGCATTTCAAAAATAATCCATAAATATTATGTTGACAATTGCCAACATCAAACATTCATGTAGAATACTTTTATACAGTTATATTTACATTACATGCATAATTAAATTACAATATTATGAATATAATTATATTCTGTTTATACGTTTTTATGTATGTATGTATGTGCACTAAATTATGTATGTGTAGAAATTAATTATTTTTATTTATTTATTTATTTTTATGGAATATTTGGTTGGGGTGTTTGTCCTGATTAGAACAGAGAGAGTGGAAGAAAATTAAGATTAATTACAGAAAAAGTAGACATTTTGGTTTTGACCTTTAAATGGGTTCAATTAGCTTTTTTCCATTTGCACTGAGAACTTCTCTCTGGCTTTGAAGGAACTTATCTCACAGAGTACAGATGATGCTGGAAACAGCTGACATTTGTTCTACAGATGAGGGCAGATGGCCTCTTGTTTTCCTCCACTGGAAATATTTTATTTTTACTGTTGGTGAATTAATGCATCTGAAATAAGTATGCATGAGTCTGAAAATATTCTCTTATCCGTTAGTCCCAAAAGTTGCATTACATTACTTTGCCACATGTGCCAACAGAAGCTACACATGCTTTAATGCCATTTAATGCTAAATACAATAGCAAAAAAATATTTAATTTAATTTAATTTAACTTGATTTGATTAAATATGAATGCATGACTTGAAATGATTTCTCTCATTCAGCCTGCAGAACCTCTCAACATAAATCATTATGCCACTAAGAAGAGTGTGGCAGAGAGCATGCTGGATGTGGCGCTGCTGATGGCAAACGCCTCTCAGCTGAAAGCCGTTCTGGAGCAGGGCCCTGAGTTCAAGTACTACCTCACTGTCATCGTCCTCATCGCCACGTCTCTCTTCTTCCAAGTGCTCGCGGGGGCTCTCTTTGTCCACATGGGTGAGAGTGAAATCCATCGTGCATTATGAACAATACCTGTAAGGATGTTTTATATTTAGTTGTTTCTTTTCATACAATCTTCCCTTCTCAGCACGCAAAAACCTCAATGACGTGGCCAATCAGAGGAAGCTGGACATAATAAACAATGTGGCCACTGTGCTGGTGTTCCTCACCGTCATCATCAACATCTTCATCACTGCTTTTGGAGTGCAGAAGACAGGTCTCTATCCTAAGCAGTAAACTGTCTGTCAGATACAGGTGATACAGAAAATAAAATGAAATGGTGAATATGCAAGCCACAGTATAATAAGCAAACTGATCGTTTCTTTCATGTTTTTTGGTTTTAGGGTCTCATTAATGGTCATTCTTCAGAGCGGTCCATTCATGAAAGACTTCCTTCTGGCTTTGATATTTTTCATGCTATAATAATACACAATTATTTTATGGTATTTTTATTATTATTTATTTCTACAGATGGCATTATATTAAAGGGTCTAAAACATCCATTTATCATAGACTGTCTAATGATTTATATAACCTAGAGGCAAAACTATAATCAAATAACATAAATTCATCATCTAACATGTGTTCTACACGTCATATTGTCCCAACTATTAATAAACGTTTATTATCAAATACTTAACTGTTTACTATCCAGTTTAATGTATGATCTCTGGCACTTTTTCTGTAAAAAAATGAAAAAAGTATTTGTCCCCATAAAACGTGTGCGTGTGTGAGAGAGTTATGCAGTACATATCGATCACGTGGGTTGCTTGACCTAAAGGAAGATCTCTACTGACCTCTAGTGGATATATATATATATATATATATATATATATATATATATATATATATATATATAGTTCATAGAAACAGACAAATGGAAATATGTACTGAAAAAAAAAAAAAAAACCTTAAGTCCCTATACAGTTTAAATTTGACTTGTGGATTTACCTACAGTAACTAAAGCATTCCACTAAAATACATTTCAGGTATTTATGGGATGCAAATGGAATTGGTTTGAAAATGCTTTCAGTAAGAATGATGATATAACTTCCTTACAAAGCTGATCTGTTAATCACATATTTAAAGCAATGAGACTAGAGCCTAATTTTATGAAATGTTCTTGGTTAAGGGAACTGAACATCCTGAACCTGATCAATGCGGTTTGGGTCTGCGAGTCCTTTTCCTGCAGTCATGCTTCAGTTACACAAGCAAGAAATATCAGTCAAACCCCAAATTACACCCAGAAGACCAATACTGGGGGAGGTCTCCATTGTGTGGGTATACAGCTCCAGTCTCCAGTGCTGAACGTATAGAGAATATTTGAAGATGTGATGATAGGTAAATCTGAACAGCATGGATGTTGTTTAGTCTGTTGACATTTACAGTTAATGATTATCAGATTATTTTATTCCACAACAACTGTCAAATGAAAAACATCACCAGCAATTCACTAATATAATTATTGTAACTGTTAAGGATTTAAAGGATTAAATATAAAATATAAATATGATACATATATACAAATATATGATATACATATTTTCTATTTTTCTATACAAAATATGTGTGCCTGTGTGTATGTGTATAAAGAAAACAAAAAAGGAAAGAAAGAAAGAAAGAAAGAAAGAAAGAACAAGCTGCTACACTTGAAGCCCAAGGTATATATCCTCTATGGTGACATTTAAAATAAGGTGCAGGAGCGCTCGTGCACGTCACGGCGGTCATGGAGGCCAGTGTCGGGCGCGCGCATCCCGGTTCGTTACGTCACTTGAAGCGCCCTGGCTCGTAGCTCTGGCAAAGAGAGGAAGAAAACGACAGAAGTACTCTAAAACAGGGCTTTCCCCGCCGTTATCAGCTCTCAAAGTGATAACGGTCCGTCTACAACAATTGATACAGGCACAGCCACCTCACCAAACCGGACTAACCGCTTGTGGAAGAAGGTAAGGAGCTTTTGAAAGTGGTTTTCCTCATCTGAAGAGTCTGAACTGCTCGGACACAGCCCATTGATAGTGTGGGATTACGTGGAGATATATCTTTCCGTTCCACACTAACGGTATATATACGTTCGTATGCGCCTAGACAAACTAGAAGGAAGGTAAATAAAGCTGATATTTCACAATATGCGCACTAGAAACTGTTCAAATGAAACGCTGTTGCGCCAGCAAGCAATGGAGGAACAGGAGGAGGGGAAAAAAGAAAAACATACACACATATTCCGTGTTAGAGAGGAGTCTCGTTCCAATGGCGAGTTTATGATTCGACATAAACAGCTATAGTGAGACAATCTGGACACTATTGTGTGGTAAAAACCGTTGCGAATCCGTCCAAAGCTTCAGCCCAGGCGGTGTCAAGCTTCTTCAAGAGGAAGCCCTGTGACTACATGTGCATTTCAGACTTTCATTCGTGATTTATTTGCTTATTTCCCATCCAGAACAGATTTAAAGCGTCCGCAAGGCGGTTACTAAATATCCGCGATTTGTTACAAAGTATCTCCGCACTCTCTGTGACGTCAGCGGGAAAATATGTATCGGTTACAAAATATCTCTTCTGTTGAACAGACACAAAGTATCTCCCCGCTGGGGAAATATTTACCCATACTCCAAACGGAGAAGTTGTGTTTATTATTGAGCAAAACAGTCCGTCAAACACAGCAGTGTTGTTTAAAAGCAGATGAGGTTGTTGTTATAGGATACAGCAGGTAGTTCAATCGAGTGTCTTTCCCGACTGATACTCGTTTGGAATAATTTGATTGGCTCCTCTGTGAAGGATCCAAGAGCACCTCCCTTATTTTTAACCACAGTGTTAATATAACCTAATATATATTTATATATAATAATACTTATTTTTACTGTTATATTAAATATCGATGTTAAATGTAACTTTTAGTCCTTCATAATTTGATTTTTTTTCTAACAACTCATGTTTTATTCGCTCATTAATTGCATGGACTATGCATAGTATATTTGCACTCATTTATTACACACACACACACATGTAGTGATCCTACAGGTGTCTTGCACATCAGAGCTTTGGTTCAGTACTGTTTTGTTGATCCTTGTTTATGGAAGCCTGTGGTTGTTTTAATGTTCCTCCATGTCTAATCACAAGACATATCACACATTTTGCTGTGAATATTCTCAATATAATAGACCATCAGTGAGTTGATAACCATGCCGAGGAAGTGCTTTCTTGCTTTCTCGGTTGTGTACATCTCAGCATGTTTTTTTTTTCAGTTGCAACATTCAGTCTATATTTTCAGTCTGCTGGATCAGTCCTGTGAATCTGTGACTGGGCTGCTTGTGTCAGGAAGCTGGAACTGAGGTCTTTCTGACATAGAAGGATTACTGTAATGTCAAGCCGACCTGGTGTGAACTCATACACAAACAAACATGTTATTTTTAAATGAACAAATACCAAAATCTATATGTATAGACCAGGGTGACTGATGACAGATCACATATTAATTTATTTTAACTGTATTTTTTTTATTAGTTTGTGTATTATTTATATTACTTTTTTATTTAAATAAACTTGATTTATTAAGCACTTTTATTAAACTTTTCTTAAAATTTAAATTGAAAACACAGTTGAAAACATAAAATGTTTGCTATCCATCAACAAAGTTGTCAGTAGATTTTGGAAAGCCGGTAACCTCAAAATGGCCAAAAATCTGGTAAAAATATTGTATTAATCTGTTTTTCAATGGGTTCATATCTTCAGTATGCAGGGGAATACTTCTGGCCTCCAGGGTTTGTGTCTGTATCTTCTCAGAGCTGGAACTTTCCCAGGAACTGATTTGACACCTGTTTTGGATCATACCTGCTGTCTGTTCACAGTGTTCAGTCATGGGGGTGACTGAAGTACTACAAAAAAAGATCTAAGCACTGTCTAAAACCATTTGTTTGGTATTTTAGTAGGGAAAAATAATATGCGGCAAAAGCGTAGATGTTTGTTTGAATAAATTGAGACGTATTATCAAGATAAACTGCTGAGATTAGGGTGTATGTGACTGACCTGTCTCTTCTTTTTAAGATCGGGCCAGGTCTTCATTTTTATTTCATCTCTGGAGGGTGTAATACATGAGAAATACAGGGAGGTGAGTGATTCTTAGACTCTGAGACACGCAGGAAAGTTTGTCTTTTGTCAGCGTGTACCAGCATGCTTTCATTTCTCAAGGGAAAGGTGTTGTTCTGTTGGTGGTTTGAACCTGATGAAAAATATATTTTTACTTTTGGATATGTGGATGTGTTATGCAATCTGGTGTGTTAAGTGAAACACTTTTTGAAATGGTGAAGCCATGGTGGGATACAGGATAGGTTTTAAGGGTTCATCTGGATTTTAAGTTCTTAATGCCTCATAATGTAAAGCTTGTAACTTATTGTTAGTTAAGATTTAAACAAACATCTTTATTTTTCTAGATTATTATTAAATTTTTTTAGATTATTTTTATTTATCAGTTGATATTAGATATTTATTAGATATTTCCTGTTTTTACATTTAGATTGGCATTTGTCATAGTCTACTGAATTTAGTTCATCTTTATAAACATTCATATAAAAAAATCAAATTAATATACATTTTTAATAATGCATATTGTTCTAATGTCTGAATTCACATGTTTTTAAAATAATTATATATCTAATATCAAATTATATATTAAAATCTGATCAATCATTTTAAATGCTACAAGTGAATTTAGGCATCACAGCATTATGATGTAAAAAATAAAAAACTGGTATTCATTTTCAAATTTTAATAAAGATTATATTTTATAGTGTAAAAATGTGAATGCTCATTTACTATACTTTTACAATTAAGTATGCAATATAATTTTATATATTTTTAGATTGCTTTTGCCACCATCTAACACTCACTTGAAGTTAATCTTTATAAACAATAATAATTAAATAACACCTAAATGTAATAGTCATATAATTATTCACATTACAATGTCGGGATGCCTAAATTTACTTAAAGCATTTAAAATTCTGTATTTATTTATTTGTGTGTTTGTGTACTTGATTATGTTACACTGAGGGGACCAAATATCCCACAATGATAGTAAAACCTGAAATTTTTGATATTATGGGGACTAACCTGCGGCCCCCACGAGGGAACACTTTTATAAAAAATAGTAAATTATGTTTATCTGAAAGTGTAACGATGCAAACAGGTTTTCTGTAAGGAGTAGGTTTAGGGTTAAGGGATAGTAAATATCGTTTGGTTAGTATAAAAATAACAGAAGTCACTATGGAAAGTCCCCACAATTCACAGAAACAAACGTGTGTGTTTTATTTTGAATTAATTTAGACCAAATTGTATTTAATAGAATTTTAATGTGTGGCTTTTATTGATTATTGGCCAAAATAAAAGTTATTATATACTTGTCAGTATTGGCCATAATCTGGGACATCATTTTAATATGAAATATCTTTAGCAGTAGCACAGAATCCTCATTAAAGCAGTGGCATGATATTCATGTGTGATGTCTCCTCAGTTGTGTGTCCTCTGCTGACCCTTGTTGTACAACATCACAGCGAACACACATTCATGATGTCTTTCACAATTACACCTGCCTAAAAACGCAGGTGTAGGAAAACAGAGGAAATAAAGGGAGTCCCTCGTGTGGTTTAGCATGTCTGGTGTGGGCCTAGTTAACTCTCGCAAACAGACTGACAGACAGGGGACGAAAACCTGTCAGGCCAGAGAAGAAAAGCACATTCAACACCGGCTCTCTCGTTTCATGCTGCTAGCAGGTCAGGACTGGAGATGAGAATTGATTAGTTGATCTGGAGTCTCAGAGGAATGATGTGTTTGCTGAAGAGTTTGTAAAAACATCTTTGGCTTATAGCTCTAAAGCTGTGGGTTTGGGAAACTGTAATGTGTAATATGGGAATCACTTTAGTGGTTCTAGCTTCTGTACCATTCTGTTATGTAATTATTCTGTTGTTTTACAGTATTTAAATATACAATAACATTTCTAAAACTTTAATTGAAATTAAAATAGAATAATAAAATCTGTAATAGTATTTCAGTGTTACGAAAATATCACCGGTTTATCATGATATTGATAACACAAAACCAACATGATTCTGAGCCAAATAATGCAATGTGAAAGAGTCAAGGCAGGTGGAGGAAGACCGAATCAAACTCTAGTTCAGATCAACAATCGAACAGTGTGAAAACAGCCTACAGCTGCTTTGGCCTTGCAGAGCTTGTTTGGATCCAGTTTCGGAGGAGTTTGGTCGATCTTCTACCCTTGGTGATTCTCTAAAGAAAACTTTGAAATGCTTCTCCTCTTCTATTTCTTTCATCCTCCAGAAATCCTCTTAGCTGATATACAGTAGTGTTACTCCTTGAATCACTTCCAAACTCTACTGACAGTCTTGTCAACAGATAAGAAACAATAGCTTTTTTTTTCTGAACTGAACTTTGAGTAAATACTGTGTAAAAACTGGCTATTTGTTTTCAATGCAATCAGTAGACCAAACATACTGTATATGCACTATAATAAGGTAAATGATTAGTAAGTCTTGAGAACTTATGTTTTACATTGCTTTAATTCATCAAAATAAGTTGTGCTATTTCAACTTTTTTTAATAAGTTGTATGAAATTCATCTTGATTTTAGTGTGTTTAATGTAATTTAAGTTGAAATTACTTTAACTGATTAAACTTAAAGCTTGAGGCAGCCATTTAACTTGTTAAAATGTGCATTTTTTTAAGTATTAGGATTTACTTTAAACCATTTTCACTCAGAAACTGCTAGTAAAATGCTAGTAGTTTCTTTATTTCATTGAAGTAATCACGAAATTTTGAAGCAGAAGGACTGAAATAATGGTCGTTTTATTTTTATACTATGTACAAACACTGCAATGTTGCCAGATCTGGAAAATATCTGAGCCAAATTTGGCAGTATAGTTAATATAATTGTTCTTTTCAGTGTGTTTATTTAACATTTCATTTTCATTCATTTAATTTTATTATGTATGCTTAAATATCTGCTATATTGACCATCAACTACCATTGAGTCTCTAGATATAAATATCTGAGCGGACATTCAGAAACAATGAAAACACATAGGTTTTGCGGAGATTTAACATGCTTTCTTTGACTTCCTCTTGAGTTATGTCACCCGGCATCTCATCCTTCCCCATATTAGAAACAAGATTCTCAGGTTGCATATCTGTCAGATATCCGATTCGTGTTCTCAGTTACCTGGATTTTGAAGGCAGAAGAGCAGGTTTAAGTGGATGTGGATGTGGATTGAATGAAATGCGCTGTGGTTGTAGTTGTTTGAATGCTGATGAATCAGTGCTGCCGTCTAGATGTTCAGTGATGTGAAGTGACAGACCGTCAGGCATCAGGCAGAGCGTTTTAAGTGAGCTCAAAGCTGACCTCTGTTCCCGCCTATAAATACAGAGGCAGAGGCAGGCACACGCCGTCCCAGTGATGCTGTAACAGAGGCGAGAGGGGGGCAGAACGATTCATAGGCTTAGATGTTTGAGAAAGAGGACTTTGCCCAAAAAATACTGTAACATCAAGCAGATAGTTTAAATGTAGAGTTGCTGACTGTAATTTAGGGTGTGGGCTTGGAACATTTGATCATGTATTCTGACTCAGCACTCCAACCATTACTTTAAAAGGTTTGACTCAGTTTAGCTGTATGTCGTGAGTCATGAGCAAAATAAAACGCATTCCTCTTGTGGTGTTATTATCCTCTTTATAGAACTGGGTCATACATATAGCGAATATTCACAATATAGTTGTTTTGATTTATTAGAATTTGTTATTGTTTCTATTGTCCTCATTAGTAAGTCGCTTTGGATAAAAGCATCTGCTGAATGAATAAATGATTAGGAAAAATGCTATATAAAATGAAAAGAAACATCACAAATATGGAATATCACATTCACAGTGAGTTTAATGTACATTTTAATTGGTTGTTATTAATTTAATTTAAATAAACATTTTGTAATGAATGTTACAGTTTTATTTATTTCAATTTTTTTCAAAGATTATTGGAGTAAGTTTTGCAAAATAAAATACTACTGCCTTTTTACTTAATAAAATTAAATGTTTTACTTGCCATTTCATTTTAATTTGTGAAATTTACTAGCAATTTTTAAGTGAAAATTCAAAGTAATTCTTTTTTCTATGTGTGTGTGTATATATATATATATAGAGAGAGAGAGAGCGAGAGAGAGAGCGAGAGAGAGAGAGTGTATATATATATATATATATATGTGCTGCTCAATTAATCAAATTTCGAATTGCGATAACAATAATGGATGGCACAATTACGCAATTGCTCAAAGCAGCAATTAATCGTCCACTTATGTTATTCTGTATGCTTAAGATATGTTTTTTTCCCCCACATGTTATCTCAAGTGTTTTCCCATTGTTTTAGTATAACCTTATAATACCATTCATATTTTAACTTTTTTTATATAATTTAAAGAAGAAACCAATCGGATCGATGTATAGTTGACATTTAAGGCTTAATACTATAGAAAAGCACTAAAAGTGTTTCAGTTAGTGTTTTCAGCTTGTTTATTTTCATATAAAAATATATCATGCAGTTGCATCTAACAATGGTATAAACATCATTCAATGTAAATTGTGATAACCTTAATTAATAATCACAATTTCAATGGAATAATCATCAATTATGATTTTTGTTGTAATCGTGCAGCTCTAATACATACATATATATGATGCATGAGAGCTATCTACCAAAGATTGTATTTAAAGGAAAATGTATGATTCTGTTTGTTTTTAGTGAAAACCCTTATTTATTTATTCATATTTTAAACTGACTTTTATTAAAATTTTGCTTTAAAATTGAGTCTGTTTAACCAAAATGCTTAAATCTGACCACACTTTTAAGAAATTTCAGAATAATATATTTAAATGACAAGATTGTTTTTTGGCTTATGAGCTCATTTATGAGTAAGAATAGCGTAATGGCATTTCTTGTCGAGTTTGAGTCAGTCTTTCTGCTGTTTTTACTGTCCTCTCTTCGCATTAGTTTCCTCTCTTACATCTCTCTCACTTTAAAAGCACAGTCTTTCCAGAGGCTTAAACATACATTTTTAGCATTTGGAGTAGGTTTTATTCTTATTTGTAAATAAAATACTTTTTCTAGATATATTAAAAATAAGTTACTATAGTTTCCCGTTCTTTGCGTGATTGAATAGTAGACATTGGTTTTGGCCTGTTTTTGTGTGTGAGGATTTAGGCCAAATGAAATGGAAACTTACTGTTCCATGAGGGAGACTTACATTGTGAAAATCCCTGTTGAAGAGAGCAGAGCAGATCGCTGTAATAGAAGGAGATATGGCTGAAAGGAGGGATTGAGAGATAAAGAAATGCAGGGAGGGTACCATTTCTTGCTGTGTCCACTGTCCAGGTGTAATCCACCTGCCCCGGGGCGAACCAGATGGCCAGGACTGCCATAGTTCTTAAAGGAACCGTTCACCCTATAATTAACAGTGTGGTTATATGCTGAGTTTCCTTTATTTAACTTAAGCTTAAGTATGCTTTTTTGGGCTGCAACTTTAAAACATTTCAGAATGAAAGTGTGTGTACAAATTTTTTACAAATGTGCTGTTGGTCCCTAAGTGACTGCCAACCCCAGTTTCAACTCTGCCCCTCCTCTTACACATGTGATACATTCCCATTATTTCCGAATGACTCTCTCTAGATGTCCTGATCTCCTTGGATTTGCCCTGTTTAGCTGAAGCCTGTTCTGTTGTTCTGTCTTGATCTCATTGCAGTGAATATATATGTTTTTCTCATGGTACACTTGCTGCTCTGCTGATTTGAGCAGTTAAAATGGCAAATCAGCAGTTGTAGATTTGCATATTGTTTTGCATACTGTATGATTTTGAGATCCATCTTTTCACACTGAGGACAATTGAGGAACTCATTCGCAACTATTACAGAAGGTTCAAATGCTTACTGATGCTTCAGAAATACCATGCATTAAGAGCTGGGGGAAAATCAGTATGAAGATTCTTATTTTGCATATATATATATATTTTTTTTTGCTTTTAGTACTGCCCCTTAGAAGCTTAGAAGATACTTACCAAAATGTTTCTCAGAAGTCAAAATAAGTTCAATTTACCCTGATCTTTAAAATGCAAAAAGTTTTCAACCCCTGGCTCTTAATGCATGGTATTTCTTTCTGGAGCATCAGTGAGCTGTTCTGTAATAGTTGCATATTAGTCCCTCAGTTGTCCTCGGTGTGAAAAGATGGATCTCAAAATCAGTTCCAGTGCACAAAAATGTTGAAAACCCAAATAATTTTTGTGAGCTGAACTACAGCAGGCAGTTTAACCATTCAGTACAAACAATGGACTCATGAACAACTATCACAAAAAAAAAAAAAACAACACAACTGTGGATCATTCAGGTTACAACACCGTATTAAGAATCAAGGGGATGTAAACGTTTGAACAGGGTCATTTTTATAAATTCAACTATTATTTTCTCCTGTGGACTATATGTAAATATCTTTATGATCCCTCTTATTTTGCTAAAATAGGCTAATTAGCATTTAGCATATTCTGCAAGGTGAATGTTAACGTTTGACTGAATGAAGTGCCGAACAGGAATAGTATAAAAGATGAATATATAAAATGTAAATATATGCATTGAAAATATATTTGTAGAAATATAAATGCATAAATCAGAATATATATATTTATGAATCATAATATATAAATGTGATATCTACATTTTATAGACTAGGACGATTAAGGTATAAAAAGGTTATTACATAAGTGCGATAAGTGCAGGCATTTAAAACATGTTGTCTCAGCTTCAGGGAATGTGACGGGTTAGACATGCCCACTGCTTTAAAGATTTGGCTTCCTTTCATCAGGAGATCTGCGGTCTCGCTGCCCCCTCTGCATCTCATCCGTTCTCTACTTGAGTCTATCACAGCTTCTGCAAACTGTCCCTCCATGAGACTGGACTGTTCTGATTCTTTACTCTTTCTTTGTATCATGTTCTTTCAATTCATTTCAGTTCAAGTTTATTTGTATAGTGCTTTTCATGATATAAATCGTTGCAAAGCAACTTTACAGAAAATTCAGTTTCTACCATATTTAGTAGTAGCTTATCACTGTGACTGTCAGTTAATGTAGAGACATAGAGACATAATTAGCATAGCTGCTGTTCCAACCAGGTCAAATTAAATAGTTTAACCGAAGCTAAAGAATATTAATGTGTGTTGTTTTGATCAGTTATTACTGCAGAACAAGATTATGAGATGCATTATTTGAATGCTTGACTAAATAGATGTGTCTTTAATCTAGATTTAAACAGAGAGAGTGTCGGAAACCTGAACATTATCAGGAAGGCTATTCCAGAGTTTGGGAGCCAAATGTTCTGTATAACATATTTGTTTATGTGTTTGATAGTCCAAAGTATCAGTCTGAAGGCAGTCTGCAGTTAACACACTTCACGTTGGGGTCATTTTCATGTAGATTTAGTCCATTGAGACACACTGTGGCTCTGATGTTATATTCTTTCCTAGTGAGAGAGTGTGGGTACGTTGGGCACGATCACGGCCTCCCTGAGCTTTTTCCTGGCTTTTGGGATGGACCAAAACACAGCTCCAGTGTACAGTGCTAGCCTCCTCTCAATAAATTACCCTTAAGCTGCATTTGTGGCAAATATAAAGGGTTTCTAAAAAAACTGATGAATTGAACTTCCCTTTGCTTTAAAAAGAGTTGTATTTAGTGATAAAATAGCATTTATAGAAGAGATCATGCATGAGACCCATGTGACCCAGTACTGCTAGAAAACAAAGATGTGTTTTACAAGAGACAATGAAGTATTTGATCAGGGATAAACACAAGACAAAAGGCAGCTGCCGCTCGTGGCTGGACTTAAATAAACAGTCCTTCTCTCTGAACTAGCACATAACTGTGCTCGTGTGATTAGAGATTTGGTTTCACCGCCCTTCAATTACTTTGTATTGATTAACACAGCAATAGCAGAGGCATTAATATATTTGTATTAGTATTTTTTCCGTCTGTGTTAATGAATCCCATAATGTCTGCCATGGTTCAACTGCAGGTGTTACACATACACCCAGGTGTTATACTGAAGTAATCTGCCTGTAATGAGGTGCCACAGTCTCTGTGAAAACCTCATGAGACTTGAATCAAGCAAGCTGTTTTTTTTTCTTCAGGTTACATGATCAGTGTTTAAAAATTAAGACAAAAAGTAATAACCAAATTTAAAAATAATAGTGTAACAATGCATTGATACCGGTAAGTGTTATAATTACTGTGGTCATAATTATTCATGAGATTGTACAATGCATTACAGGGCATAATTAATGCAGTGCATTATTCAAAAAGGCTTTAAGTAAACCATTACCAAAATGTTTTTACTCTCACCTTGGTTCCACTTAAAGCAGCCTTGCTAATGCTGAATAAAGTATTAATTTCCTTCAAAACAAAAAATCTCACTGACTAAAATTTTGAATGGTAGTGTTCATGCCTCTTAGCACTTGATTACCCTCAGAGATTCAGAATGCAGACTGTTGTGTCATTCGTACCAAATAAGCCTAGCTCAGCTACCACGTATTTGAATGAAACCTGTCAAATGTTAAAGAAAGTTGCCACTGATGATGAAGGCAGAGGAAAGGACTGTGTGGAGAAGATGAAGAGAGGCAGAAGTAGAGCTGAGAGTGCAGTATAGGTATTGGACAGGAGCCACAGAGCTAAAGTAAATACAGTGTGGCATGTGAGTGACCTACATAGAGCCCAGTAAAGGAGGTTAAAGCGTACAGTGTGCCAGACCTGTTCATTAGCCTATTATTTTCTCTCTGAGAAGAGCGCAAGGCATCAGTCAGGTGCCAGGGAAAGCTTTGCTATCTCAATGAAAATGCGACAGAAATGGTTTTAACTCTACATCTCTCTCTCTCTTTCTCTCTGTTGCAGGAATATAGCATGACCAGATTAAACGGATAAAGCCAGCCACTCTTCAACAACATGAAAATGAATCATCTGCATCTTGGAATGCTTAAAATAAGCCGAAAGTAGAAAATAGAACCATTTACAAAAATCATCTTATCAGTCCATATTGTCCTTTTCTCTTCACTCTTGCCCTTCTCCGGTCAAAACCACCATGTATGGTAGTGCCCGATCCGTAGGCAAAGTGGAGGGCAACCACAGCGGCGGGAGCAATCAGAGTCCCGGCCGCTCGCCCCGTCTCCCTCGCTCGCCCCGCCTGGGCCACCGCCGCACCAACAGCACAGGGGGCAGCGGAGCCGGAGCGGGAGGTCCAGGTGGGAAAACCCTTTCCATGGAGAACATCCAGTCTCTCAATGCTGCCTATGCCACATCCGGCCCCATGTACCTGAGCGACAACGAGGTGGTGACATCCGGCCCAGACCTGCCGAAGAGCACCATGACACTGGGCCGCTCAGGAGGACGGGTGCCTTATGGTGTGCGCACCACCGTCATGGGATCCAGCCCAAACATCTCCACCGGGGCTCCCGGCTCTGTTCCCGCTGATGCCATTGCTTTTGGAGACCACCATATGCCTTCCACCCTGGCATCCACTGTGCCTCATTCGCTGCGCCAGGCACGGGACAACACCATCATGGACCTGCAGACCCAGCTCAAGGAGGTGCTCCGGGAGAACGAACTCCTGCGGAAGGAGGTGGATGTGAAAGAGAGCAAACTCAGCTCCTCCATGAGCTCCATTAAGACCTTCTGGAGCCCCGAGCTGAAAAAGGAGCGTGCCCTGCGCAAGGACGAGGCGTCAAAGATTGCTGTGTGGAAAGAGCAGTACAGAGTCGTCCAGGATGAGAACCAGGTGAGAGATTTAAAAAAAAGGCCAATTTACAATGCATTTAACTTCTGTAATATTCTGTAATACTCTGATATTCATCTCCGAATGAATCAGAATATTCGGCAAGAAAAATTGTAGCCTCGGTTTTGAAGACTTTGATGCTTTCACCTTGTTTAAAAAAAAAAAAAACACATATTGTTTGGGATGCATTGATATTACAATTCTGGCTTATAAGACAATTTTATTTTCAAGAAATTACAATTAAATATTTTACAAATAAACCATTACAATTTTAAATCATTTTGAGATTTTATTAATTTCACATTTAACAGTGTTCTTAAATTAGTGTTTTTAAATGAAATCATTTAAGCTTTAGATGCTGACAGTGGAAATGAGCATAAACTACTAAATATACATTATATATTACATTTAAATGTAGAAATGTACATTTGTAATTGGTTTGCAAGGGAATGCTTATCTTTTGAACTTTGTATTCATAAAATAATCCTGGAATATTGATTTCCACAAAAATATTAAGCAGCACTATTGTTTACAACATTGATAATAAGAAATGTTTCATGAGCAGCAAATCAGCATATAACAATGATTTCTGAAGGATGATGTGACACTGAAGACATGCAGAAAATTCTGTTTTGCATCAATAGAATTATTATTATTTTAAATGCATTACAATTTAAACTGAAAATAAAATAAAAATTTTATTTTTAAATTAGAATATTTCACAATATAACTGTTTTCATTGTATTTTTGATCAAATAAATGCAGCCTTGGTGAGCAAAAATGTATACTTTGAAAACATGAACATTTTTAAAAACCAACATGTTATGCATGCGTAAATATTGCCTTTTTAAAATCATAGTATAGCTCTCTTATTTTTCTTAGTCAGATGTTGGTCAGTGTCTGAATATGGTTTCTCTTCTCTTCTGGAAGCTGGAATATTCTGGTCTTTTTAGTGCAGTGTTCAGTAGCCAAAGGGCTTCATCTGCTAAAAATGCTGTAATATGAAATGCTGCACCTGGTACTGAGAAAAAAATAATAAAAAAAACTATTACTTGCAGATTAGATCTGATTAATGAAGAACATTGGCACAAGGCTCTCTTTGTCTTTTAGTGTTGTTTTCAGAAATGGCTTGCCGAGAGCCTTCAAACATCTTGAATGAAGCTGAATCACAGCGGTTTGTTTAATTCACTCTGGCAGGTGTTATGATAAAAACACTAGACAAGTGGATCTTTTATGTTTTTGCATAAAATGGACAACTGTTCAGCAAAATATAGATGACTTGGTTGCAGATTCCTGCACATTTCCTTTCATTATGGCTTTTATTGTAGACTAATGGATTTTTTTAAAACAACCATTTCTCCTCTGCATGCTGTAGTTTAGCACACGTCCATCCTGACATTTCCCGTTTTATACTCCTTCACTCGTTCTGGATTTTAGCTATGGTGTAAGCTGTAATTTAGCATTTTCCCATGTATTTTTAGGGCCTGCAGTCTACAGGATGTAGCAGACTACAGCATATGGCATAGACATGAACTATTATCGTTATACCACCACCTCTTTTGAACAGGAAGATGTTTTTATGTATTTATTCTACTCTACGTAAGTCTGGCATAGCCTGAGTTCTCACTATTGACATCTGGCAAAGAATTGCCAACTTAAGGAAAGACCTTCTGTACGTCGCTGTGTCTGTAGAGTTAACTTTGAACTGAGCTGGATGTCAGAGACCTTTAACACTCGTATGGTCTTATTGCACATGACTCTGGCCCTGTGTTGCTTCTGCCTTGGCTGAACCGTGAGGATAATGAGGGGTTTGTCGTCATTGCCTTTGACTTTCATTCACACTGCCTGTTTGATGAAGGCTGGGGTTATGTTTTTGGTTAAGGACGAGTGGGTTTAACCATATGACACCCCACTTGGTCCGCTTCATACAGTGAGTATTTGACTGATGAAGTTTGTTTCTGTCATGATTGGTTTTGTCTAGATAAACTAGATCAATATTCAAAAGACCCTTGATCAGTTAAATGACCTAGTCAATTTTTTAGGAGAGAGAGGCATTCAAAGGAGGAATAAAGAAGAGGAAATGAGTGGTATGAGGCTTGAATACTCCTTTGAGACCTGTTCAATTATGAGATGTAACACAACAAACCTCTTTAGTCAGCCAACTCTCATTCATTCAACTCCTCTGCTCGGATCTCTCTCCATTCATTCAGCCCACGTGATATTTCATTGGATTTGTTAGCATGCTTTCGCTCACAATTCTGGCTGATATGATAAGCAATAATTATTAATAATAGTTAAAAAAAATTTATGATCGTAAAAAAATATATTTTGTCTATTTGTAAAATATAGTTGTTTATTTAAATTGGGGAAATGAGCATGCACACTTTAATATGTGATTTATATAGCCAAAATGGATGTAATATTTATGAATTAAAAATGAATAGAAATATAAAAATATATTCTAAATTGCAATGTTTCACAGTATTTTACAGTGTTTTTTCCTGAAAGCATCAACGGAGCAATTAAAGAGTGCACAATGCACAATTAAATATGAGATTAGAAATATATGTATTATCTACTTATAATAAAAAAGTACAGATTATACCGTATCATGCATGTCAATTTCCTACAGTATACTGTGAAAGTAACTTTTTCTGTAATAAAAAAATATATATATATTTTTATATGTTATGTGCATAAATGTGAACATGTTTGCTTTATTTGGATTGAAATTAATCTTATTTACTTCCTTAAAAGTTATTTTCTTCCAGTGAATTGTGAACATCTGCCGTGACATTCCCCACACTAGCAAGTATGTTTACGAGTGCATCCTTTCAGACAGAGCAACCGAGCCAATCTGGTGTCCATCCATGTGTTTTTTCTTATTTCTGTAAGCATGCATCTCTGTTCTCTGAGGAAGCGGGAACAGATGGCAGACACCGCTCCTGGTGTGCTGACTGTAGTCGTTTTTTAAAAGGTCCAAAGATTCGCACCCCAATCCCACAATCTCCTTATCAAGTAGTGTCACTTTTCACAGCCAAGTTCCGCCCACACTAAAATTCACCGTTCCAGTCAGACTGTTTGTTCCTAATCCCAAATGTTTGATTCACATAGGCAGATGAGATGAGAACAGATAATGTAGGGGTTTGTTTGCTGTGTCATTTAAGTAAGTGTAACCTAGAAGGGTAGCAGATGGTCATGGGTGGAGTTAGGGGTCATTAAGCTCCACACTCTCTCTCAGATGGAAATAAACATCACATGTTGAGCTGAATGACTAAGAACCATGAAAATATCTCACATGGTTTTCTTGCACATTACTTCCTGTTGCCCTGCTTGGCATGATAACGGATGAAAGGCTGTATTTACTCATTATGTAATAGATAATCAGCTCATTACTCACAGCAGAATGACTGTGTCATACAATATGCTGTGTTTACACTTTAGAATCATAATGGAGCTGGACTGTAAACACCATTTACTTTGAGGTGGATCTGTCCCTGTATTCTGGTTAGTGGGTGATCAATATGGTATATATATTTTTGATGTTTGCCATTCTTGCATTATCTGGATAGCGTATGTGACGTATCCTGTCTGCACGAACCGGATATGCAGAGATATGCAAATACACATCGACAGGTAGGGCTGTGCAAAAAAAATTGCATGCGATTACCATGTGCATCTCTTCAGCAAAACTGGTTCTGTGATTAGTAGTAAATCTCCATCACCTGCTTTCAGATGCAGGTATTTACTACACCGAGCTATTGTTCACTGAAACGCTATGCAATATCACATGACAATCGCATTAAATATTTTGCACAGCCCTAATGGCAGGTAGGAAAGTCAATACAAACACTCCGAATGACTGTTTTGATTGGACGAACATTTCTTGGTCCAATGCCTTCAACTGAATATATAAATACATTTAGACCCAATGGTTTTTAATAAAAAAATTACAATTCTGAAGTTTCTGCACCTTTAAATATACTTTTATATATTTATATTATTATATTATATATATGTATACACATGTAAATAATAAAAAATGTTTGCATTTATATATACATAATAAACAGTACACATAATGTAAACTTTTATTTATTTATTTTGGATCGTTTGACAGCACAAATATATATGTGTGTGTGTGTGTGTGTGTGTGTGTGTGTTTAAAGAAACTGAGACCGACTCAATCCAAAAGAACTGTGGCAACGTTTCCAAGAATGCTTCAAGAAACCTACCTGCAAAGCTGCAGTTTTAAAAGTTTTAGGCACTTGTGTAAAAATGCTGTAAAATGAGGATGCTGTCAGATATAATGTCATAAATACATTTTCTTTATCAATTAACTTCTGTTAACTAAATTAAATCAACCATCCTTTGCGTTTAAAGCAGCTTTTGTCCTAGGTGCACTTGCACATAGTTTTTCAGGTAGCTTTGCAGGTAGGTTTCTTGGTTTCTTGTTTCTTTTGTATTCAGTCTGTTTCAGTTTTTTTCTGTTTCTTCATGTTATTCCAAACAAACTGGATAATGGTGAGATAAGATCTTTGTGTGGAGCATCGGCTGTTGTCAGACACCTTTTGCAAACAAAAATCTCACAGGGTTATTACAATTGATGGCAAAATGAATTTTTGGAAAAGGAAATTTATATTTCCTACTGACACACTACAGCAAAATATAGAAATAACTGACTTAAAACCATTTTAGCTGGTCAAAATACTAGTCTTCTAATCATGTTGGCCACCACTGTTTTTGCTTGTGAACAAGATCAGTGCTCAGTGATTTGCCATATAAAGAGACCTGAATATCATAAATATGCTCTTTTGACTTTGGTCAGTAAACAGCCACCTAGCAACCAAGAACACCCTAGCAACAGCATACCGACATGCTAAAAATGAACAATGCTACGCCCTGACAACCACTCGCATCACACTGACATCATGACATCTAAAAATCTAGTTTGTCTCCTCAAGAACTGTCTGGATTTTATTTTAGGTCTCTTAAAGAACTCAAGTTTGAAAATAAAATATCTTCAAGTCTGTAAAACCACCAAGATAATAAGCACCAAAATATCCTGTTGGGCTTTCTTTGTTTGCTCGCTTACTCTTGTTTTATTTCCCAAGCAGTCTGTGCTGATTAAGGCAAGACTTGCAATATTTGGGTCGTGTTATCTCTGCCATCTCATGAGCGATGTACTGTAGTAAAAGTGTGGAAGAAAGAATGCAGGGACGACAGATCATATTTTTATCCATTCTCACCACGGGACTGTGAGCCGCTGCTCTTTGGCAGATGCGGCGGGCCTTATATGGAGTCTGGTCATGCAGGATAGTTGTGGAATGAACAGAATCCTTGCATATGGTTACACAGACCTCCTCTTCGTCTCCTCTGCTCCGCTGTCCCACTCTTCCTCTCTTGGTGTAGTTCACGGAGGGAAAACACTGAAAAAGTTGGAGTATGAGAGGCATTGAGGTGAAAAGATGGGAGAGAGAGAGAGCGGGGAAAAAAGGTGCTATATCTGGACTTTTAAGCCTTATGTGATTAGTAGAAGGGAGTGAAAATGAGCAGGTTTGCTTTGTCCACTACTACTGTACTTCCCAAAACCCCACTGACTGTGCAGATGGCCCCTCTGACACGCTGCATTAAGATTAAGCCCTTGCGATCAGCTCCATTCTTCCTGCCAATCAGCAGGAGTCCCGCCCACCTTCAAGGTGTTTATACTGTACCTACATGTTTATCTGTATTTGGATTTATCTGACAGAACCTAAGAAGCTGAAGTAGTCTGCTGTATTGTTATGGGATCTCGGTTCCTAATTTGAAAGGGTTATGGATTTCTAAAATCAAAAGAAAAAAAAATAACAAGGCAAATGACGATTCTTTTCTGGACCATTTAAAAAAAAAATTCTTTTCTTTTTTTTTTTGCATTGTTGCATTTATTTTCATGGCAGTTCTGCTGATTTCCTTTAACAGTTTTCTGTAGCATCTGATTTGTAGCATTTATTCTACTGGAGTTAATTTAAAATATATCTGAATGAAATAAATGTGTACTGTATATTGTGAACAGTTATACAAATTTTTTTCCATTATTAATTTTTAAATAAGATTTAGAAATAAATTCATATATAAATAACAGTATAAAATAAGACACACACGCACACAATTTTAGTTTATTTTAACAATGTTCAGATAATCTCTCTCTATATAAATATTATTGTTGTTGTACAAGTAAAATATATATTTTTTTTACAGTAATTATGTTAATATGATTGTATAATACAGGTATATAATACCAATTTATTTTTAATGATCTAAACTGGTCCTACATATTTGAATGTTGGTAACACTTAACGCCTTTATGTATAATGCATAATAGAAGTAGTTTTAATGCATTAATTATGCCTTGTAATCCACCTTGTAATGCATTGTACAATCTCATGAATAATTGTGACCCAGGTTAATAAATTATAACACTTACCAATTTATTGTTACATTATGCATTTTAAATTATTTACAACCAGATATAATGTATTACAACAAATGTTATGAATTATGGTAACGCATTAATTTATGCCCTTTAATAATGCTTTATAATGCATTATACATTAAAGTCCTTAAGTAAAGAGTTACTGTTCTACAGTTATATATATTTTTTTTTAATAGGTTTTGGCTTGCTATTTTAATTCACACACAAACCTGGTAAGCAAAATCAAACTTTTAACGTGCAGCCAATTTAATCTGCTTTGCTCTAATTGAAAATGTCTGTTTTCAAATGATTATTGCCATCCGATTACGCCCTCCCTGTTCACATCTGGTTAATTACATAATCACATTCAGTTGTCTGGCTTTGCCTCCCTTCGAGGGCTTCATGACACAGCAAGTCTTGGTTGCCATGGTAGCCTTGCAATAGCAGACCCTCCGCAAGAGCCGGCCCAGTTCTCAATGAGCCCTTTCAAACTGTGCCCATTTCCTTTCCTAAACTCCATTAATATCAACTTTGAAAGATGTTTTGAATGCTGAAATTGGACAGTGTGGCATAGAGATAGTCTTTGGATATTAATTTCTTTTTAATCACCAGTTTTATGTGAATTGTGTCTTTTATTGAAAGTTTATAGTAGGTGTTTGCGCAGGGTTTTTAGGAACTATGACATGCAGCAGTAAATTCATCATCTGATGACCGAGCATTTGTAAAGACGAGGATGAGCTGGACCCTTGTACAGTGCATGTGCGACTATTACAGATGGCCTAAAGTCTGTGCTGATATTCTCAGACTTGAGGCAGGAGACGAGCTCTAATTGGTACAGTGGAACTGAATGACCGGTCTGTATTGTGATGGTGACCTACAGGCTCTGACTGCGCTACTGGAAGGTTTCGAGGCTAGTCGATCGGGACACAACAGTGGCCCAGTAGGAGGCTGAGACACAGACAGACATGAAGAACAGAGCTAATTGGAGAGGTCTAGACTTTAAGGGGTCATATCACGGAAATAGGATTTTTCTTTCCTGTTTGCTCTTTTAAAATAGGAGTTTGATGTACTATTTAGTCTGATTCTCTTTCCAAACCATCCAGTGTCCATATTGTACCCTGTTTTGGAAAAGAGACTGAAGAAATGTGATACAAATTCTTTGAATTAAAGGAAATGGTTCAGGCCATACAGGGTGTATATGATTTTGTTTCTTCAGCTGAACAGATTTGGAGAAATTTAGCATTAAATCACTTGCTGAGTTCCTAAACCAAAATAACGCTTCCTCTTGTGAAAAACATATCCTCCATCTCCTATTCTCCTCTTACATCAAAATCCACTGATATATTATTTGTTTTGAACTGTTTTGGACAGCTTGTAAAAAGTGTGCATATTTCTCTTCTGATTCAGATAAGATGAATCAATGAAAAAAAAAACATCTTAATGATCAATTTGTTTATTAGAAGCATGCAGTTTTTCACTTCAAATGTCATTACCTAATGGACCATGTGGATTTCTTTTGGATGCCTTGTGATGTTTTTATCAGCTGTTTGGACTCTCATTCCAACGGCACCCATTCACTGCAGAGGATCCATTGTTGAGCAAGTGATGTAATGCTAAATTTCTTTACAATTTTTCCAAATCCGTTACAGGAAAGAAACAAACTCCTCTACATCTCTAATGGCCACTTGTCATTTTTGGGTGATCTATTCCTTTAAGCTTTGACAGTTATACATAGATGTAAGTGAGTGACTGCTGTACAGACGTGCTGGAGACGATCTGTGAACTTCAGGTTAAGCTCTGTCACATGATACCGCTGCCTCTGTGCGCTGTTTGCTGTTTGCTGTTTGCCGTTGGGTTTCCTCATTAGTCTGGGCGCACACACGGGAATGGAAATCAATTAATTAATGCACTCACAATGATTTATTCATGATGTGGACCCATCATGAGGAATCACCTCACCAGGTAGAAAAGAGCATGCTTTGTGGTGAAAGCTGGCCAAATGGTGGAAAAACACCAGTCATTCAACCATCGGCCTTTGTGCATTTGTGGTAAAGTCAATCTGAATGACTAAAATTGTGAGGAAAAACATAGAGTAGAATATAGAACAGGACTTGATTGTGTCTGTTTGAAATTATTTCAATTATTAAAAATGGCTGTTATATACCAGATTTAGCCTAGACACATGCACATTTATTAAAACAATGCTTAAGCTAGTTGTTGGATAGAAACATCTCCACCTTTTTCAGTCCTCATTTTTTCTTATGGGCATGTCTGTCAGATGAAACATATCTCTTAACCAAACTGGATTGTCTTTGTATGCTGTGAAATGTGCTGTGTTAAAGGGAGGTGTGGCTCTAGCATTTTTTTGTGGGATGCTTGTTCTCTGGAACGTGTTAGTTGAAGGCAAGCTAAGCGTTCGGACAGGCCGAATGAGTCTGTGCTGATTGGCAGAGCACCTCAGATCTACTTCTGTGGCCCAACAGACATTCATAGAATGCTGGCGGGTCGTTAAGGTCAGAGGTTGCACATGCTTGAGATTACAGCCTTGCTGTATCCTTGTTATTAGGAAAACAAGGCCCACCGCTTCTTGTCTAGCCTTAGTATAGGTTCATTTAGAGTCTTCTGAAGACTGCGGGCTGCTGCTAAGTATCCCATCGGAGTTGAAATATCCAGCGGATTCCTCAGCCGTCTTTTTTTCCCTCTCTGCTGCTTTCTGTGGTTTGGCATTCCCTTGAAAACATTCCATCTATGGGGGTTGGACCGGGGAAGTCTGATCCTTCTAGTAAGGGGAAAAAAAACAAACACGTGGAGGAAAGTGGGAAGGTTGAAGAAAGGCCCTGTTAGCATCTGCTGCACCTTCCAGTGAGAGGAATGAGAATGCTAACTACTATGCAAGCTTACAACTGCCATGAAATAAAAAAAAGTTGCGACAAAACTCGGAAATCTGAGACTTACCGTTCTGAGAAGAAAAGTCAGAACTTTGAGATATAAACTCGCAATTGCAGGAAAATAGAGCGAGATAAAGTAGCAGTTCCCTTTACTTTTCTATTCCTTGGTGAAAGAAAAGTTTTTTTCACAAATCTAAATTCTCACAATTCAGATTTTTCCTCTTGGAATTCACATCTCGCAATTCTCGCAAATAATAAAAGTCTGAATTATGAGATATAAACTGAGAATTTTGAGAATTTGTTTTATTCTTTTGCATAAGCGCCTATAGCTAACAGAATACTTGGGGAGAGAGTGTCTGAACATTTTCAAAAACATGTACAAAAGCTGTCACTGTGAAAGTATCCATTCAAAAGCTAATAATATGCCGTATAAGTACTAAATTGCACCCTTTAAGGGTAAAGAAGCTTTTAGAAAGTTACCACCCCAGTTACAGCTTTTCTAAGGCTTTTTTATACAAGTGTATGATGGTTGAGGTGTTCATGTACAGCCAGTTTTATCACAGCAGAGTCTCACCTTACAACTTGGTAGGAATAGTTTCTTATATTAGCTGTAGAATCGGTCCCCTTTGGCTGTCTTGTCCTGCCCAGCGAGTGTTTTTTTTTTTTTTTTTTTTCACTGTGGTCTGTTCTTTTAAGCAGTCGTGAGTCTTTTGCCTGAGGCTGAACGATAGCTCTGAGGCTCTGTCCTCAGGTGATGGACTTGTAACAGTAGTATGTGAGCACAGCTGTCTGTCTGTCATGCTGTCAGGACTGTGTGTGTTCTGTGTGGTCAGTCTTGTGTGGGACCCTCGAGCATGGAAAAGGGACAAGTGTTTGTCGAAATGCTAGTCAATAATCATAATACTTCCTCTAGTGAAAAAGGTACACCCCCTGTTGTCTTTACACATTAAAATTACTTGACATTTGTTTTGGACTGTTTTTGCTTGTAAACGGTGCTTGATCTATGGATATTTCTCTTCAGCAGTCTTGCAGTAATTTAACCATAAGCAATGGTTTGAAAATAAAAACTGATGAATTGTTTATTAAAAACATGCAGATTTAGTTTTTAACTTTAATCGATGGATTGAAGTTGTGTGGATTGTTGTGATGTTTTAATCAGCTGTTTGGACTCTCTCGCTGACGGCACCCATTCACCATTCACTAGCAAGTGACACAATGCAAAATTTCTCAATTTTCTTCATATTATAATTATTGGGTTATCTATCCCTTTAAAAATCCCCAAAATAAAATGTAGTAGTAAAATGTTAGGGGAACTATTGTGATTGAGGGTGGGTGTGGTATTTGTCTGTTTGAGCTGAATGTCTGCAGGAAATGTCAATCCCAGTGCCCAGTCTTGAGGGTGGAGTGATAGTGTAGGAGTGGAGATTAGAGACAGGACAAGACATGGGACAAACCTTTCCACCAAACAGGATGTGTAATGTGGCGTGAGGCGATACAGACTGGAGAGAAAAGACACTCTGGATGTCTTCAATTGCACACTGTATAAGTGTGTGTGTGAGAGAAATGCAAACGACTGTACACTCTGATAAATGGTTTTTTGATATTACTGTTGATCCGATGTTTGCATCTGATCGGTGTCTGCTTACATTTATAGTCCCATAGGAGGTGTTCAGACTGTTCTTATAGGGTTCAATTGATTGCCATTTTAATATTACATTGCCATATCAAGCATATACAAAGCCTTCAGGCCTGATGATAACTTCATTATTGTGCAGTAGTTCTTGTAAGAGCCTTTATATTGTTCATTAATGCATGGTGGCCTGGCCTGTTTGTAATCTGTTCTCATGGGCTTGCCCTTTTCCCTTCTGTCCCCTCTTTGTGCCTGCTTTCCCATCATGCCTCTGACACCTTCTACCTCAGAGCCTGAACTTGCTTGTCAGCCTTCTATGTTAATATGAATGAAATGATCAGACTGAAGATCTAAAATGTGTTAGATCCCTGCTTTGTCTTGTCAGAGGTTTTATTCCCCTTCATTTTGAGTTAAAGGCTGGATGAAACTTCATATTGATTTCTGTGTGCCATGTCTTGCTCTTTAGAAGGGAATTCTCAAGTACTGCATAAATCTGCTCTCTTTCTGAATCATGTTTCATATGGTCCTTCAAGACGCGAAGATAAGTTTTAAACGTCTGTTTGGAAAATTATATTAAAATTTTATTATAAATATAAATGTAATTTAACTTTTTTTTTTCTACAATTCTTCATCCTATTGCTTATTCTGTTTTCAGTTAAAATATATGTCTTTCATTCATTCTAAATGTGAATATAAAAATACTTTGAAAAGAGACATTATGGAACTACTCTTGAACATTTTATTTAATAATTTGTAAACGTTATTTCAGTTCAAATAACATTAATTTAAGAACATAACTGCATAAATAAATAAATGCATTATATATTTTTCATTGTTTCTACCCCTCTCCCATCTGTCTCTTTCTCTCACTCTTTTCCGAACACACACACACACACACACACACACACACACACACACACACACACACTTGCACACTGCAGCCAGAGGAGACTAATGAATAATGTAGAGTCCTGTCTCTGTGGTGCCATTAGAAACTGTTGAGAATATAAAGTCAGTATTTATAGACTAACACAGCTATCAGTGTCTCTTTCTGAATATGTGTATGTATAATTCAAAACCTCTTACTTTAGACCATATATCACTTTTTTTTTATCAGAATATTACTTTATTTTGTGCATGAGGTGTAAGGTGTTAGGTGTCTGAAGTGCCTGTTTTGTGACACAAAGAGTAAAAAGGAAGTGACAGTACCTTCTGTTTTATGTCATAAGTTCATGAAGTTTGCTGTATTCATGCGTTAATCAGGCTTAAACATGCACAAAAATACGAAATACTACATCATTGACTACATTGTCATTGTACATGCCTAAATTGATCCACTCACTTTCTTGTTACACCTGAGTGTGTAGTTTTGGCAGTAATGTTTTCCTGCAGTCTAA
This sequence comes from Carassius auratus, assembly GCF_003368295.1. NCBI lineage: Eukaryota > Metazoa > Chordata > Actinopteri > Cypriniformes > Cyprinidae > Carassius > Carassius auratus. The sequence goes on from NC_039246.1 coordinate 12,463,314, forward strand.
GGGAAAAGGGTGCTTGTAACCATGGTGATGCCGGCAGACATATTCATGACTATTCTTAAATTCATGCCCTCTGGCCTTCCTGATCACCTCCTTTTACCTTCTCCTTGTTCCAGCGTCGCTCTAACTGCTTTTTCAGATAGCATGAATCCCTCTCCTCTGGGACTTGTTGTTTGGTGTGGTTGGAGAACGTGGCCTGTATTTACCCCGGGGTCTCTCTCTAGAGAGCTGCTCCAGGTGGATGTAATGGCCGTCTGTCTTTAGAGCTCTAAAAAGCGCTCAAACCCCCAGAGATTTAATGTCCTGAGTAGATTCGTACAGCTGAGAAAATTGAACAAATGTCTGGAGAAGTCACACAAGGTTTTAGAGAACTATTCATTTTGTGTGTGGATGAGAGTATAGCCTGTCATTATCTATCTGTAGCATTCATTCATTCATTCATTCATTATTTATTTATATTTGTTTTATTAGTGTCTTTTGTTTAGGTTTTATTTATTTATTTTTGTTTCTGTTCTTATTTGTTTTCATTCATTCATTGATGGTTGTTTTATTGGTGTTAAATGCATTTATTTATTTTCAGTTTTTATTTTATTTGTTTAGGTTTATGTATTTTCTTCATTCTTTGTCTTTCTTTATTTATGTATTCATTCATTTATTTCTTTTCATTCTTATATTCTTATTTTTGTACTTATGTTTTTGTCATTTGTTATTAGTTTATTTTGTTATTGTGTTATTTTATTTGTGTTTCATTCATTTATATTTGCCTTTATTTGTGTTTGTTTGCTTTTGGTTTTATTGTCTTTATATCTTATATACATATTTTTATTTCATTTACATTTTTATTTATTCATATCTGCTTTTTTAGGTTTTTGTATTTATTTTGTTATTTTTAACTTAAATTCAAACGTAAAAAAAAATATATATATACATTTTTTAAAAGTAATTAAACTGACAGACTTAATATATTTTTTTTTAAATGTGAGTTTATTCTTATATATTTTATCAGATTAAAATTGCCGGATAAAGCCAGAATTTTTGTATTCCTAGTTTGTTGCAAGCGTTCGTTATTTACATAAGCTTTATCTCTTATTCATTTGTTTTATCTGCAGCATCTCCAGATGACCATCCAGGCCCTCCAGGATGAGCTGCGGATCCAGAGAGATCTGAACCAGCTGTTCCAGCAGGACCCCAGCGTTCGTCCCGGCGAGCCCCTGACTGCCGAGCTGACCGAGGAGAACTTCCAGCGGCTGCACAGTGAGCATGAGCGGCAGGCCAAGGAACTGTTCCTCCTGAGGAGGACTCTTGAGGAGATGGAGCTGCGCATCGACACGCAGAAACAGACTCTCTGCGCTCGAGACGAATCCATCAAGAAGCTCCTGGAGATGTTGCAGAGCAAAGGGCTGTCGGCCAAGGCCAGCGAGGAGGACCACGAGCGGACACGGAGGCTGGCTGATGCTGAGATGCATATCCATCACCTGGAAAGCCTTTTGGAGCAGAGAGAGAAGGAAATGGTCTTGCTGAGGGAGGTGAGAGTGCTAGTGAATCTCAGAAAACCATCAAACCACACATATGCAACGTTTAACCCATTAAAGGGATAGTTCACCTAAAAATGAAAGTTTGCTGTTAATTTATTCCAAGATTTTTTTTCTTGAGTAGAACAGTACAGAAGATATGGTAACCTTTTACTTAAGGCTTTTATGTAAAATGCATTATTAATGGTTATTAAAGAGTTTAATACATTGTAATTATTCATAATTTGCTTTGTAATACATTTATATCTTTAAAATACATAGTGTAACAATGAATTGTTAAAGTGTATTGTTATATTGAAGTGTTATAATGTGTTAACTGTGGTTACAATTATTCATGTGATTGTACAATGAATTATAGGGTGCATTATAAGGTGTAATTAATGCGTGAAAACTACATTTATAATGCATTATACACAAAGGCTTTAAGTAAAGTGTTACAGAAGATTCGTCGCTGAAACTGTTGGTCGTTGTTGATTTTAAAAAAGGCAAGACAGCGGCTTCCCATTTTTTTAAAATAAAAAAGCATATCAAGAAAAACAAAATAAATACACATGGCTCTTGAAAATATATTGAGGTCTTATAAAGCAAAAACTGAACATAATTTACAAAATTATTAGCTGTAATCTCTTTTCTGCATACTTTCCGTTTTTGATCATAGACGTGAAAATGCACTAACCAAATGTAAATGGCTGTAATTCATGAATGCTTTGGAATATAGTTGGTAGGGGTGCTCCGATCATGATCGGCCGATCGTTAATGCGCATCTCGTCAGTAAAGCCGGTTCTCTAATCAGCGGTTAATTCCCTTAGGTGTGTGATTTCACATAGAGCAGCTGTTACTACACAGAGCCGTTGTTAATTGAGAAGATGCGCAAATAAACGCTGAAAATGAACGTGAATTTGCGCATCTTCTCAGTTAACAATGGCTCTGTGTAGTAACAGCTGCTCTATGTGAAATCACACACCAGATAGAATTTACTGCTGATTAGAGAACCGGCTTTAACGCATTAACGATCGGCCGATCATGATCGGAGCACCCCTAATAGTTGGTCTGTTTTTAAAGAAGACAATCAGCAGATTATTGCTGAAATTAGAAGTTTTAGTTTACTGCGAAGAAAATATAATGTATTAAGAAATATTATATATAAAACAAATATTTGTATTAAATATTTTGGAGATCATAAAATTTAAGCCATATTTCTGAGTAAGTTATGTTCCAAATTTGAAGTTGAAATCACAAAAATTGTGGTTCCTGTGGCATTTTGTTTAGGCGCTATACCAAAATAAAAAAAAAAACAAATGCAAAAGATTTTTTAAAAAGTATTTTACTGTTGCAAACTAATTTCTGCCACTGAATAAAAATTAATAAAAGGTAATTGCGACTTTTTATTTTGCAATTCTTTTTTCACAATTCTATTTTCAATTGTGAGCTATGAAGTCCAATTCTGAGTGGAAATTGCAATAGTGTGTTTTAAAAAGTAAGAAATGCAAAATAAAATGTCGTAATTGCCTTTAAAAAATTTATTCAGTGGCGGAAACGGGCTTCCATAAAAATACAAAAATTTCACAAATATGGACTCTTGAGACTCAGGCCTTTTCAACAATATGCGTTTCGTCAAGATTAGAATAAGTTTTGATGATAAAATATATAAACACTTGACACTGTAGAAGGAGGAGCCAGCAAAAATAATTTAAAGTACCATTTCCATGGTACCGCAATTTCTTAGTTAAAAAACGCTTTGACAGAATGAATTTAGAATTTTATAAAAAATCACTGACAGTCAAAAATATAGAAAAGTGTATACAAATCTACTATTCACTGGCATTAAATATCAACTTGGCAATTAAATGACTGTTGTGGACTGAATAACAGAACCAAACAGTTGCTCAGGGAACGATGCTGACAGCACATGGTCATTTATCCAGAGATGATTCGCAGTGAAATGTTTTTTGCTAAGGCTCCTAATTATGGTGATGATGAATCAAGAGCTCTAGATTAGTCATTTTAAACTGCTCCGGACGAGCAAGCTTACCGGGAGAGAGAGAGAGAGAGAAGGGAAACCTGTTAAAAACTGAAGGCATTGAACATTTGTTGCTATAGAAACGGGAGAGACTGAAAAGAACATTGATGAAAGGAGACACAGATGTTGCGGACTGCAAAAACTGTTAATGTGGCTGGAGACACATTTATCACATTAAGTTTAGGAGTTGATCTCAAGGAGTGAAGCTGACTGAAGTTTATTCAAGTTCAACTGAAATCCCCAGTCAGTTTTGTTACATAATAGAGTTTAGTTTGTAATACTTAACCTGCAACAGAATTAGCTTCCCTTGTGAATTTCTAATAGGCTTTTAGTGTAGCGGTTTTTGATTTATAAGAAAGATGAGACATTCATGTTTTGTTGACAGAAATATGGTCATACCTCAGATGTTGCAAGTTGCAAATCAGTTGGACTCATGGATGTGATGTGAGTTAATGTCCTTGATGAATCAAGCAACCATTTTAGTGCTTATGTGCAGTTTGTATCCCTTAATTTTTATTAGAATAAGATGCAATGCAGGCAGGAGGCTGTTATGCACTTTTCAAAGGAGTTCTGTCTGGCATTCCCTCTTTGTATTTTTGTCAGGCATCTTCTGAGACAGCCAGCAGTCAATAGCAGGACTTTAGCGAGGGTGACATCTAGTGACCAGTTAATAAAATGGCACAACCAACTCCATTGCACACACAGTCTATCACATTTTCTCAACTGGTTGCGAGAGACAATATGCAGGACTTTGAAAGGAATTTATAAAAAGAGCGTACAATTCTACACTCCTGTTGATAGGGACGGGAAGACATTTTTTTATTTTTTACTTATTTACAACCCTTTTTCTGTCAAATAATTTATTGTTTTTAAATAATATTTTATAGTCTATTACAGAAATTCAGTAAAACAGATTATTAGAATTTCAGGATGATTTTCAGAATGAACGTTCCCAGCCTAGTATATGGTTCTGTAGTCTCAGTGAGTTTAATGCCACTAGATGATGTGGTGCATGATGGAGCATTATAGGTGAAGTCTGGGCTAAACTAATGATTTGGACTGAGATCAGAAGAGCATTTTAGGTTATTTATTGGGGCCTCCAGTTGGACTTCAGAGAACACGGTGAAATAAACTAATAGCCCTTCTTTAATCTGGTGATTTCAAATTCTTTCTTTGCCAACGACATACTGGAACTGTTAGTAAAAACAGCCATGTCATGGAAAACTGTAATTTCCCCCTCTTTCGTTCTTTTAAAAGCATTTGGTGCATTAAATAAACATATTGTAATGTTCACACTGCGAACCTCCCTCCCAAAACCACCCAGATATTTCAGTGCCTCTTCTGTTTTCGGCAACTCTTAAAGGTGCAGTGGGAAAACAGCCCTAAATCACATGTTCCTAAGTAAACATAACACAGTCGTTGTATTTTCCATGAGCATTTTTGATTTCAGCAGTGTCATAACGTCCTGGGAACAGATAGTAATATTGTAGCTCTGTTAGATGTGATTGTGAATGTTATACAACAGCGTCTCTCAACAGTTACATTCCCTGAAGCACTGAAGCTCTGCTTTCCATATGTTTCCCATGACTCCACACGTGTAGATGCATGGCTGTTTTTCCATGCCTGTCTGTGTGCATTCATGTCTGATGGCTTTGGTGTTTGAATGATGATTTTGAGGTCTTTGATTTCCCGGAGGGTGCAGGCTGGCTGCATCTCTTTGTGTTTGGTGGACGTTGCATACACTCTATTTGTCAGCTGCTCGGTACATTATCTTTTTCATAAGGGACTCAGTCATGCATAAACACTCAAACCAGAGGACTGAAAGTGTCTCTTCTGCTTCAGATACAGTGATCTGAGTGTGCTGAGTTTATATTCTGGCCGCGTAAATCAGAAGTCTGGGTTATTTTATTATCAGCGTTTGAGCTGGACATAATGTGGAGTGGTATGGATCCACATCAACTGATGGCTGCCGGTAGAGGAAGCTGTTATTATCCTGTGGTTTCACCTCACGATCCTCGTCTCATGTTTTCTCCACAGGATCTCCACCGACGATTTGAGGGAGCTCCGGAATCTGCCAAAACCAAGGCACTGCAGACTGTCATCGAGATGAAGGCAAGTGTGTGTGTGTGTGCGTGTGTGTGTGTGCGTGCTTGTGTTTGTTCTAAGTAAATCCAAGAAAACTTTTGTGTCCTTTCTAAGTAGGACATGTTGCTTTACAAATAATGTTAACTAAAATACAACGTATTCCTGAAACTTTCATATTGGGCCAGTTTTATAATTGTAAACTTTATTAAGAATTTTTTTTCTCCCCCAAATAAATGTATGCTTTTATTTATCAAGGACTCTGATCGAAAGTGACAGTAAAGACATAATATTACATACGATTTCTGTTTCAGATAAATCCTGTTCTTTTGAACTTTGTTCATCAAAGATTCATGAAAAAAATATTAAGCAGCACAGCTGTTTTCAGCACTTTATTATTATCATTATTATTATTATTATTATTATTATAAAAATAATTCTGTATTTTGATCAAATAAATGCAGCCTTGGAGAACATAAGAGACTTCTCTCATACACATAAAATCTTACCCACTCAACTTTTGACAGTGTAACAGTGTATTTGTCCTCAGTATTTTTTGCACGTAAAAAAAAATTGAAAATGGTATTTTAAAATGTTTTGTATAGCAGAGACTCGAAGGGATCTATCGTATGTCTGCACAATATAATTTATCAACATTATTTTAATTTACTAGTATCTGCTAATATTGATTCATTATTAATGCAAACTCATTTCTCATATTTTTACATATTAGATTACCTTTGCTCAAAACGTTGCTTAATGCTCACATTCTCACTTAAAGTTTAAATGTAAATTTTTTTTAGAATTAAATTACAGTTAAATGTAGCAAATATCTCAAAATGAACATCCATTTTTTTTCTTACTGTGCATTATAAACTAGTGGTGCCCAACTACTGTGGCATTTCAAATCAGATTAATTTTAGTGTGCTTTTAAGCCATTTATAGGTTATCGACCGTAACATGAAAGTAGTTATTATATACATCCAAAAGTTAAAAACACTTCTGTATAAAAAAATAGACGGCTTTGTCTGTCTCCTCCTCAAACATCTCTGTGATCTCTGCAGGACTCTAAGATCAGCTCTCTGGAGCGCAGTCTGAGGGACCTGGAGGACGAGATACAGATGCTCAAGTCAAACGGGGCTCTCAGCACAGAGGAGAGGGAGGAGGAGATGAAACAGATGGAGGTCTACCGCAGTCACTCCAAGTTCATGAAGAACAAGGTAGAACCTGCGGCTCATGGAACTACAACTGGTGTTTTTTGTTTTTCTTTTAGTAGAGATTTGTTGTTTTTGACTCTTTGATAGGCTTGAGTATTACCAGGCATCGTGGTGCTGCTAATATTTATTTACTCTAGCACTAGTGTTATGGTATGGTGTGTATTGCAACTAGATAAAGAAGCCAAATTTTTCATTTGATCTGATCAAATCTGGTCACTTTTTTACCTGTTGCATTGTTTTTTTCTTTTTTCTTTTATAGTATTTGTTTTTGTTTATTTTTTTAAATATAAAAAAATATTAAGTGTACATTTTATTTTTATTCTCTAAAGTATTGCTTTTCTTTAGTAGACTTTCCATTTAGTTAATTCCCATTTTTATTGACATTCAATTGCAGCTAATTGGCTAAATCATAACCTCATGGCCTGTGCGGTGAATGCTGATTGGTTTGGTTGCTGATGACATCACCTGATCGTGGGTGATGTTTGGTTGGACGCAGGGTGTGCATGCGAGCTGGTGATTGGTGATTGGTGGTTGTTGCAGTAACAGCGCCCTCTCCTAACAGGTAGAGCAACTGAAGGACGAGCTGGCGCAGAGTGAAGCGCAGGGCGAGGAGCTGAAAAAGCGGGCGGCTGAGCTGCAGCAAGAGGTCTCTGCTGTAAGAAACCCAGAGAACCGGCTTAGAACACGCACAGCTCTGCTTCCCTCACCAGAGAGAGCCTCTGTCTCACCCACTCAGACCCCAGATAGAGATTCACTCTCAGCCCGCTTACTGACTGGCACTTTAGCTCAAGGCCTTTTTTTCTGCAAGAGATTCGCTGTTTTAATGTCTGATTCTTAGAAGACTTGAAGGCCAAGGTGAATTTATTATTTTAGACATTTTTTTATAACTATTTTCATATATTATTTATGCCTTCTGCTTAAAAGCTTTTTTTTGTAATTGAAAAAAAAAAAATCCACAATTTTTTAAGTAATTTTACCACATCCCCCATATTTTTTATTGTAACTCCAGGTGGTCTGGGAAAAAAAAAATCTACGTGCCCCTTGTTATCCGTAAGTATAATGGACAAGGAAAGTTTGTTGGGAAAAATAAAATTAGCTAATTTTGTGTTTGCGTACATCAAAATATAAATCTTATACTTTAAGTATTAATTTTATTTTAGAATTATTTAAATTACTTAAAATCAACAATAGTGTTCGTTTTGGGTAATAACAACACTGCCTGTATGTATCAGTTACATTTTCTGTATCGGTGCGTTCTCTCAATATTCTCAATAGTAGTGGTCAGTCAGTATACTGTAGGTTTTTTTTATACTGATTGACCACCTTTTTTTATTTACAATGCCACTTAAACAGAAATGAAAAAGAAAGTTATAGCAAATGTGCTCTTGGACACAAAGATAAACAGTCCCAACACTTGACAGGATGATCAGTGATTGGAGGGAACAGTGTGAAATGGTCAATAATATTCACTTTCGCGTCTCGACTGCATATCTGTAGCTGCCTGTCTTTACAATAACCAGATCAGTGGGCGGCAGCGGTTTAGGCCGGCGGCTGAAGTCTCAGGGTCTCTCTGATCAGGAAAGCAGAGTTGCCCAATGCTGTGCTGAAAGGTCGGACGCCACACTAGTCACCCACGGTGCTCTCACTTTCTTTCTCTCTCTCTTGTTTGTAGCGCTGGTTGGAGTAGAGCACTAATGTCCACAAGGCTTGATCTTTCTCTCTCTATCACTCTGAATTGTCTCTCTCACCATCTCTTGTGCCTGTGCACGCCTGTTTTTACTAGGGTGACTGGCAGCCAGTAGAGTTACAGCTTTAGGCCATGCTAACCTGCTATAGCTGCCCCAGTGCATGCTGGGAATGTCAACACTGTGTCTTTGTATTGGAGATGAACACTTGTCTGTTTTATAGCGTCTTAACTCTTTGTTTACTGTCTGTTTATGGAAAATGTATTTAAATTTGTACTTCATTTAAATGCTTGTGTATCTTGCAAGAATGATATTTTTGTGGAGGTTTGTTTTTGTAAAGAGTCTGAGCATTATGAGTTTCATGTGTCCATCTCCACCCTTTTTAACGCAATACATTATTTTCTATTTACAGGAATTGCTGTATGCTAAAATAACCTGGTAATGATGATCTGTGTTTCTGCAGTGTTTGATTCAACAGATTTGCTATTGAATTGGTCTAATATGTGTTTAGAATACCTTAAAACAGGGTAAATCAGACCTGTCACTACAGATTTCATTCTGTTTTATGATTTTAAGGTGAAACCTGGCTGCATTTACATTCTGCAAAGCCTTTTTCGGGGAGATTGTGTTTGAGATTTGACCAGAGCTTGGAGGTCTGGTTTGAAGGACAGTCTGAGTTTTCCACATACTTAGACCGAATGTTTGTCTTGCACAGATTGACCAGGTGAAGCAGGATCTCTCCAGGAAGGACACTGAGCTTTTGGGTCTGCAGACTAAACTGGAGATGCTTACCAATCAGTTTTCTGACAGCAAACAGCACGTCGATGTGCTCAAAGAGTCTCTCACCGCCAAAGAACAGCGTGCTGCCATCCTGCAGACTGAGGTAAGGGTTACGTTATAGCAATGAATTAGTATTGTATGGTTGTATAAAAAAAGAAATTCCCATATTTGTGAATTACATTTCCCCATATATATATATACTATTTTAATTATAAATGTAGTAAAATACAATTTGTGTATTTTATACAAGCTTTATATTCCATTTTTTTGTGTTGATGAAATATTGTATTTTATGTATTTCCCTGCCTGACCATTAGGGGGAACTGTTGTATTAAACATGTTATTTGGCTGTTGTGAAATTGAATGAGTATGAAGTGTTTTTTTTGTGTGTGCTAATTCTGTTGTTAGTCTATCATCACACTTTTTCTAATAATCCAGTGTTACCAGTGTCAGCATACGATTCATAGAGTTTAGCTGACGGTTAATGTGCCCCTGACTGGCCAAGTGTTACTGGGTTCCTGTACATTGTCATGAATAATAGTGTTTTAATGTACAATAAGTGTCAGTTCATGCATCTGGATGAGCTTTGTGCTTGTGTATTTCAGGTTGATGCTCTGCGTTTACGTCTGGAGGAGAAGGAGGCTACGCTTAATAAAAAGAGCAAGCAGATTCAGGAAATGTCAGAGGAGAAGGGCACCCTGAACGGAGAAATTCACGACCTCAAAGACATGCTTGACGTCAAGGAGCGCAAGGTCATCGTGCTTCAGAAGAAGGTAAATGAAAATTGATTGTTGCCTAAAATCGACTCACTCTGGGTAGGAAATAAAACATTGTGGTCAAAAAAAACTTTTGCATTGCGGCAGTGGTGTATGCATTTGTAAACATCATTGTGCCCTACAAACAGCTGTCATTTTCTCCTCCTGAACATAGATGGCACTGTTAGGCCACGTTTGACGAGCTCTGGCAAAATGCTTGAGACCAGCCTCACCAAACATCCCTTTGTGTAAATTTAGGATTTCTAAAAGTAGGGAAAAGTTGTGTTTGTGATGGCGACGGAGTCTCCTGTTCTCAGAAATGACACACACAGGCCGTTAACTCAGGCTAACTATGGGCCTTATACGTCTGTTCTGCATCTTTCATATCCATGCAACAGCTGTTTGCTTCTCCCTCGAACCCACGTCAGATATACAGGAAGCTGTAGGTTTCGCCGTTCCCGCCGACATCGCTTTTCATCGTCGATATTTAGGGTGCAGCTTTGAACTTCATTTCACAATTTACAATCTTTGACAGAAATCTGCACTCAAACGGTGCCAGGTCCAAACTATCACTGACATGTTTTGAGCTCGTCGTACCATACTCTTTGAGTTTGTCAGAGGCTGTTTCCATATGGATTGTCTGTAGCTGGTCGTCCCATGAGGCAATGCTTCGGCGGTCAAATCCGAATATCAGTTTCAGTTCTTCTGTGCTGAGATCAAACAAGCCCCCCGTCTGCAGGCTCATTAATCTTGAGTTAGGGATAGTCTGAGTGCAGAGAACCCACCGTGAGCTCACCTTTATTGGGAAAACAGGAAGTTGTGGATCTCTCTAATGGACATTCCAGGGATAATGTTGCAAATCATGCTCCTAAGATCACTGTAACTTGTGTCATATGTTATTTTATAACCAAGTTTCCCCAAAAAAGCACATGGATCATTTGCTATAAAATAGAACTCAAGTATGTTTGCTTGAATGGCTAAAAGCTCTACCTCTTTGAATTATGCTCCTTGTTTACAGGAAGTGGCTGTTGACTGATAATCGTTACCTTGGAAGACCTTTTAAAGTTGTAAATTGTGATGTTTTTTTTTCTTCTTTCCTTATACATTCTATAACTTTAGGATATCGCTCCAAAGTCAAATGCTTGCAAAAGTTTTTTTTTTTTTTTATTGTATTTTTTTTTTTATAATTAAAATAATTTACACCTGCACAATATGCACACACACACACACACACACATAGTATTTTAAGGCTTTTGTAAATTTGAAACTAATTTTTTGTATACTTCTAATATACTTCCATGTTTTATTAAAGTGAATTGTGTTAAAAATAAGAAAGCTCAATTTCCATCACATATAAACAGATATAGTTATAATATAAAACAGTGCTTGCATACTTGCTGTTTTCCCTGAAAGACCTTTAAAGGTTGTAAATAACTTTTTTCTAAAAACAGACTTAATGATACCACTTTAATGGCAAATTCTTATTAGTTTTTACTTGTTATATTCATAATTTAATATGTAAATTTGTGAATTTACTTTACTTTCAGTTGCTTTATAATTTTTATTAAAGTAGATTTTTGTATCATTAAAAGCACATATAAGCAGTTAACAATGATACAACTGTGGATACATACTTTCTGTTAAAAAAAAACTAATTTAATTTAAGATTTCCATTATTTTTGTTGTTTCTTTTTTTGTGTGTGTCTATTTTCTTTCTCTGTTTGTCTCAACCGCTTTGCTTCTCTTCACAGTTTGAGTCTGAAAGCCTCTCGGAGTCATCAGGGGCACGATGAACTTTTATAAAAGCCAAGCGCTCTCCCAAGCCACAGAAAGAGAAACATTTAGTTTCCATTATAGTGCCTGAGCCACTCTGTATTGCCCCAGAGTTGTTCCTAATGGCCATAACACATTGAGACAGTGCTATGAAGGTATGCATGGGGCTTCTCAGCAGGACACCGTTCAACGCACAGGTCAAACACGAGAAAACGAGAAACTGTACAGAGCATGCAGAATTACATCCAGTAAGGAAAAACTAGAGCATATGTATTATATTGAATTTTTAGACACCTTTATGTTGCAGAACTTTCTCCTGAACGCGGAAGTCATGCCTGACTCTCAACCAGAAGTATGCTTTGCATTTCCGATCTCCAGTGTTTCTAGTCAAATTAGCTTATATTCTGAGCTGATAATCTAATGTTGAATTTATCCAAATGTTTTTAAAACCACATGGCTCCATAGCGCCATCACTTTACAGCATCGCAATGACTGTCATTTGTCAGTGCCTCACTCCTCACAGTTTAATGAGTGTGTAGATTACACAAAGTTGCCGACGCTAGTTACATTAAAAACAGATGGGCATTATTTAAATGGGTTCCTATGGAGACCGAAACAGAAGAGCATCCAATCAGAAGTTAGAATTCGTAATGGCGAAGCTTTTATCTTGCAGAATTATATATGCAAAGGAGCTCTGCTGTGATTGGCTCACATCTTAAGCAGTGCAAAAAATCATGGTGGTTGTGATGGCAAAATCATGTTTATTTCTGCATCACTTAGTTTCCAGCTACATTTCCATAAACAGTCTAGGCGACCTGAAGGAGGAAGTTTAGTCTTAAATGTTCAAATGTATCCACATGATAAACTATAGTTCACCCAAAAATGAAAATTGTCATCATTTATTCACCCTCAAGTTGTTGCAAACCTGTATGAACTTCTTTCTTCTGTTGAAAACAAAGGAAGATTTTTAGAAGAATGTTGGTACCCAAACACTTGACAAAAGCCAGTTCATAAATTTTTGGAACAACATGATGGTGAGTAAATGACACAAAGTTCATTTTTGGGTGAACTATCTCTAACATTTATCACGTTGATACGTTTTAACATTTAAGACTAAACTTCCTCCTCAGGTTGCCTAGACTGTTTTTGGAAATGTGCAATTAAGAAATAAACATGACTTTGGTATCATAACCATCAGCTCATTAACATAAGACTTCTTAAATTTATATAAGACTGCTTGATAAATGATTATTTTTGTACTGCTTAAAATGTCAGCCAATCATAGCAGAGCTCATCTGCATATAGAATTCTGCAAGTTTAAAGGCTGCTATATAGACTATATACACTACTATATAGTAGTGAAGTTTTCAATTTCAGATATAGCCAAAGTAGAAGAAGAGTGCCTGTTTAATTCCAAGGGTCAGTAAAAAACAAAATCCTTGTCTGTTTTTGATGTTAAAAACCTTGAGTAACATTACAAGCATACTTCAGAAAAGTCGAATGCTCCAGACGTGTAGAAAATGGCCTCTAAATAAGATACATTGTTTAGTTTTTTTCAAACAACACTAATTTTGCATGTTCAAAAAGAAGCTTTGCTAGACGGTGTGTGTCTGTGAGTAAATGAAAAGATACACAGTGTCCTGTGAAGTATGCATTCATTCTCAGAGGAGGCCTAGCTTGGGCTGGTTACTTTTTTCTTGCACTCTCCTTTAATGTCTGAACATCATTTTTTTCTCCCTTCCGGAGCTGTTTGGCTTTGTAATTGTTTTCCCAGTGCGAAGCTCTCTGCCTTCTCAGTGGCACCGTTTGTGAGCGAGTGCGTGCCGAACGGAGCAAAACACCTCTTCCAGCGGCAGCCCAGAGACTCGGCCCGCTCTTTTCCTCCTTTGTATATATTCAGTGTTTTGTGTTTAACCGAACACCTCCCCTTTAACAGCCTGGAAAATAACAATAATTTAATTTGCAACTGTCAGATAAGGTGGCAAACAGATCCGCAGTGGAAGCGGCCGAACTAAATATTGAAAACAGCGGTTTGGACAGGAATTCTTTCACAAGTTCACTGCAGGACAGGCTGCAGAAAATAACATTTGTTAATGCGAGGAGGGCGGAATACAAGACGCAGTTCAGCAGAACTCGCTCAAGTATGTAAACTCCAGTCGAACGTCTTGATAGAGAGCAGCTCTCTTTGGCACGAGAGGGTAGCCAGAAACACTTTGTCTTATGAATGAAATGTCCTGTTTTTTACCATGTCTGGGGATTTTTAGCATTATTAAATCCAATTAGGGTTGCGGTTAATAAAAATAAGGTCGATCTGCATTTTATTTTGAAACACAATGTTAAAATTACAGGACATAAATTCTGTTCTTCAGACGACACCAAAGAAATGAAACCTGTTTGTTGACTCTGTGGTCAGAGTTTCGCTCTATCCAGATGTAATAAACACCCAATATTTAGCGTTGCTCAAGGAATTTGTCTGCAAACTTTCGAAACACAATCCGGGACATTGAGGTTCTTGCAAAACTCTTTTATTGAGACACAATTTCATGAACCTCATGAACTTTCGGCAAATCCAGCAAATATATTATTCTTACAAGTAACAGCCTGCTAACTTCTGAACAAACTTGACACTTTGACGACATAAAACTGTCATCAAAGTTCAATGTGCATTGGACTGCACTGCCGTTCCAAAGTTTGGGGTCAGTATGATTTTATGTTTTGAAAGAAATTAATACTTTTATTCAGCAAGTATGCATTAAAGTGATCTAAGGTGACAGTTAAAGACGTTTATGATATTATAAAGGATTTCTCTTTCAAATAAATCCTGTGATTTTTAACTTACTGTTCATCAAAGAATACTTTAAAAAGTTTTATGGTTTCCATAAAAATATTACATTATTTTCAACATTAATGATGATAATGAAATGTTTCTTGAGTTCTTTCATTACTTTATTCTTTGACACTAAAGAGAGTAAAGTAATTGCTGCTGAAAATTATTATTATTTTTATTATTCCTTTATTTAACCAGGGGAAATCACATTGAGACTATGTATATTTAAATAAAGTATATTTAATGCATTAAAAAATTCTATTTGATATGTGTAAGATATTTTCATTGAAAATATTAGAAATACATCTAAACCCAAAACTGTTATTGTAAATTTAAATTTGAAAACATTTACAGTATTTTTGTTCACAAATGCAGCTTTTTTTCTTACCAACCCTAAACTTTTGAAGAGTAATGTACAGCAAACCAAAAGAGTCATCATTGTTGTTTTATTTTAACAACAGTGATTTAAAATCCATGCAGCGGTTTGTGATTGGCTGAAACCACATTTTTAGTTTTTGCGCCAGTA
The DNA here is from genome assembly GCF_003368295.1 of Carassius auratus. Lineage (NCBI taxonomy): Eukaryota > Metazoa > Chordata > Actinopteri > Cypriniformes > Cyprinidae > Carassius > Carassius auratus. The sequence goes on from NC_039246.1 coordinate 12,478,508, forward strand.
GAATTGAGAGTTTTACTTCATTAACAATGACTCACCGCGCATGTAACGTTTCAACATGTATTATGAAATGTATCGTATTGCAGTATTTTATTGAAGGATGTCCCCGTGTGCATTCACAGAGAGTTTGGGCTAAACCCTGAACATTCACTGACCCCATAACCACCTCCATGGATGAAGAGCTTCCGATTTGCTGCACTTTTAAAGGCTGGTTCAGAAAGCAGAACGACTCTGTGATTTTTTTTTTAACAGCTAAGAAGTTGAAGAAGGCTAACAGGCTTAGCACCACAAGGAAAGCCTCTTAAACAGAGCATGTCGGGCCTGAGTTGTGATCTTCTTGCTGTAAAAAAGAGCCTCTTACATTGTTTGTTACCGTCCTTCAGTCGAGAGCGAGAGACACACAGACAGAGAGAGCAGAGCTTTAAGAGGGTGCATGCTAATAAGTGCCTTGTGTTAAAATAATGATAAAGCTCACATTAAAAAGCAAAGAGACTTAAGCCCCTAACAGTCTGAGAGAGAGAGAGAGAGAGAGAGAGAGAGAGAGAGAGAGAGAGAGATCCTCTCTGCTTTCAACTTAATTGGGGGAAAGAAGTTCTACAGAAGTTTCTAATTAATCGGCACTTCCTCCTCTGTCTTTCTCATACTCAGATTTTTCCATTTTAAAGTACATCATTGTTCAAATGCGTGGAGACAATGCAAAATAGATGCAAATAAAATAAAGGTCAGTTTGTTGCAATAAAGTAAACATTTTAATGCTACTAAAATATTAAAATTAGAACTTATTTATTGCAGAAACTGGACCCTTATTTATGGTTGTGCAAAAAAATAAAAGTTCACACATTTTTGAAATATACATTTTTAAATGTACACAAGCACTGTAAAAAAAGAGAGTAATATTATGAAGTAATATTACTATTTAAAATAAATTTCTTTTTTAATACATTTATTCCTGTGGTGCAAAGCAGTCTTCAGTGTCACATGATCCTTCAGAAATCATTCTAATATACTGGATTTCTGCTTTGCTAAAACATTTATTATTATTAATATCAATACGTTTGGATTTAATATTTTTTAGGATTCTTGATGAATATAAAGTTAAAAAGAATAGTATTTATTCAAAATAGAAATCCTTTGTAACATAAAATATTCTCAATTTAATGTTTCCTTGCTCAATAAAGGTATTCATTTGAATCAGGAAAAAATATATTATCCCTTATTCTTACTAAATATATATTTTTAATGGCATTGTTCATATCTAGTAAAACAAACAAATAAATAATAATAATGATAATAATAAATTAGGTTACAGTAATTGCTATTAGCTTAGCTTTTAGCTTTACTGTTTCAGGTGGTCTTGCTTTTAAAATGATGCATTTAGAGATGCAGTTCAGCAGTAAAGCTCCCTCAGCGATATTACGTCTGTAAATTCATGCCCTTTAAAGCACTTTGACTACGAGCAGTAAAACTCTGACCACCTTGAACTTTTGAGTAAATCCAAATAAATGTGTCCGTTGCAATTTATTATATAAAACTAATGACTCACAGTCACACAGTGGAATTTTCCTCCTTCTGTCACTTTGTATCAAACGAGTGCAGCTAAAGTCATGTGATCCATAACCAGTCGACACAGCCCTGGCAGGTCGACTACTGCCAGAACTAATCGACTAGTTTAGTGCCACCCCTAACATATGGTGATCAAAGCTGAAATATAAATTTTGACAATTTTGAAAATTAGGGAAAAATCTCTTTCTGTGTGGGAGTTTGCAGACACAAAGACTGGCGTCGTGCCACTTACCTGTCAGGTCTCACCCACTCAGGTGCCAAACTCCTCACACTCATTTGCATTACTGAGCAGTGTGTGTGTTCGACGCCACCCATTCCGCTTCAACAAACCTCTCGCAAATGACACGGGATTCACGTGTGTGTTGCTAAATAAATCCTGACAGGTGGATCAGGACCCTTATGCAAATTGGCTACTTATTTATTTATAAACAAATAAATAAATAAATGAGCATGAAAGATTGATTTGTGCTTAAAAAATGTTTTTTTATTTGAGCAAAAAGAGACTGCAGAGTGGTTTAATAGACTCTTCTGTTAAAAATGATTTTTTTCAAAGCTGTAAATAAAAGATTACCGGAGCACGTTTTACAAGAAAATATTCTTTCTAAATGTCATTTTTAATAGAATGGGGTACTTGTCCATTTATATATATGTTCATTGCAATTGTTTTTGAAATGTATTAGCAATTTCTGAGTGAAAATTGTAAAAAAAAAAACACGTTTAATTGGACATAGCATAGTATTTTCTTAAACATTGTACTTCAGTAATACATGTTTTAGTATATAGTTTTCTTTATGCAAAAAAAGGCATTAAAACCTTTTTTAAAAAGTTCTAAATGGAATCTAAATGGAAAAGAAAACAGAAAATTATATACACAAATCTGTTTAAATTGCTAATAAAAACTGTAATTCTATCAAAAATATACTAAAATAACACTGTGAAGTATTACTGAGAACCTTCTAACAAAAAGCTCTGGAAACATCCAGCAAACAGTTGCTCTTATACATACAGTATAACCTTCTTAATACCCATCTGCCTTCCCATCGCTCCACTCTGTGGGTTTGACATGTTTTGTTCGGCTTGCACATTGCATACAATTCTGATGCAACTGGCTGTAAACGCTCAAATTCTTTCACTCTGTGCGTGCGTGCATGCGTGTGTGTGTGTATGTGTGTGTCTGCGTCTGTTGTCTTGTTGTGTGTCGCGTGCCTCTCTGTCTGTTTTCAGAGCTCACACCACACTGACAAGCAGCAGATCACTAAGTGAAACAAAACACTCTTTAATAATTCAGATACCCCCCCCCCCCCCTTCTCTCTCTCTCTCACACACACACACACACACACACACACACAAATCCCTTTAAGTCTCCATGCGTTTGGATCTCTCTGATGGGAGGCTGCTCTTTTTGTCTCGTCTCGTCTCGTCTTTTATCCGCTCACACAATCTCAGATGAAACCGAAACCTGAAACAGGGCAGAAGATCTTTTGGGAGTGTGTGTGTCCATCTACAGTCTGTTCTTCCGTCAATTTTAGATACCACGTCATTGAAACATTCTAGTTTAAAGCTTCTCTGAGAATCCCAACATGGGCTCTTTTTTTTGCCTAATAGGCTCCTATTTGAACGTAATCATCATTTGGCTTGACATGGATCCCCATAATCTAGATCTGAATGTCCAGCTTCCCTTTACGAGGAAGATGAAGGCATTTTTCCTACACGGGATTGCAGTTTTCCTCTCAATGCACTGATTGTTTTCTGAAATATAATTGCTGTTATCATATGACTCTGCACATGCATAATACGAGCTCAATGCAATATTCATGAGCGTATAGTGAGTGCGGCCAAAGCTGCACGGTTTACTCTGGGGGATGCTGGGTAATGGGGCAGAGGAGCGTAATCAGGTTGCGTTACACAACCAGGTTTCATGGGCGACCGCAGATGATATCAAAGGGAAGGAGGTGAAGTGTGTGTGAATGTGTGTGTCGCCGGACAGGTGGAGCTGTCAGCTGTGTGTTTTTGATTAATGAAGGGCTGGAGGTGTTTAAGCATTCCTATTGGGCATGCACCGTTGTTTTCGCTTTTGGTCCACAAAAAATTTCCCACAATTCCATAGGACCAATCAGCACAACTTTTTTCCTCACTCAACTTTTCGCTTAAAACTAGCTGAGAGTAACCCCGACATCTGTCCAAACATGTCTAAAATGATTTAAAACAACAAACCCTGCCGAACTTTTTATTATTCGAGCAACAACGGTCGGGTTTTTTGAACCAGGGCAAATTCATTATTGGGTTTCTTCTCACTTTTCCTTTCTGCCTACATTTGTTATCCTTGTAATCACTTTTGCCAAAAACATTCACCCTTTTAATTAAATTCATAAGTCGACACGACTTTATCTCTCTCAGCGGTCGGGTCGGAAACCAGATTACTCCGCTGTCACAGTTTTCTCTTGCTCTTTTCCTGACACTGAATAAAAAAGCTTTTAAAATCGTTAAGGCACTTAAAGACTTGAAATTGTGTGAAAACAAACTACAAAAGGAGAAAAGATGTGAGAGATGTGGCCAAAGGAAAGATTTGTAGTCTGTTATTTTTGTTTGGTTTATAATTAATGTCGTAATATAGTTTTAATAATTGAAAATAAGTGATTTTTCATTTCATTTTCAGTTATTTTCAGATGTCTCGAAACTTGAATAAAAGGTAAATAGTTTTAGTAATGTAGTAAGTATTTTATATAAATGATGTAGAATAATATATTTTTAATAGAAGATTTTTGGTCTACTAATTTTACTTTTTAGTATTTTTGATAACTGATTTTTTTGTGTGATTTTGAAATGTCTGAAACATGAGTAATTAATAGTAAGAATTTAATGAAATTAAATATAATATAATGCTTTATTTAGTTTATTATGGTTTAAAATAACTTTAGACTTGAAACATGAATAATAGAATTATAAAAATATGTATTTATACTTTTTAAATGGAAGAAAGGGAAGATTTGTAGTGTATATATATATAATATAGCAATATTTGCTAAGTTTGATTGGTTTATAACTATAAATTTTTTTTTATTTATTTTTAGTATTTTTCATTTTTAAATGTCTTGAATATGAATTAATAACAATTATAATATAATATAACAATGTACTGTATGTACTTGAAACATAAATGTGTATATATATATATATATACTGGCAGTATATAAGTAAAATAGTATGGTATAATTGTTATCTTTTTAAAAATGTTTTTAATGTACATCAATTGGCTGATGTCTTTGTCATAATGTTTGTTATTTTCGTGACATAAATCTCATTCTCATTGGCTTTGAGTCTCTAGCTATTGCAAACAAAACTTCTGCTGCCAACATTTCAGAAAATTGGTCTTAAAACAATTCCGTTCATATCAAAGACCCTATATTTTCTCTTCATCTTGTGCAGCCCAAGAACTTTTACTCTAAACAGTCGAGGTAGGCCTGCTGATAAAATGTGTTTGCACAGAGAGCGGCTCTATCAACGGCAGGTTGTTTCAAAGCCGCTAAAAGAAACAAAAAACGGCAACTATTTATCAAATCCGTCGGCGTTTAATTGAATGTGAAACGGTGGACAGGAACAGTCAGTCTTTTCATTGAGCTGTCGGGACATGATGAATGGAGCGAAACGTGGAAATGCCCATCTCTCCTGTGCCATTCATCAGCTCCGGCGTCACGCACACGCCAGCCGCGCACGCAGATAAGGAAAGTTTATGAAGAGAATTAGTTCTGAATATGCTTCTAATGAGGTCATTATTTATTTTCAGCTCAACAGCGAAAAAAATAGATTGTTTTTAACCGATCTGTCCCCCCCCCCTTTCCTAATGTTGTTCCATATGGAGTGCTGTAAGTGGATATGCTGAAAATAACATGAAAAATGGCTTCACTTAGTCTACTCTGAGCTTAAGTGTGAGTAAATGTTGTTTATTGTGCTTTAAAAGATATGTCTTCATCTGGATCAGTTCGATGCCGTAAAACTGTCTCTCCCTCTCGGTGCAGATTGAGAACCTGCAGGAGCAGCTGAAGGATAAGGAGAAGCAGATGACCAGCCTGAAGGAGCGCGTCAAATCCCTGCAGGCCGACACTTCAAACACGGACACGGCCCTCACCACGCTGGAGGAGGCCCTGGCTGAGAAGGTGGACACCCACGAACACATACATACATTCATGTTCAGCCACCGAAATTCATCAATGTCCTGTTGTTCCCTGTTAAGTTCACTACTTGTCTGTTTTAGGGTTGTCACAGTAGCAACAGTTTCATTGGTATGACTCTTGACTTCAAAGCGGCTGTCTGTCAGTTATACACTAGCGAATTGAATTGACATTACACAGATATTATTGCTATTGTTATTTATTGATTTTTTTTTTGTAATCATTAATTTTAGTATTTGTACTGGTACTGTATTTTTGTCATTCATACTCTGTTTGTAGCATTGCAGCTAGTGGAAGGGCTAAACAAACGTGCCAACATTTGAATCTTTAATAGTAAATAATAACAACAACAACTGTTATTATTATTAGCCACACCAATTAATAACCACATTTAAAATGAATGTGCGACCTTATGTTATTAGTAAACATTATATAAATTTATCCAGGTGTTATATTATTTTTGTTATAATTAACACCAATTAATAACCATATGTAATAAGCATGTATGGCCTAATGCTATTAGTAAACATTACATAAATATATCCAAGATCATCATCATCATCCTCATCATTATTATTGTTATTATTATTCTTGTCACTACTACTAGTAGGAGTAGTAGTAGTAGTCATGGCATTTTCTTACTACAATTAATATGTGTGATTTAATACTGATTATAAAATTAAATTAGTAAATATTATGATAATATTGCATTTAATTATTTGTTTGTCATTACGATTATGATTAGTGGTTACCATTATTAATAGTGATTGTTGTTGTAGTAGTAGTAGTAGTAGTAGTAGTACCAAATAATAATGTAAATTATTTATTATTTATATTTAATATTTGATTAATAATACACTTGTTGTTATTACTTTGTTATTATTAATATTATTGTTGTTATTTTATACATTTTAATGTATTATCTAACACTGTTGGTAAATATTATGTGAATAAGATGTTTATTATCAGTAGTACAAATAGTACCATTTTCGTAATATTAATGAAATTTTATACTTTTAGTAAATATTATATGAATATTAAATTTTGTTGTTTTTTGTTGTTTGTGGTTAGTATTATTATAAGTTGTAGTATTAATAGTAATTAGGTAAATTATTTATTATTATTTGTTTAATTTATTAATATTACATTACATTGTATTATTATTATTATTATTATTATTATTATTATTATTAGAAATTATTATTAGATATTATTATTAGAAATTATTATCATCAATAGTGATATTATTAAAACTGAACTGTGGATCTGGTAGCGTGTGTTTTCTCCTTCAGAGACATGATTTCACAGGTGCAGAAGCTGTGTTTGTGTGTGTGTGTGTGTGTGTCTGTGTGTGAAGTCGGTGAAGATTGCTCTGTCACACACCCTTATGTAAGGACTCAGTCATTCTCACACTACGATTGACCTCCCAGCAATCGCACGGATCCACGGGTCAATCCCCGTCACTTCTCATCAGCTCACATCACATGTGCGATTGTCTTCGCCAACACCTTAAACTAGTTCAGCGAACATTTCAGGTCGCGGGCTTCCAGAATTACGCAGTTCTCCAAATCAACAAAACCCTCCCCACCTGCCCCCTGATCTCCAGCTCATGAATATGAATGAATTAACCGCGGCGGTTATTAGCATTGTCTTATGCGCCCGCAGTTTGGCGGCGATCTGCTGTTCTGCGTTCCCCACATCATCTCGCTCACATACCCTCACGCGCCGAGGTTTGGGCCTCCCGTTCCTCCCAGCCACGGGGCGGAAATTAACTTTGTCAGCCATCTGCATATTGAAAAAGAGCGCTCTTGCTCTTTTAGTGGACACACATATTCGAACACAGACGGACACGTATGCACTTCTGCAGCACATTCCCATCACACAGACATTTGCAGAGCGTATGTGTCCTTCCCTACTTAAACGCATGCAGTTTTCCATTTCACACGCCTCGGATGCCGTTCGATGGATGTCGTGAACCCGGTGAGAGTTAGCTGGCATGGTGATGAGCGGTCATGCTTAATGTCACAGCTCAGCGAGGATCGGCCAGGAACGTCGGCTTGGGAGAGTGAAATACATCCCTTGTGGTGAGAAATGCAGTGCGGGCCTGAAAAAGAGCAGTGTTATTATTGTCCGGTTCGGCCGCTCAGTGTGTGAGTTTTGGCCGGCGTGGGTGTGAAAGTGCTGGAGGCTGGTGCTCTCCATGATTCCAGCCGTCCTCCTTTCACAGGCCATCGACTGCTAATGCGAGGCTGCGCCAAACGCTCTTTCCTCAGACCTCTTATTGTCTCACGTTATTGCTCTGTGTGTCTCGTTTTCCTCTCGGAATTATAAAACCTTATTAAAGTGTGCATACAGTAAGGCATAGTAGCCGTTCACATCTGATCAGACTAATTTCTACTGAAGTTACTTCCATTTTCTGAAAGCAGACGTGGGCAAATCTTCCAACACTTGGCCAAAGTTGACACATGTGCGAGATTAATGGATCGTACGGACCAATGTGTTCATTCAGATATGTTCCACTAGCCGTGCAGAGTTACACTTAAGATGGGAATTAAGGAATTGGTGTGCCTGCGCTTTCTAAACTTTGACAGGTGTTGGCCTGCTCTTGTTTTTGGGTAAATATTACAACCCTTACATAAATTGGAACCCAAATAACCACAAACTTAATTTCCTTTTTGTGCGTGCTACTTTTTTATTTAATCTAAAAAAAGACACTGTACTATTGTAGCGTTCAATCTTCCATGAAACAAATATCCATCAATGTAAGCTTAAAGGTGCCCTTCACCCATTGTTTATTTATTAATAAATTAATTTTTATTATTAAATAGATTAGATAATATTTAATAATGGTAGCTTATTGTGCTAATAAATTTTTCTTTAAAGTATATACCTTATATATAATATTAATTATACTTTTTTTGAGCAACAGAAACAATAATAATAATAATGTTTTCCCTAGATTTAGTTTCTTTATTATTATTATTAATAATAATAACACTTATTTTTATACCAATAATATTATTATTATTATTAACTCACTCATATTATTATTTTCTCACCTTTTTCAAGTTTTTGAAGCTCTTCACGCAGCTGTTCCCCATATCCGTGGTTCATAGTTACCGTAACCTTCAAATGACACCAAAAAGCACCATAAAAGTAGCTTAAATGACATGTACGCTTCATTACATTGCACCTAAACCATATGATAGCCCTGTGTGAGGAACGGGGTGAAATGAAATGTATGTAATTATGCACTTATGATCCTGCATCAACGGTCGTACTAGCTTACCTGCTCAAGATTCCTCAAAATGTCTAATTTTGTGTTCCACAGAAGAAAGTCAGATGGTGTGTAACAACATACCTGTATATGGGTGAGTCATTTCAGCTTCAAAATCACACTTTTAACACGTCCTTTCACGTTTGTGATGTTTGTAGGAGCGTATTATCGAGCGTCTGAAGGAACAGAGGGATAGAGACGAGAGAGAGAAGAGCGAAGAACTGGAGAGCAGCAAGAAAGAACTGAAAGAGCTGAAAGAGAAGGTCAGCTCACTGCAGGGAGAGCTGTCCGATCGCGAGGTGAGAACTTGAGTTTGCATGAAGTAATGAACTAACTAATGCTTTATTAAAGCCAGTATTGTATGAAGTTGATGGTTCTTACAATCTACAGTGTTTTTGTAATGGTTTTTACCATGCAGTGACATTGGTGAAAAATGACAGATTCATGTTGTAGGAGTGAATCATATCATATCTAGAGGCCAAAATCTTTTGTACAGCATCCTTTAAAGTGTTGATGACCATTACAGGAATAGTTGTGCCAAAATGAGAATTTGCTGAAAATTACTCTCACTCAGGCCATCCATTCTGAGGGTGAGTACGTTTTTGAGCAAATTTTGGGTGAACGGTTCCTTTAAACTGCTATATCATCTTGCAAGCATACGCTCAGATCTGTGTAATCTGTTTGCATATTTGTGAACAGAAGTTTGGGTTTGCGGTGTAAATATTGCAGTCATGAATTGTGGCCTGTACGCTCAGCTAAAATCCACAACTAATCCTAACACTCCTAAACTATAGCTCTGCTATCAGGAGAACTGTAATTAAACTGTAAACTATTATTTTATGAATCAGCTTGATGTTTCTGTGAAATCTTTGCACATATTTGCAAAAGATTAGCCTGGATTGTTTCTGTATGATTGTATGATTATATCTTGCATTTGTGAAAGCAAATCAAGTTACAGGTTTTAGTACTGCGCAACAGCCGTTCAACTGACCAACAAATAGCTCAGAGTTGGGCGTCCAGCCGACATCTTGTGCAATTTTGCATTCATAATGTTAGTTCAGATGGCGGTTTTGCATTTATAACGCAGTAATCCTCTATAATGTGTCAGGTGTGGATTAAAGAGGTTGAAGCGGATGCCAGGCAGCATTAGAAGTGTCTTCCTTAGATTGCACTATTGGATGAGGTGCTCAGGCTTGATAGAGACAGACTGATTTCGCAGCCGTCCACACAACCCCAGAGGAGCTGTAGTGATGAGAACAGACATGCTGGACCCGCAACAATGTCAGTCCTCTGTGTGTGTGTGTGTGTGTGTGTGTGTGTGTGTGTGTAGGACAAGAAGATAAATGGTGGAATCTAAATGTGAGGGAATGGCTCCTCCCAGAGAGCAACTGCTCATTTCTCTTTCTGTCATCAATTCTGCTCTGTTGTTCACTTTTTTTTTTTGTCTTTTCTTCTTTTTTTGCCTTTTGCCGTCTATCCTTTCACACTTTCTTGTATTTTGTCTAGCTTCTCTCCAATAGCCTTTACGTCAGTATAAACGGAATAGTTGACCCTATAAATGAAAGTTTGGTCATCGTTTACTTACCAAGCCTGTATTTTATTTAATTTTATTTTCAGTCTTGGTATCAAACCAGTTTTGTGAACTGGATCATCAAATTGATTTTCAATGAAAATGATTTCAACATTCGACTCTAAATGATCCAGTTGTAATGAATAACAGCTCACTGGAGTTGGAATAACGATTTCAGTTCTGACCTTATGTGGCTTCTGAAGATGTGGAATATAGTGCACAGGTCATGTGAACTACTTCATAACTTTTATGGTTCTTTCATGGTGCTTTTTATGGTTTAGGTCCTTTTTGTATGGTTTTGGTCTTTTTTTTTTTTAAAGCTTGAAAGCTTCAGTCCCCATTTATTGTAATTGCATGGAGAAGTGACCAGTACAATATTCAGAAATCCTCCTTCTGTGTTCAGTGGAAGAACAACAGTAATATGGCTCTGGAATGACATGAGGGTGAGTAAATGATGACCGAATGTTCATTTTTGGTTGAACTATCCCTGTAATGATTGCGTTTGCTTTCCCACAGCGCTGTGTCTGTGGCTGTTTTATTATCCAGGTTATTCTTGTTTGCTGTGATCTCCACATTCCTCTCCGCTGTCTGTCTCTAGAACATGGGCGATGCACATCCTCACCACTAAACCTCTTCCTGTCTCGCCCCCTTACAATAGTTAGTTCCTCTCATCTGTGTCTTTCTCTTTCCCTTTCCATTTCCGTTTGCCAATAGAAATTCCATATTTTGGGTGAATCTCATGAAATCACATTTCACACCAAAACTGTAGAGAACAAATATATACATATATATTTTGCATAAATAAAATAAAACCTATTTAGAGGATAAAAAGACATCCTAACAGTTTCTGTGAGATCCACCCATGTCCATTCTCGGCACGTGAAGCTCCGAGCATCGGTGTCTTAGGTATTTGTGTTGGATCACGGCTGCTGTCCGGAGCTGCATGCGGCAGCCTCCCATCGCTCAGCGTCCTGTTATATCCCTCTCCTTGTTTTTCCTGCATTGTGTTGTTGGTGAACAGTGACCTCTTCACTCCAAGCTCTTTTGGTCTCCCCTCCCACGCTCTAATCATAAAGTGTGGAGTCCAGCACATCCCATCATTCCCCTCTCCTGTTTTCTTTACCAACGCGAGAGAACGCGGGGCGGCAGTATGAACATTAAGTGTGTATTTTGGTCCGTGGACTCCAGTCGAGTGTGAAATTGTGGGGCTCTCCGGCTGAAAGCGGAAACGGCAGGAAAGGCCTCATGGATGGAGGGCTGCAGTTTTAACAGCGTGTCTGAGACTCTGCTTAAAAAAACAGAGAGCTGATGTACTGCATATGTGCAGAGGCCTGTACATTATAGCACACGTTATTTGTGATATTACTATTGAGATGTAACAGCTACTGTAACTTTAAATCGTTCTCCTGCTTCATATTTTATCACATTACTCTTCATAAAAGCCTGTGTGCTGTTAAAGGAACAGTTCACCAAGGAATGGAGCTTTCCTCCGTCAAAAGGATTCAAAGGCACTGTAATAGTCTCGTAAAGCGATCCATATAACTTATAGTGCTATATTCAAAGCCTTCTGAATACATATGACTGCTTTGGGTGAGAAATAGACCAAAATTCAAGTTACTGTTTTAGCTTTCTGTTAATGAGTCAGTGAGCTGAACTTAAACAAATCATTTAGAACTCGATCAAATGATTCATTGAAAATATTTGATTCTTAAAAAAGAATTCATTCATGAATCAAAAAACATTACTGGCTGTTATGAACTCTTTATGTACTCATGGTGGATGTCAAGATTTTCAGTGAATAACAAGGAAAATGTAAGTTTATTTGTTGTCTGTAATCAATGTATGAGATTTAGAATGTGTATGAGGCACATGAGTCACTTTTTGGGTGAGATTAAATTTTTTTATAAACTAGAAAAGCTCCAATCTCATTGCAATACACAGTTACACCAAAGAAATACAAACATAAAGGTTTGGAAAGACTTGAGGGTAAGGAAATTAGTTTTTAGATTTGAGTGAACTGTCTCTTTAAATGTTTTTGTTTCCAAAACCAGGTCCAGCTGATTTGATCCAATCCGATCTGACTGAATTAAATCCTTTTGATTGCATGTTTGTATACAAATGTGCGTTTTGGAAATTAAAAAAAAAACTGTCACATGGCAATTTGTCTTGGCTCTTTGTGCTTCCTGATGTTGAAATTGGCTCGAAATTGGCTGGCTGTGGTTCCAATCCGCATATTTACATGTGTTTGTGCTCAGGTTGTTTCAGTGCAATCAGGGACTGTGGCATGACGTTAACAAAGTCTCCTCCTGCTTCTCATTAGCTTTTTCTCCCCCCCTCCTGAACCTGATCGTCTACATTCAGAGGTAGATTGTTCAATAAGTGCTCTCTGATTTAACCTTCCTTTCCCTTGCCCTCAGGCCTCTCTATTGGACCTAAAGGAGCACGCCTCGTCCCTGGCCTCCTCTGGACTGAAGAAGGACTCCAAGCTGAAGAGTCTCGAAATCGCTCTCGAGCAGAAGAGAGAGGAATGCACCAAACTTGAGAGTCAACTCAAGAAGGTGAGCCAGACAATTGGAGGGAACTGAAGCATCACAGCTAGCAAACACACAGTCTCTTTGCCAGCTAAGCAGACGAGTAAGCCTAACAAGCCATTAGTGTGACTGGCACGCCGTTAGCGCTACATTGACAACACTTAATACAATGATAGCGAGCTGAATGTTCGCCCAAGTGCACTTTACCTGCGACAGTTTTTATCTGTCGAGTGCCATAGAGGGAAGATATTAGTAGATATTGGATATTAGATATATTTCTGTGATTTATTATTACAATATGAAAAATAGTTTGTTTGTTTTTTTTACTGGTTGAAAAAAAAAAATATATATATATACTACAGTGCCGGGCAACGTTAAAATGTTTAAATTGAAATTAAACGCATTATTGTCTGTAATAAATCGCATTATTGTCTGCGATTAATTACAATTAATCGAACTATGCACAAAATTAATAATGCATTCAGAAGTAGTGTATTGTGCACTCTCTTTCATTTAAGTAGGCCTACTGCTATATGAACAAAAGTGTAATAACATTTGGTTTGCAAACACTTAAAAAAAAATAAGGTGCTTTTTACAGCAGTGTTCCTTTTACATAGTAGTAGTTAAAATATTTATTGTAGCCTAAATCTCAACTTATTACAATAATGTAATTAAATTAAATATAAAACACGCAATTTGTCACTGCCAGGACATTAACGTTTTAATAGAAATATTTTATTGTTTGTTTATGAAAAACAAGTTATGCACCGAGTCCAGAGCCTCGATTATAACAGGCACCTTCCTATTAGAGACCCATTGGGAGGATAGAGACTCGTGTGTGCGCGATGTAGGAGAATAATTAGGGTGTGCTTACACTAGGCAATCTTAACCGTGCCAGTGTTAGCGCATCCCATATGACTCAAAATATAATTTGTATATATAATGGCTTAATATAATATATATAATATATAGTGCTGTGAGATGCTGAAAAACATTGAGCTGCATTCACGTACTATAAATGAACAGTGCCATGCTCAGCCATAAACATCATCTCAAGTCTCTTCTTTTTTTAGCTCATGCTACTTCAAACCACTAAAAGCGACGTTCTGACACCGCCTGATACTCCAACCATGTCTGTGACTTCTCTTCTCTCCTCTTCACCATCTGTTTTCACACTCTTCTAATTCTGTCTTTTGTCTTGTCTTCTTTCCTCATCCTGCCTCGTCGTCTCTTTATTTCTAAATAGATCAAATGTTTCTCACTTTTTGCTTAAAAAATATTTAGTCTTCACTCTCTTTGTATCACCCAATTCTGTTTTCTTCTCCAACCCCTCTGTGTTTTTCTTTTTCTTTCTTTCTGAAAGCGCTCTGAGCTCATGTCAGGCCATCCCTTCAATCTTGTAAGTGCATCTCGGTGGGAAAAGCCTCCCTTAGCAGTGCCAGCATATGTGTTTGTGTATATGTGTGTGTGTGTTTAACTAATAAATGTGTGAGTGGAGCTTTGCTTGCATGAGCTGGAGGCTTATCTCAAGTTTAGTTTTGTGTATGTGAGATAGAGAGGAAGTGTTGGGGAGCTGGCGGAGTGTTCTGAGATTTGCTTGCATGAGATCTTTCCTAAACGCAAAATTTCTCCTTTTGAGTCATACAAGTTTGGAACAACATGACTGAGTAAATGATGACATCTTGAATTCGATCATTTCTTTGACTATTCATATGCTTATGTGTTCATAGTCTGTGTGCTTCTGTGTTTGTAGGCGATTGTGGTTATTAGTTTTTCAGACTGCAATGAAATCTGTGCAAGTACGTTTAGTTCTGAATGGTGATTCTGAGCTCTTGTACGAACCAGTCACCTCCATATGCACATTCGGAGCTCTTCGCATGGCTCGATGAGAAGATCTGGGTCCCATCGTTCGTTCCAAGAGTAATGAATTCTCTGGCAGCGTGTGTGTGTCTGTGTTCGCATATAAAAGCAGTGCAAGTGAAAACCCGCTGACAGCTCGGTGGGCGTCTGCTGTGATTGGATGAGACAGAAGGGGGGCGGAGGCCTGGATTGTCCCCACATGACCATCAGGAGTGTATGAAGATGGAGGTGTCAGCGCGGCTCACGAAATGAGAACAGACATGCCACCAAGACATCCAACGGTTTACATTACTCAAACCAGCCAAGACTCCCCCAATGCACTTCCTCAACTACTTCATATGGACGCACATTAAAACTGTCTTTTATATACCCTGCTGTGCTTTTATATCATTCAACACCGAGGTGTTTTCTCTCAAGAACGTTTATAGGTCAAGAAAGTCAGCATAAATGCATATAAACACTGCAAATGTGTGCTGTTTTCACACAGACGCTCTTTTATTTTGCTCTGCAGAACAGGGACAGGCACAAACACATTATTAAACAAAATGATTAAACCGCATTTCCCACAAGCCCCTGGTAACACTCTGGGACACTAGCTGTTCCTTTGAAACATTGTGCCGAATGGATTGACTGCTCTGGCTTTCCAATACCAAGAAGCTTCAAGGAGCTTACAAGCAGACACCCGCTAATAACTGTACAAATGCTAGTTATTTCCTACCCAGTCTGTCTGTCTCGCGGTCACTTTTTCTTTTCTTTTTTCTGATGTTCAAAGTACACATCCGTGTCTGTATTGTGTAGGGGTTTGTCAGAGGTCCAGTACACATGCTTTTCATGTGATCAGATGAATGTGGCACATTCCAAGAATACGGTACACTTTGTTTTAAACACATCAATATCTATATCCCTCATTTAATTGTTATATATATTCAAATGATGCATCTACCAATTCTACCATCCATCAAAGTTGCTGTTTTGACATTTATTGTATTAAAAGAAAATAATCTATTGTTTTTGAATGTTGACTGCATTTATCAAACTTTAACATTGCCCATTATTTTAATAAAAAAAAAAATTTTATAATTTAAATTATAACTTATTTTATAATATATAAGTCTATTAAACCAGCATTTGTCCCGAACTAGCTACTTTAATTTAATTTAATTCATTAATTATTTTTCTTTTTTAAACAAAAAGACTGTTTGTTCCTTGAAACACTCTCAGATTTTTATTTTTATTATTATTCATTCATTCTTATTTTTTTTAAATAAGAGACTATGTTTGTCCCTGGAAACTCGCACAGATTTGTATTTTATTTTATTTATTGTTTAGTCTCAGTGAAATTATGAAAAATGAATCCTTTCTAGATAATAGTTTAAGTTAAGTTAATTATTTTATTATTACATTTTGTCTATTTAATTTTCATATTTAGTTCTTAGAAAATAAGTCAAAAAGGATTTTAATTTTTTCTTTTTATTAAACTGTATTTATGCTTCAAATTTTAGTAACCAGGTTGGAAAAAGTTGTGAACCTCAATTTGAAGAAAATGAATAGAAAATAAACCGCTCAAATTATATTTAATTTTTAGTTGTATATTTTTGTTACCATTTTCTGACAGTTAAGCACCTCCTTTCACTGACTATTTGTTAAAAAAGAAAATAAATAATTACATCATTTTAAGGTTGTAGACCATATTCATGGAAAGTGCCTTGTACTGACAGATTTCTTTTTGTTACTCCGCCCTCTTTCTGACACATTCTTGATGCTAATTGCACGTTAAATGTGTGTATCATATGTTTTGGTATACAAACTTTCAGTTCTCTGCCAGACCTTTTACACACACTCTCATGCATCAGCCGGCCCGTCCACAGATGACAAGCTCTTGGCGGTCAGAGTGGAAACCTACTCAACCTCAGGCCGAGACTTTAATAAAGCTAATTAGCGTCACCTTCAAATATTATCCCCAATAAACCAGAACAGTCCTCTTTCACACAGTGCCAGTCTGAAGAGACCTCGGATGCCAGACACTTTGCTGTATTTTTTTATACCAGCACTGTAGCAGGTTTCTAGTGAGGAAAAGGTTTTTTAATCTCTTTTCATGCCTGGTTAGTTTTGTAACCATATTTTGGACACATTGAAGCTATCTTTGAATGTCCTCTGCGTTCAGATGTGGTATGCTCATGTAGTCATGGTGTAAATGACACAGAGCTCTTGTGTCCTCAGCTTGTAAAGCTTGCAGCGTGTTTGTGTTTTTTACAGCAGCAGGAAGACACCTGTGTTCTTTTAGAGGACTTTTATGAAAGAAACATTACGGCTGACTCCTTTAATTGTCCAGGGAAATGAACTGATTTACTTTTCATTAGAGGAGGCCCTTGACCCGGCACGTTAGATGGCCGTAATGTCACTAATTATTTGATGACTTCAGCATGATTGTGTTTCCATGTGTCCCTGGAATGTGCCCCACAGCGTATCCTGTTGTGATGTCATGGGGAGCTTACACACAGCCTGCAGGTGTGATGCGAGTGTCTGAGATCTCAAAGCAGCCCACAGACACACACACACACACACACACACACTGATGTACCCATGACAGTGGTCTGACTGCTGACAGCTTGTCTTTGGAGGGCTGAAGTCAGAGGAGCCTCATGTCTTCTTGGCCATTCACATCACAGACCCGCTCAAAACCCAAAGCTTGTGAAACTTTTCAGAGGACATTATAAATCTGCTTTGAGACTTTTTCTGGGGTGTAAGACCTGTTTACACCAAATTCAATGTGATTTAAATAATACATTAAATATTTGCCAACAATTTATCTCGGACAACACTAATTTATTGTAAATATTCATTTAATTTACATTTTTTAAATTAACTCCCTTTTAATTTCATTTTATATTGTTCCCTTGGTGGTGTCAATCACAAAATCACATGACAAAATGTGTCTCAACTCGATGAAAAATGAATCCTTTCTAGACATTACTATCTGTATCAGCAATTTTATTTTATTTTATTTTATTGTGTCAGTCATCTTACTGGCAAACATTACAAATTATGTCTCAACTCAGATAAAAAATGAATCCTTTCTAGATACCGCAATCTGCATCAGTTTAAAAAATAAAATAAAATTAAAATGTATTTTAATAAAAGGAAATGTTTTATTAAAATACATTTTACAGTACATTATTATTTTTACAATTTTATTATCTTTATTAATTTAGTATTACTATCTTAATTGATGAATTTATTTACATTTATGAATGTATTATTATTTTAATTTCAAATTATATTATTGTACATTTGAAAAAAATCCAGACTTTGTTGTGCTTGTCCCCTACAGGCTCAGTCAATTGCAGTTGAGGCTCAGACAAATGCAGGTCTGTCGGAGCGCATTGCCTCACTTGAGCAGGAGGTGGTGCGTTACAAAGAGGATGCTGGGAAGGCACAGGCCGAGGTGGACCGGCTCTTGGAAATCCTCCGAGAGATGGAGAATGAGAAGAACGACAAGGATCGCAAGATCAGCGAGCTTGAGAGGTAGACAAACTGACACGTTTACTCTTAATGAAGACTTAATGAAGACAACATAGACTTCTGTGGTTTTTATGTTGCTACTATTAACTAATCCAAATAATTTTTACATTTAAACATAATTTATTTCATTCATGAACTTTATCATACTGAAGATCTCTGCAAAGTAAGCTTCTGTCAGATATAGGTCACTTTTGGGGATAAAACCCCCAAATGAGCGGATACTCTGTGTCTATTTCACCATGTTTGTTGCTACGCATGTGATCTTTAGTTCCATTTTCAGTTTATCTTGTATTAAGCCCAATATTTTTATACATTTTTCATTTATGCAAGCCACAGTTTATTTTCCATTCTCCATCTGCCATGTTTCCACTGCAGAATGCATGATTGCTTGCTAAAATAAAAGCAACAATATCAGCCTCTCCTACAGCGTCAGTAAAAATTTCCCTTGTATTGAAAACCTTAGTGTACATGTACCTATTTCTATATATCGCTACTAACAGACAAGTCACCAATTCAGTTCAAGGTCAGTTTTTTTTTTTGTATCTAGTTTTTGTATTTAAGACTGTATGGTCTTATCATTGTATACTTCAACTGGGTGCACATTAGTCCTCTTTCCTCTCAAAATTTTTTGGGTTCTGGAGCAAGAGCTAAAAGAGCTGTTTGGGACAAGGATGAAGACGAGGGTGTCTTATGTTTGTGTTCTTTGTTAGCTGTCATTCTCACCCACTCAGTCATCTCTTATCCTCCATTTATTTTGGCGTTAGACCAGAACTGAGAACTTCAGCGCTCATCCCAAAGCATTATGGGATTCTGGCATTGTCTGGTAGATTCATTGCAAGCATAGATTCAGTCCTAATCTCCAACACATTGCTCTGTTCCTGAAGTACACTACCATTCAAAAGTTTGGGATCGGTAAAGTAATGAATAGAAATCTTTTCTTATGCTCATCAAGGCTGCATCTATTTGATCAAAACTACAGAAAAGTGTCTCAGAAATTGATTGTTAAAATAGAAAACCAATATTAGAAATTGCAATAATATTTCACAGTATTTCTGTTTATTTCTGCATTTTTTTTAATCAAATAAATACAGCCTTGATGAGCATAAGAGACTCCATTAAAGACATCAAAAATCTTACTGATCCCAAACATTTGAAAAGCAGTGCATGTTCTGTGTTTATGGAGAATAAGAGCTGCAACTTTATGGATTGGACACCTTCAACTGCATGTCTGCTCCTCCCAGGACATGTTGCACTTTATGTCGGCGGTGTAAACATCTGTGTTTTTGGCCAGTTTAATTGGACTAATTAATGGAAGGCAGAGATAGACCTCCTCTCATCTTGGCTTTCATAAATAAATAAAGGAGATGAATAATTGAAATCGGGCTTGAGTGTAAACAGACAAGAGTCTGGCCTGGAGGTGAAGAGTTGTGGAGGTCACAGATGTTGATGTTGTGCATTGACAGTCGTGTACTACTCCCTTTCAGCCCCCGTCAGGCCTTTCAAAGCTGTGTTGTAGTTGGAATCCTGACAGGGCCATTTATTTGCTCTCGCCGTTGGATGCAAGAAGTGTTTTTAGGTGGATTTCTGTTGATTCATAAATATTCATCTGACGCGCACTGAATATCTCACGCTTTCTTAACAGATCTGCGTTGGGAGAGGATTAGACTAAAACAAACTCCATATGCTTGGCTCGATGCACCATTCATGTCAACCGGGAGACGATTTCTGAAATAAACACAAGCCGCAATCGCTAACCGTGGCGCTCCGAGCTAATTACCGCTCAGAGTCGAGTGATGTTCTCGAAATACACAGGGGAGTTCGGTTCTCAAAAACCTCCCATTGTTCTCCCAGTTTCTTAGTTTTCCAGCACTCTTGATGTGGTTGTGACGGAGAGTTGTTCAGACAGATCGTCTTCTGTTAGCGCCTGTGTCTTTAATCAAGATGCGAGTGGCAGGTAGAAGCGACGCGTTCTGTTCAGAGTCAGGATTACCTTTCTTATCTTTTCTTATGCTCATCAAGGCTGCATCTATTTGATCAAAACTACAGAAAAGTGTCTCAGAAATTGATTGTTAAAATAGAAAACCAATATTAGAAATTGCAATAATATTTCACAGTATTTCTGTTTATTTCTGCATTTTTTTTAATCAAATAAATACAGCCTTGATGAGCATAAGAGACTCCATTAAAGACATCAAAAATCTTACTGATCCCAAACATTTGAAAAGCAGTGCATGTTCTGTGTTTATGGAGAATAAGAGCTGCAACTTTATGGATTGGACACCTTCAACTGCACCTTGAGCTAATTACCGCTCAGAGTCGAGTGATGTTCTCGAAATACACAGGGGAGTTCGGTTCTCAAAAACCTCCCATTGTTCTCCCAGTTTCTTAGTTTTCCAGCACTCTTGATGTGGTTGTGACGGAGAGTTGTTCAGACAGATCGTCTTCTGTTAGCGCCTGTGTCTTTAATCAAGATGCGAGTGGCAGGTAGAAGCGACGCGTTCTGTTCAGAGTCAGGATTACCTTTCTCGCTCAGCGATGGAGAAGCCAAAGCTCCTCTTGTTGCAGATCAGTAAGTGCGGAGGCAGGCCTTGTTCGAAAATGCCTTCAAAGTCTCTGAAAAATGGCAGAGGGAGAATTGGGGCATTGGGGTATTTATTTCATAAATTCGGTAGCGGTAAATATTCAGGTAATTATGGAGGATTGTAAGGCTAACTGTTTGAGACTGAGTTAAAATGGGAGGGTGAGCTAGAAGAGACAAGAAGCAAAGAAATAGAGGTAAAACAAATGAAAAAAGCATAACAGAAGTACTATTTGTAAGGATAGTGAAGCAGAGTCTTTGAGTTTCAGAAAAGATGCGGTGCATTCTATGGAAATGTTTAAGGACTAAATTACTTTAGTGCATTTTTTGAGTGTTATTTTAATATCGAAACATAAGCCATAAAAAACTATCGCAGAACATCTACATCTTCACCCACTTGTATATTTTGTAATAAAACAGGTATGTAACCAAAGATTAAAAACATTTAATAATAATATAATTTAGTGATAATTTATTACAAAAAATCTATTATTCAATAGGATTGTTTAGAATTTATACTTTATTATTATTATTATTATAATTTTTACTATTATATAGTATGCAAATAAAATGGATTTATATATATATAAATGCTAAACCCTGTCAATATTCTGACAAATTGACTATTAAATTGAATTGACAAATTGAATATTCTTATTGCAAATGTTCCTTTTATAGTAGTTTGTAAAAAAATTTTTTTAACATTTTTAATTAATTACATTTTTAAGCCCATTTTATGCTCTTCTTTGCAAATTTTATGTATAATTGTGAATAAATAGATGTATATACATATAATCACTTTTCACAGCCTTATAAAGATGCATATGGGTTTCATTTACTTTAAGGAAGAAGCATGTGAGATTGCATGTCAAATTGTCAGGTTCTACTTTCATCTTTGTGATTTTAATTTTTTATGTATTTTTCCTTTCACTATGCATTTATCAGCAATACATGCACTGGCTCATGCACTGTTAACTCTTCATACCCTTGGAATTATAAGGTTTTATCTGCATTCCGAGTAGTTTTGAGATATTGAGCTTCAAAGTTTTCACATTCCATTCGACTGTGTAGATAGAACCTTGTTGTTTTTTAAATAAAAATCCCATAATGTATACAAAATAAAAAACGATCTATCACATAATGTAAGTAAGTTGTCACAGAATAACAATATGGGAATAACTAAATTTTGACAAAATGTCAGATAAAACCTTATAATTCCAAGGGGACGTCTTGTCTTAGCTTTCCAAGTTAACCCAGCTCAATCTAGGTGTATTTTTCTCTCTTTCTTCTTCTGCATTTCTTTTCACTGGAATGCTGTCTACTTCCCAGTCTGCTTTCAAGGTCAGTATGCCTACTTTCCTCCCCTGCATTTCCTTACAACTGCAAATCAACTTCTTTAGGTGTGTAACCTACATAAACTATATGCTGCTTTACCAGGGCCTGCTCTGTAAATCATTTTAAGGATGGTTCGAATGATCCGGGACCTGTGTTTCTGAGGGGCTGATGGGGGGGGGACTGTATCCGCTAGATGGGTGGGGGGATAATTCAGTGGTTGATTGTGGTGTGGTGGTGCCCTTGGGCGATGCACTTAACCCCAATTTGCTCTTGTTGCCTCCATCACTCCCCTTGGACTTGCTTCTAAAGTTTCTATGGAAAAAAGAGAAACTGCTCTGACCTGAATTGATTAAAGTTTCAAAAGAAGGAATGAGGAAACCTGGGAAGGTCAAGCAGGCGCTACAAACAGAAGAGCTTGTCTTATTAATGCAGGCTAGCTTACCTGTGAGGTCTGCTGAGACGAGTTCAGAAGAAGAAAAGAAGGACTCACCAGAGCTTCAGCTGTATGCGGATGACAGATAGAAAGGATGTGGGAAAAGAACTTGGGAGAGCCCTTGCAGAACTTCTAATTGGAGCGTAAAGAATCTCCATCAGTCATTTTCTCCCGAGCGGTGTTGAAAAGCTTGCCTCTTCTGCCAGCGCACCGTCGATATGGACCTGTCCCGCTACAGCCAGGATCTCTGCGCTCGGCTTGTTTATCATGGTTATTATTTGCATCTCTTTTTAGTTTGGTCTGGAACAGAGACTTGTCAAGCTGTTTTATTTTTTCCGCTCTTGTTACTCCACTAGAAAACAAGTCGAATGTTTCGGGAGCGCTTGACAGAACTGTCATTCTCTCTCTCTCGATCTCTTCCTCGCTCATCCTTTTTCTCCTCCTCTTTGTTTTGTGGCTTTTTTGATTTATTCTCTGGAACTCAGCTACACAACAAACAGGCCGATTTGATATCTCCCCCAGATGAAGGGGCGCGGCGTAATGAAAAGGAATCCATGTCACCCTCAAATGAATTTTCCCCAGTGTTACGCTTCTGCTGCTGAGCTCCAGGGCTTCTTGATTTAGTCTACAAATGCTTGACAATAAATATGATCATTGTGCATCGTTCCCTGAAGTATGAACGCTTCCTGTCTACTCTTTCTCTTTCTTTTTCTTTTTTATTTCTGTCTCACTCTTTTTCTCTTTCATTCTACGTCTTAATTATTTTTTAGATTTTCATTTTTCTTTCTTTTGTCTCTATAACTGTATTTCTTTTTATCTCTTACTTGTTATCTCTTAGTCGCTATGGCTCTTTGCACATTTGTTTTGCCTATAATATAAACAGGTAGTTTTCTTTCTTTATAACCATGCATACTATGCAATGCATTTTATAAAATATTTAAAAATCAACTTTTTAATTATTATTATTATTTTTTTTAATTTTTTTTATTATTCCTTTTTCCCCTTTAGTATTTGTTTTGTCAGTGACATAAAGTCTTGTTTGGCTGATTTATGTCCTATATTAAAATAATCTTTAGTGTTTTCTTTTTAATTGTTTCTTTTTTTTCATTAGTTTTTATGCCATTTTTTTTCTGATTTATTATATATTTTTTATTACATTTATTTTTGACAATTTATTTGTGCACATTATTTAAAAAAAAATTCTTTAGTGTTTTATAAGCGCAATCAGTTTTAATTAAGGTTAGCATGCAGTATGTTATTTAAGGAGTTTTTAATATATATATTGTCTTTGTAATATGTTTCGTAATATATTTTGTCATTCCTCCCTCTGTTTTTCCTCTCTCTCCCACATTCTCTGTTTGTGTAATTGAAGTCACCGTTACTCATTCTGGAGAGGTAGAAGGCTGTATTTCTGGGTTTTGTCTCATTATTTTGGCGAGACTGTTCTGCTGCGCTGGTCTGCCGCTCGGCAGGTGAAGGCCACAATCCCGCACAGACAGGGAGGTCTGCTTCTCTGGGCCTGTCGATGAGTGCATACGATCCGGCCGGCTCGGGGAACACGTCCGCCTGTCTGTTGTCTCTGTGTGCTTTCCAGTTAGCTTTGACTGGCCTGGCCTCAGGGCCGACCGCATGATTATCTAGATTAGTCAAGGGCCGGAGAGAATAATCCGCTCCACGCAGGACGGTACGTAAGAGACGCGGGGACACCCCGCCATGCACTTGGCCACAAAACCTCCTTAGAAGCCAAAGTCTATTAGACTCGAAAAGTTTGCGCTCACCGCAGACAGAACTGTGAAAATGAGCCCTGCTATCAAGCCAGCTCTGCTCCACCTGCTGCTAGAGAAATGGCCACAGTCTGCGCAGAACCCACATTTCCTGTCTTTTATTAGTCCTGAGCTCACGAACATATCCTGAACGCCAGGAAGGAGATATCTGGCCAATATAAAGACACAATTGACATTAAAGGATGACTTTGAGAGGGATGAGGGATGAAGTAAACACACTCTCAAACAGTCTTTGATGGCGTTCCACTCCGTTCTCTGCCGGTCAAACAGGTCGGGCTTGCAATAAACAGAAAGGTTTTTGTCCTTACTCAACCTTTTTGCTGTTTATCCCTTCCTGGACTGTTAGTGTGGGCACACTTATGTGCAGTTCTGTCAGCACGGTTGAAAGGAACAAGAAAAATGACATCAAAAAGTGGGCCCAAAAGTCTTGGATAAAAACACGGCGTGGTAACCATCTCCAGCCTTCTGCGTTGCGCAGCCCGCTCATAAACGCAGGTTGGCTTCGTAACGTAAGACACATTTCTGTTTTCTACCCAGAATTCCTTATAACAGCGTGATGGATTTATTTCCTCAACATTGATTTCCTTGTGCATTCATCTCAAAATCGCACCCAATTTTACCATTGGGTCTTGTTTTATGTTATTAAGTGTCAGGTGCGATTGAACTTTGGAATAACGTTTGTTTTAATGCCCGCCGGGCCTCATTTCTCCAGTTAAGTGACCACAAAACGTAATTGTTTAGAAATGTAGGTTCATATTATTTTGAGAAAGGAAATGTTGAAAGAGCGAACGTTTTACAAGGAGTCATTTTGAGGGCTTGCGCATTTTGTTTTCCTAGCTCGACCTTGCGGTGGCGGTCATTCAACAGTGTTCACTTTTAACTCATCATGGCGACTTGTCCTTCCCTTGAGTGCAAATGTGAAAAGGACTTGGTTTTTGTGTTTTGAGAGGTGTTTACTAGATGCCTGTTTGAAAGACTTCATTATGCAGAAGTTTAGAAGATCTCTATAGCCAAAAGTTAGCAAACTTTCTGATGTTTGCTCACACGCTTCAGCCGATATCTCGAGAATTTCAAAGTGCTTTCAAGCCTCACCCTGTAAACATCGCCTGGAGCTCTCTTGCATATGAATTATTAATTGTAAGATCTGGACCAAAATAATGAATTAATATTTGTGATAATATTCAAGGGTTTCAGCTCCATGAAAATAAATTTCATTAAAAAGCATTAGGTTAGACTGAAGTGCAGAAATTCTCTTCTGAACGCATTTTCACCTGTGTGTTTTGTTTGGATTTATATGTAATGTTTTGATGTATAATTAGTGTGTTTTTCCTCTAGACAAGCTCAAAGATTATTTGCTTTCTCTCCCGCCCTGTCATAGAACTGTTTACCTGTTTTTCATTTTTTCCACTCATGTTAATGTTGCTTCTCTCGTTGCCTGAAGCCGCACTAACACTCAAATATAGTACAGTTTTCCTAGTATTGATAATATGGCCACTAATGCAACATAAAGCTCAGTACAGAGAGGAGGAAGATGACAGGGTTATGTATGTGATCCAGAGCTTTATTTAGAGGAAAGGAAAATGTTGGCATTGGAAAAATTGAGGTAAAGGCCTTTAAATGGGGTTTCTGCCCTTGAACACTTACGTAGCTGTGCTCACTATGCAGAGATGTTTCCATTTAGGTTTGTGTTTCCTGTGTGTTAGCATAAGAGTGAGATGTTCTCTTAAAATATCTCTTATATTTATTCCTTCTTACACTACCGTTCAAAAGCCTTAGGTCAGTAAATTATTTATAGTCCATGTTTAAAAAGAAGACTCTTATACTCACAAAGGCTGCATTTATTTGATCAAAAATATAGTAAATGCAGTAATATTATGAAAATATTATCACCATTTAAAGTAATGGTTTTCTATTTGAGTATATTTTAAATGTAATTTATTCCTGAGATGCAAAGCTGAATTTTCTTCAGCATTACTCCAGTCTTCAGTGTCACAGGATCCTTCAGAAATGCTGATGCTGATTTAATGCTCAAGAAACATTACTTATTATTATCAAAGTTGACTTTTAAAAAAAAAACATGAATAGAAAGATCAAAAGAACAGCATTTATTTGACAGAAATCTAATGTAAAATTTTACATAAGATGTGTGACTGTTACATGACGAGTACATCTTCTGAATATTCCTTTTCATGTGAATGCAGTTGGGTGTTGTGTGGTTCACTGTTACACTGATAAATGTAAAGCAGAGCTATATTTTGGGTCTATTTAAGGAATCTTTGAAATCAGTATTTGATTTATCCTGACAGGATGGGCTAGATTAGACTGTCACCATCACTTAGTGGAGCATAGTGGAGCTCACTGAAAATATTGGCATGCATGCTAGTAATATCTGCCTAACAAAGCCTCTCTGTCAACAAGGTTTACCAATCGCTTTTGTTATACACTGTACCTGCGCCATCGTACGCTCTTATCACAGCATATCAAAAATACCAGAATGACTGGCGAATTGCATCTGAATTAGATGTTGCCATTCTTCTTTATTGTTGTAGAAGTGTTTCCTCCATGAACTCTGTGAAATGGGGTTACCTTTCCCATCACATCAGAGCTCAAATGGAGACATATAAACATATAATCAAAACCCTGAATAAAGGCTGGCGCGCAATGCATAAAAAACATCAGCTGCTTATTGCAAGTGTAGCAGAGCCAAGCAGATGGCTTGGCCTCTTCTGGAAACACCAAATAGGAACATTCCAGTATATTTATGACCTGTTACACAAACTCCCTGGAGCACACACACAAAGTCTTTCTTTTTGCTTTGTTATATGTTCATGTTATCTTCAAGATGGTTTTTTGACAGCACAGTGCAATTTGCCTGATGTTTCCAGAATGGACATGAAATTTATTTGCAGCGCTTTTATTAGATTTTTTTTTATAGCCATCAAATTAGCAGTGTTGAGGAAACTACTTTGGAACTGCAACTTGTTAAGACGCTCATAAAATAGTTACACTACAGCCAAGGTACGCTTAGAGTAATAGTAGTGCTAGTTAACTAAAAAATACTTTTTTGAGAAAAAAAAAATCTTGTCAGATGGTACTCCTTAATTCTGCAGTTAGCCCATTCATCTGGGATGAGACTCCAGAACTAACTAATAAAACTAGAAAATGCGTTTATATAACATAGCCGAAAACATTGTTTAAATAAATATTTCGGTTTTAAATGAATTGGTGAATCATTTAAATGAATCAGCGAAATGTTTGTTTAAATCAGCGAATTGTTTAAATAAATCAGTGAATCGTTTATTTAATCAGTGAATCGTTTATTTACATGAACCATGTGAATGAACTGATTCACCAAACTAAATCCGATTTCCCAATGCAACATTCGAGAGAGAGGACAAAGTTCACTCTGCTGATGAAAATTACAGCGATGGAGCCATGCTACACCGCTGCTTATTGGTAAATCCGCACTGTGGTCAAGTTAGTAGCATGCTGGTTTTAGTTATTTACACCCTAACGGTGCAATAGATTCAATGACTTACTGTGTTTTTGTTAGCCTCAAGAACCGATTTTGGTTTGTGTTCACAGAAATGTGATTATAGCAAATATTGGATACAAAATTGGATGAAATGGTAGTGGACTTCGCCTCTTCGTCGCCTACACTCTGTCAACACGTCTCGGGATCCTCATGTCCAAGAGAAAAGAAAACCTTGGGAACCTTCTGAAAAGACAGATAATTGCCCAAACAAGTTGCTCCTTTACTAGCAGATTGTCACCAGACTAACCAGATCTCCAAACCTTTCTATGGCAGTTGTTAACTTGTTGTATCTAAGTTGTATCTGCAACTGGAGCCAGAAGACTGCGGCTTTCTTCTGGTACTTCCACACAGAGACTCCACTGTGCTCAGGACAGCTCATCCAGAAGAACGATCAGGTTCTAGTGGCGCAGTGGCTTGGCCTGATTTCTCCAAGCCTTGTTCAACGTCACCTTGCTTCAGTGAACTCGCTCTGAAAGCTCCAAAGCACCAACCAAAGTACCTTGGTGCTGCTTTCCTGGCACATGTAGATGTGGTTTGTCATATTCTATAAGTCCTCATAATAACTCTTCAATTACCTTCCTGTATTGTGTGTCTTGGGCAATGCTCTGTGGTGTCAAGGGGGGGGGGGGGCGATGGAGGTCTTTCCACAACGCTGTGTTATTACTCATTTAAAGACATTGGTGTTGGCATTGTCTGTAGTGCATCTGTTCTGCAGGGCAGACGTGCAGATTTTCCCTTTTTTGGTTCAAGTCAAGATGGTTAACGTAACCGATCCCTGCCGCGATGCTGCCAGTGTGCAATACATCGGCGGCGGCCACGTAAACAGGAATACTCTTACGCTCTGACGCTCGTTGGGGCCGAGCAACCGCAGCATCTAGGCCTGTTGGTGCGACACTTCTCAGAAATGAAACTGGCTTGAATGCTCTTTTAATTTATTTATTCCTGCCTTTTTGGTAGTGCTTTGTGTTTCTGTGGGTTTCCATGCCACAGCAAATGGAGGAGGGAAAAGGATAACGAGAAAAATCCCAGAGCTCTAATACAGACATACTGCCTTTCATTTGCAGCACAGCTTGATCTGTGGAGATCAGTCCTGCTCCCTTTTGTTGTCATTTATAATAAGCTAGACCGCTTTTTGCTCTTCTCATTGACCCTTCTGTTTGTACTTGACTGCTTGTATGTGTACAAAAGAAGATAAAACTCTTAAACTCTTTGAGGAAGAGGTCTTTGATTCTACTTGTGGCCTGATTATAGTTGGTATTTCATTTTATCTTTTTAATATACATTATTCTAATTAAAATATATTTTAAATATAGCTGCATTTTCAAATGTATATAAACTCATATTTAAATGTATACAATCAGACTGTGACCTGATTTCATCAGTTATACATAATGCCATTTTATTATATTTTATTTGATTTTTTGTTTTGTTTTGACCCATTCATAATTATACACCCTTAAAAATAAAGGTGCTTTAAAGGATCTTCACAGTGATGCCATAGAATAATTCTTCAGATCTTTTGGCATTGCTAGTTCCTAAAAAGTTGCTATACACTTAATTGTCAAAGACACACAAGTTCCTCCCTCCTCATGTTTCCTGTAT
Organism: Carassius auratus; assembly: GCF_003368295.1. NCBI lineage: Eukaryota > Metazoa > Chordata > Actinopteri > Cypriniformes > Cyprinidae > Carassius > Carassius auratus. Next base: position 12,508,264 of record NC_039246.1, read on the forward strand.
CCATCCACCTCAATGTCCGTCTGTAAATGTCTGACTGAAATCTGTTGGTGTGTCCGTACAGGCAAATGAAAGACCAAACCAAGAAGGTTGCCAATCTGAAGCACAAAGAGCAGGTGGAGAAGAACAAGAATGCTCAGTTGATGGAAGAGGCTCGTAAGCGAGAGGATAACATGAACGAGTGTTCTCAACAGATTAAGGTAAAGTCATGACATTTATTTACTTTATTCACAGCTATGTAAAGTTCTTGAGTCCATTCCGGATCAGACTTCACTCATATGTTGTTGTCTAATTGAAATGCAGGATGAATCCCCTTGCCTTGCACTTGACTAGAGCAGTGGCTGTTATAGTCTTAACATTGAAACTTAACCCATAATGAGACCCATCAACCTTTTAAGAGGGTCAAAGTCCCCCCAAAACCATGAGTTATTCACAAAAGCTCAATCTTTTGTGCAGCGTTTAAAGGTTTTCCTTCTGCGCTGCCTAGAAATGTGTCTCCTCAGAGCGATCCGTCTTCTGATTATATAAGTTTGGATGTCAGCTCCGGTTCCTCATTTGAGAATTGCTGGGATTCTTCTCAGGTAAAGAGCGATCTCATGTTTCCCTCATCCAGACCGCATTCACGCACATCCTGACCTTGTGTCCTCCTCTCATTGTGAGCTTTGGAGTTCGGGAAAAGAGAAAAGGAGAGAATAATTGAACGATGAAATAAGACACAGTTGTTCAGTGCAGCCGCAGGAACTATTTTTGAATTTACGACTCCACGATATTGAAGCAGAAGTGTCGGCAACGGAATCCAGGTATCGGCATGTTTAGTTTAAGCTGATTTGCAAATACAAACTACTTTATCCAGGCTCATGTAACTTTCATCATATTGACTATTTTTGTCCTGATTTGACAGGATGGTGGTCTGTGGTGGCCACTCCTGCCATTCTAGAGTGAGGGTTCGAATAGCAAGCCAGAATCAGCAGTTAATGTCTGTGAGAATCTCAGTGCAAAAAGTCCCACTTTTTATGGAGGGGCTGTTTTTCCTTTTTGCCGTAGACCTCTGGACAACAATGCCACAGCGGCCCTGCCTTTGTTGTGGTTTTCGGTGTTTTTCCTGGCTGTCGGTTTGTTCTTTCGATCATTCTCCGTTTTCACATTTTCCTTGTTCTGTGTCATGTGTTCTTTGTTTTCGTTCGAGTTCATATGCTCTTTTTCTGACAGCAGGATTGATGTGCTATTGGACCTCAACCTGTGGTACCCAGCGACTGGCGCGTCAGTGTGTGCGTGCGCACAAATACGTGTTGCGGTCAAAGAGAGCTCATTTATGACTTCAGGGCCCCAGCATCCTCCGTGGGGTCACGTTGCCGCGAGCCCACATTGTGGCTTGCGCTCCCCCGTTCGAAGCACACTGATGCGGCTGCATCGTGGGCCTCTTCTGGAAGCGGCGACAGCTGCTTCCTTCAGCCAAGACCTTCAACCACCACCTTCCCCCACAGGCCCGTCACGAGCCGGCCTTGAGGCCCTGAGACTCCAGATCAGGCGAACCCCGAGCTGTCTCCACACGCTATTGGACGTGTTTGGAAGGGAAACCGATTGTTGTAGATGATTTGGTATGGTTACGGTGGTCCCGCTACATTCGGTTGGTTAGGGTGAGCTGAGAGAGAGGTTAGTCCAGGACACCAGAGCAGTCGTCTCTCTCTGACCCGGCACTAAAAATGGCTTTTTCAATCAATGAAGAAGGTTTCCATTGGATCCCTGAGGTGGGATGTGGGGTGGTCGGTTGTGGTTGAGCACCAGAGCTGCACAAACACATTCAGAATAGCAACTGTTGACATTGGAGAAGGTTACATGGTCAGTTTTTTTGAGTTTTCTGCTGGTGGCGTTGTGCTGCTTTCACATGATTTGATCCAATCAGTCCTCTAATTAGTGGTGCTTTCTTAGGCAAGCATCACTGTTACTTCCAACAAACCCATAGATTCATTTGTGCTTGAACTGAATTGGCCTTAACATGCAGGAAGTTTAAACTGAAATTGGAATGGCAGGAAGTGGAAATTACTTTCCCTAAACTGCAATGCTAAGAAAGGCAACACAGGTAATGCATTTTGGTCATTGATGAGGTGTTCAGCAATCTGTTTGTCTGTAAGTCCTATAAAACCTTCAACCTTCAAAAAAAAAAAAAAAAAAAAAAATGGACCAACTTTCATTCTTAAGTTTCTTAAAAATTGTTACATTGTTTTTGAACAATACGTATTAGGCTTATATGAAATTCTGAGAATTGAAATTCAAATTTATTTTTTGCAACCTCATTTGAAATTTAATTCAAATTCAATAATGGATTTGGAATGAAAAACGCTGTGAAACAATTTTGTTATAAATGTTTTGTTTTGCTTTTATTTTTAATGTTTCTTTATTAAGTTTGATATGCTTAATATGAAAATCACATTCATTTTTGTGAGTCATAAACAGTGCTCGTGTAAAAAAGCTAAAACTATAGAATCCAATCTAATAGTGTTCCTGTGGCTTAGTGGTAGAACATTGTGTTAGCAGCGCAAAAGGTTGTGGGTTCAATTCCCAGGGAACACACATACTAGTAAAAAAAATAATAATAATAAAATGTTTGTCAGAATGTTCCAGAAACTTCTATAATATTTCCATCCTTGCAAAAGAAAAATCTTAAAAAATATTAGCAAAATGAGTACAAAACCCATCTGTAATAAACCAGTGCTTCATAAATAATAGTAGACGTTCTAAAATTTACAATAATAATACTTTTTATTTTTATTTTTTACAGTATTTAATCATTTTGAATTAATTTCTGAATTGCTCATTGGTAACCAACCCCAACACTAAAATTGGGCCTACTAACAACTACCAGAAAACTCTAGAAACCACATAATACACCAGATAGCAACGTGCTATTCACTACTTTGCTAAATCTTGGTAGTGACTTTTTAATGGGCAAGTATCAAAATTGTCAACGTCTAGTTAATTAAGATTAGCTGTTAGTTTCCATAAGATGAACAAATGGGGCGCAGCCGCTGCATGTGCAGAGAATTGCAATGCAAGAGAAGGTCTTTGATCAATGGCTCTCAAGAGCATGACTTTAACCTCTTGTGAATTATCCCTATCCTTTTTCATTTATCTCTCTAGTCTGATAAAACTGGAGATGGGTTTTTATAAGCCTCCACATCTCTTCAGCATTTGAGACTTTTTCCGCCCGGAAACAGAGTTCCCAGAGGTGCAATATGTACTGAATCATCAAGACGTACCCCCCACCCCACCTCTCCCGCTGATCAAATATCATCAGCCTGAAGAAATCAAGACTTTCGCCGGGAAGCAGGATGGAGAGAGACAGCGGGGGAGAAAAGATGACATTATAATGAAGCCCAGTAAATACCTGTTTTACTGCGTGGTTGAGTCTGTTCCCTTTTACTGCACGTAGTGCAGCGCCAAATGCCCTGACTCCCAGCATGCCCTGTGACCAGAAGGCCCCACTGTATCCCAATCTCCACCTTGACCGGCCTTCATCAAAGACAGATACAACGGAAAAATTGAAACAGAGAGTTGGAAAGAAAATAGAAAGGTCAAAGAATGGAAAGGTACATCAAGTCAGCATGCTTCAGTTCAGAAAGGGTGAACAAATTCTGCCGCATACTTTGTGCAGTCATCAAAGCAAGCTCAGAAAAGGGTTTCCCCCACAGGTGCAATGTGTGCACTACTCCAGAGATGCCATTAGACTGACGCCGGAGCGCCGCACATTACGAATAGTGGTTGTAAGCCATAGGTCTTCTGTTTATAAGTCTCACAGCCCCTTTTATGTTTGGCACAATGTGCTCTAGTGTGGTTGTAAACATCAGCACTCAAATGCAGAGAGCTCAGAGTGACACCTTTAGTGTGCAATAGTGGAACAGTATTTTATAACGTTTGTCGAGTTAGGGATCATGCTGCTAAGTATTCTTACAAGCACTGGTGGTCTTTTTATTCTGCGTGTAAGTTTGTGCACGGTTAAGAAAGACTGAATATATATGCATCGCAGGTTGATTTATCTTCATGCTTTTTATTTTATTATTTATTTATTTTATTTTTTTACAGCAGGAGATTCCTAAATGTCAGAACAATCTAGAGAAAAATCTAGTGAAGCTAGTCAACCTCGGTAATTAACCAAGCTTGACCCATCCTTAACTAACACATTATATTAAGATTTATGTAACAGGTACACACCTGCATCATGCAGACTCTCCTTGGCCTTTCTCCTTGTGTTCGCATTTGCAGGCAAATGAAAAGATCTGACAGGTGATGGCGACACACTGGAGTTAATAAAGCCAAAGTGCTGCAGGCAAATCGCAGGTTTATGGTCCTTTTTAAACACGCAGATATAAAAGAGTCAAACAGGAGCCTTTTATGACTCACTGGCCTGCCCATGCTGCTTTTATTGAGGGGGAACATATTGCTTTCCCTGGGGGGAGGCGTTTTTTCATCCTAAATGTCATTTTCTCAACCTGCCATAACAGAGTGGTTGCAGTGCAACATCCAGGATCCATTAGGAAGCTATAGTTGACACAGGATGGCCTTAGGAAATGGGATTCAGTGGGATGGGTGGGCATACCTGGTTTGCTAGTTTTAGCTGGTGCCCTGTTTTGTTCTTTTTTGTACATTTTGTTTGAGTTTAGTTTTGTTTTGTGTTGCTTTGAAGTTTTTGTTTGGGCTTTTTTGTCTTTTTTGGAGTCTTGTTTTGTCACTTTTTTTTTTTTGAGGGGGGGGGGTATTTTAGTTTTGTTTTGAATTTAGTTTTGGGTCTTTTTATTTTATTTCTTGAGGTCTCTGTGGAATGTTCTTGAATGTTCCACTCTGATCTTCCAAGACATCTGAAGACTGACGAGAGATCAGAATTTAGTGGTAACACTGAGCAAAGGTGAAACAAAACTGCGGTAAAAATCCACCCGACAAGGTCGTCATCACTAATGCGGTGGCGAGAGCCATTCTCAACACTCAGAAGGAAACGGAAAGAGAGAGAGGTAAATCGAGGCAGAGACTGAGGAATGGAAATAGCGCAGGAAGAAAAGCAAGAGGCGCAGTGTACTTCACACATGAAAGCCTTGATTCTGCCACTCATCACCTCTCGAAAGCGAACAGGCCAGGAGGGAGCTAACAGACGCCAGTCGTGAGACTGACACTCCAAAGCACTGGTGGAGAGGAGCTCTGACTAGAGATCGGCTACTTATATAGCAAGCTGTGGGAATCAAGAGCAACTTGTTTGGTTGTAGGGACACATTGGGCTGCAACAGTTCTATTTTCTTGTGTATGTTAGAGATGGTGTGTTAGCATGACTGCTCAAACAGTAAAAAGGAAAGGAATGCCATTTTCTTTGTGGGCTTTCCAAAACTTTTTTTTGTTCTCTGTGCTGTTGCAAATCCCTGAGCTGCTAGCCTGTGCCAGAAATCGTATGACATAGGAGTCGTTGAGTAACAAATGGTAGAAATCTCAGCGCTCAACATTACAACTATGAGAAAGGAAATCATGCCTTAAAATTAGAAGATCGTTTTGCTTTTTTTGGCAAGGACATCACCTGATCATTTGCTACGGAACACAAATCCACTTGAGAGGGATGATACAGAAAAATAGCCTGACTGGAGCTAAACACCCTGGATTTATTATCTACGTTTTTTCTTCTTAAATTGATATGCATTGGAAAAAATACCTTTTAATTAATTTTTATTAGGTGTTTTTTTACAATACATTTCTGGTAGCATTGATTGTATCTTGAATATAGTGAAAGGGGTTTGTTTTAAAGATCCAGTCTCTCAAAAAAAAAAAAGAAGAAAAAAAAAAACTTGTCTAATGGAGTATTGCTTAATTTCTCGTTTCAAGCATTTTTTTATATTTTAACTAGATTCAAAATACTCATAAAGAATCGTTTTTTGCACTGTGTTATTGCAAAACAAGTTGGCAAATACTTGGGTTTCACTCTCTCCTCATGCAGATAGATAGGAGCTGAGCTTGCATGTCTAGAAAACAATTGCCCGAGGGTGTTACCCAGATCCAAAATGGCCGCCAAGTGTGCTGACTTGCTTTTAAAAAAAGCCTTTGCCTTTACAGAGCTGCACCATCTGATACCCATCAGCCCCATATGCAGGCCCTCCACCCCTTCAATCAGAACAGAGCCTTGTTGTTTACACCCATCTTTGTTCTGCTACATCTCATGTCTTTCTCCTCCTCCTTATGCTAAGTGTTTAGCCTTCGGCCGTGTGGGACGTTCTTGCTCTCATTCTTGTGTTTTCTGTTTTTTGGGTCCACTGTCATGTACATAAACTAGTGGCTTTGAAACTGTCCCAGTGGCTTCCCTGCTGAGGGCAGAATTTCCCTGCAGAGATACTTTGATGATAATGACTTTATGCTTTGGGGAGCCAGTTTTATGACACATTGTGCCTAGACACCCGCTATCGTTCAACGCACAGTAGAGCAGTGATCACAGGACTGTGAATTAAAGGTCAGCTTCCCACCACCACAGGCTGAGGGTGGAGATACCTGAAGGCCTAACACACCTGGCCAATGTTTTTCCTCATGCATTTTTTTCATGCTTTTTTACTCCGCATAATGAGTGTTTATGCTTGTAATCTGAAGTGTAAGCCTAGGGTTGGCTGTGCCACTTTTTACTTAAAATGAGAAATTAAACTAATATTATATTTCAGTGTTATTTTCTAATAGTCTTATAGCTTATATAAAACTTTACAATTTAGCTTTTATTTTCATATTTTCTTTTTTTCAGTTTGATTTTCAATTTTCTTAATTTTTTTATGGCATAGCCTATTTAGCCTTAATTTATTTTAATTATTTTTGTTGTTGTGGTTGTTATAGTGTTATTAATTCAACCGACAATATTAACTGAAATAAATAGTTTATTTTAGAATTTTAATCATTTTTTACCAGTTATAGATGTAGTTGACAAAAGCTGCACTGGTCTGCGATCAACTAGAAATGTAAAAAAAAAAAAAAAAAACTTATATTTCTTATAACCATAGAAATATGGTATACTGTATATCAGAAAAGTAATGGGATGAGTCAATACATGAAAAATTTTCATTTCAAAATAATACCATGAAAAGAGGGAAAAATGTTTACAGTACTAATGCATAATGCAGTTCCAATGCATTTTTCTTTATATTGATATTTTAAAATGTTTTATAAAATATAAAATACATACAGATGTATATTTCAGGATATTTTTCTTCAGAGAAATTGTACTTATAGTTAATGTATGATATTTATAACGTATAATAATACATATTACATAAATTATTAAAATGTTTTTTTTTTTTTTTTTTTTTTACTAATCTTTAGTAAATAATTGGCATGGTTATATTGGCAATTCACCAAAATATTTTATATATTTATTAAGTTATGCCATATGATTTTGTATTTTTATTTTTTATTTTAGCATTGAAAATTGCTTGTCAATTTTTTCAATCATAGGCAGAATAGAATTGGCTTTTTCTATAAAAAATAATCATATACCATTTGCTAGATTTACGACATGACACGTCTTACCCCACTCCCCCAACATCAAGCCATGATCTTGATGTATAACATGCAGAAAGCCGTGTAAGATAGGAGAGCGAAAGGGGTTGAAAGAGTTGGAAGATGCCGGAAAAGGCTCGCTTCAAAGAGCCACATCACTGGAGGTTATAGAAATGAAGTAAACAGTGTTCGTAGCTCTTAGATCTGCAGTAACCACAGCACCCACAGGCTTGATATCCAGCTCTCTTGGGAGCATTTCAAAGCCCTGTTTTGAGCTCGTCATGGAAGCTTAGATTTCTTTCTGCTTGTCACTCACTTTAATTCCCTCCTCTCCTGGCCTTCTTGTTATTGATTGCGTTCAAAAATTAACAACACTCTAGTTTATTGTGGCCCACTTTCAGCTACTTCCTCTCAAATTTTCTCCCTCGTACCATGGCTGTTCTAAACCACTGTGGATTCGCTGAACGTCCGATGAACTAATGCAGATTGGGTTTGTTGTGTCTCTTGACTCTCCAAAGAGTCGAGACCAAATGCGGTCCAGTCTGGCAGAGCATTTCGCCAGTATCTGAGCTTTTCAACTCAAACCAGATCCGGGATCGGGAGCTCGAGATCATATGGCGGGGGTAGCCGGAATCACATCAGCATGTTCTCATTTCTTTAATAGACTTCCAAGGTCTTTTTTTATTGGGCCTGTTTGTTGGCATATGTTGTTTGATGTTACCAGGCTTTTGGCCGTCTGATACGCTTATCCCAGCCAGGAAGGATGGACACCTGCTGCTCTTTCCGGTTCTTTGATAAACATTTGTAATTCCTCGTTCTCACACCCAAAATGGTACAGAAGAATCCTCCCGCTGGGGGAAAAATGACTGCTTTAAGGGACATCTGCTACCAAACCCTCCACTTTGGCTGCGTCTTAGACGTTTAGCTGAGGTCATCCTGGATTATTTTAAATTGTGTCTTACTGTGACCTAAACTCCTCACCCTGACGAACTGCTGAAACCGCTTGAGTCCTGGGATAGTGCAGCCGCACTGCGAACACGTTTTTCAATCCCGTTCCATCCAAAAAGAAGCCACAGATGGGAACGAAACGGGTTCGTGTTGAATCAGGACACCCTGGGTCGATTATCCGTGTGTGTGTGAGCATGTCAGACAGCTGCAAGTCATTCTGCCCCAACTGTGCGAGCTGAGCTCTTGTTCTTCAGGCTCGTCCTGCTCATCTGCTAATTGGATGTGCGAGCTGCGGAGAGCTGCGGAGAGCTGGGCAGATTCCCCAGCGAGCCCCACCCGAACCCGGCCGGTCCCTCCGGTACAGCATGTGGCTTTGATTTGTGGCTTCCCTGAGGTGTCTCCTTCTATCATCTGTGTGGTTTTGGCACCAAAAGCATTACCGTAATGAGATATTGACCGAGCAAAAAGGATTACTGTCGCTTTAAATCAAACCAAAGTGATTGCGGTCTGCCTGCGAGAGGAAAGTGGAAGCTAAATATGGTCAAAATAAGATAGAGCCTTTATACCACATGCTGTGATCTGTACCCCATCACCCTGCTCGTGTCCTGTACTTCCTGTAATTGCTGACCTTGGTTACTGAAAAATCCTGCTGATTCAACAGATGCATCTGGTTATCGACATTGCCTCTTGTTGCAGGAATTTGTGGTGTGGGATTCCAGATGAAAATGATGAAAATGGTGTCTGAGATTGTGTGCATCAGGCCTCTTGTCTTGATATTGAAAGTTGATGCATGGTGTTGGAAGGAATTTTAGAGACAAAATGATCAGTCTTATAATTACATCTTGAAGATTTGATTATTGATCCTTTGTCAATGATGCCCAATTACAGCCTGCAGAATGCAAATAAGTAAATAATAATAATATATTAATAATAAAGCGAAAAGTATATCTTAAATCAAAGTAACTTTGGGTAAAAGTGTGTGCGTGTCTGTATATATTTTTGATAAATGTCTATCAAATGCTTATTCTCACCTGTTTCCCTCTCTCTCTCTCTCTCTCTCTCTCTCTCTCTCTCTCTCTCTCTCTCTCTCTCTCTCTATATATATATATATATATATATATATATATATATATATATATATATATATATATATATATATCTGTGTGTGTGTGTGTGTGTGTGTGCATTTGACACAGTTTTATGAAAAATCAAGCATGCATAAATATATATTATAAATGCATGAATAAATCCTTTTGCTATTGTTGCAAATGCCAAAAATCTTTTTTTTTTCTAGTAATATCCCAGATAATGATTAATGCCCTGATTTTTTTAAAAATGGAAAAAGTATACCTTGAACATAGCTGCCAAATACATTAAAACAAATGTAAAATATTATTTTAAAATCAATTAAAAAAAAAAAATCCTTCACAGTCAGGTTTTCCATGTTAACAGTAACATGTAATGTTTGCTTTATTTCAAGAGTTTTTAAGAACAAAGTGTTATGAACAAATTACTTCTTTATCAGATATACATTCCTTAGGTATAATGAACATTTCTGTAGCTTTAAAATGAATGATGCCAAGGTCAACGGTTCAGTTTACCAGCAAATTGAAAGTTGCTTTAAAAAAAAAAATTTGTATGCTATAAATGTAAAATTAAAATGTTAATTCACTGTCATGGTCAGTTTCGCATGCAAGCATCTTCATAAACGGCTTACAAGCTCTTGATTTTTCTCTCAGGATTGTCTTCAGCAGAGCGACAGATGCATCTGGTTATCTGTGTACCTTCACATTGACTCTTTTAGCAGGAATTTGTGGTGTGGGATTCCAGATGAAAATGTTCGCTGTGATCATCGGCGTCTGGCATTGTGTGCATCAGGCCTCCATCTTCATATTGAAGGCTGATACTTTTAGCTGGAAGGCAGTTTCTCAGCATGGAGGCCATTACCACTGTAGAGCTCCATTTGTATGAATGGCAGTTTGTGTGTATGTGTGTGTAGCGGCTGTTTGCTCGGTTGTGTACGTCAGAGTGCATGTTTGTAGAGGTCTGTACTAAGTGCCTCAGGCCTGCCAAACGAGTCAGGACTTTTGTAGCCGATTTTGAAATGTGGGGGGAAAATGAAATGTGAATGTTCCTTGAAATGGAGCAGCGTAATGAACTCAAGACTGTTCCCATATTCAGCACTGCTCTGGCATCTCTCCACGTATCCCACAATGCCTATTCATTTGAGGCCCTAACCATTGCGTTCTTTCGCTCTCTAGCACACTTTCAATCAGATTTTTTTCTCTCATGGTTTCCATAATTTTTCCCCCTCTGTTTTTCCAATTCACGATACAATCAATCGCAGACGTTCATGATAACTAGGTTTTGACCTTGACTCTCTCAAGAGTGGATACTTGAAGTAGTGTGATTTCACTCTTGACCTGTGCTGAGTCATCATGGGAGCAGACCGTAGATGAGTCACTTCGATGAGATGGACAGTTTGGGTTGCCCTAACTTACCGCAGTCCAAGAATTCGTAATGTTTATACCTCACATGCTGTGAAATGACTGCAGCTTGCTTTCTCAGAGCTACCTGCTGCTGCACTTGTTAGTCGTTAGCGGTCAGTTTCGAAGTTCTCGAAAGGGCTGCATACTTAGCGTTTACAATCTTTGAACAGCTTATCAAGTATATTTTACAGTCAGAAATTGTGTTTTATAAGCAAGTTTCAACTCTTCCTGTGTTCCTGACCTTCTACAAAAAAATCTGTATTGATAAGCACCTTCATGTTTGTCAGTTGGATGTTATAGTGTCTTATTGCATGTTTACTAAAGCACTAAAATATTTTCCCACTAGGATTCTCTGCAGCAGAAGGATGAGCGCATCGAGGAGCTGGAGGAGGCCTTGCGTGAGAGCGTACAGATCACGGCCGAGAGAGAAATGGTGTTAGCACAAGAGGAATCTGCCCGTGCAAATGCAGAGAAACAGGTGAGAAATACCAAACACAGGTGAGACGAAGCTCTAAGATCATTCATATACACTTACACTTTCTTTCAGTTTTGTGCCTTGTCTTTTAAGTTCAGAGAGAAGTAGTTTATTAAGTAGAGTATATTTTTTATTTATTTTATTATAATTTTATTTTATTATCTTTTTATTAGTGCTGTCAAACGATTGCATTCAAAATTTTGTTTACATATGTAGGTGTACTGTGTAAATTTATTGTGTATATATATATACACAAACATACAGTATATATTTTGAAAATATTTGCATGTATATAAATATGTACATGCATGTGTTTGTATATATATATATATATATATATATATATATATATATATATATATATATATATATATATATATATATATTAAATATACACAGTATACACACATTATGTAAACAAAAACTTTTATTTTGGATGCGGTTAATCACGATTAATTGTTTGACAGCAACACTTTTTATTTTATTTGACCTTTATCATATTTATTTAATTTTATTTGATCTTTGTATTTACCTTTTTTGTGTTTTTTGTTTTGTTTTTAAATGAATTGTTTTGGTTTGGTTTGTTTTGGTTTCTTAAAAATCTCAATTTAATTAGATGTTTGACACCATTACCAATCCAGCTGACAAAAAGATTCAGCTTGAGGCAGCCAGCATTGGCGGTATTGAGACTTCTACCATCATAGTCTACATCCAGAGAACTTTTGAAGTATGATAAACTGTCATGTTTACTGGAAATGTTCCTAGCAATGTTTCTAAAGAGAGACCTGTGTACCTGTGATGTGTTACCTGAAGCGAATTGTGTGCTGTAACTTCAGTGTAATGCTAGCCAAACCCTACAGCCATCTTTTCATTGTGCAAATGTCCACTTCCTCATCCTCCTGGTCAAATATCCTTCCCAGTGTTTACACAGAGCTGTATGCACATCCACGCAAGGCTAGCGTCTCTCGGGCCGGGCTGTAATGCCTTTTGCTTGGCGGACAGTATCGCTCTCATTAAAAAGCCTCCTTCACAGAGCTCAGGAACCAACAAAAAGCCAGCCTGTCACAGCACATCACCACACCAGCACACAGAGCTGTGCCAACCATCCAGATCTATGCCAGCGCTGCCTCGCCTTGCCAGTGGCGGACATTCATGTGGCATGCATGGGTTACGTGTTTGTGTCTGCAGTCAGTCTTCATTTAGAATATAAATAAGCTTTGCGTGTCCTGCGTGAGGACTGCTAACTTTGGTCCGATTCAGTTCAGCCACATAGAACGTGCATACGCACACGAGGAACGTCTGGTGTGTGGACAGAACTTTCCGGCGTTTCTTTCTCTTAAGCAGAAGTTCAACTGATATTTTAAAGGTAGAGGAACAATAAATTGGGTAAATACTGTTTAAAGACTCTACATGGGTCTACTTAAAAGAAAGTTTTTTCTAAACCCATAAGACTTTGAAGCACAAATTATTAGATATTTTTAGTGAAACCCGAGTGGTTTCGGTCCCTCCTTTGAAAGTCCAAGTAACTGAAACTTTCATAGAGGTACCTTTAAATAATTCCATATGAAACGAGCAGTTTTACCCAAGTCTTAAAAATTATGAATGCTTTATATGATGATAAGATTGATATTATTCACATATAAAAGGTAGAACATATCATGTATGGATCTTCTAAATTTGGATCTAAATGGTAACCTGGACTTTCAATGGATGGACTGAAACCACCCAAGTTTCATTAAACATATTCTCATTTCAAAGTGTTTTAAAAATTAACCAAAGTCTCATGGGTTTGGAACGCCTTGGATGAGATAGATCACAGGATTTTACTTTCTTTTTTTTTTTTTTGCAATTTATCCATTTAATGCAAATCAACTGTCTAAATGGAGACCGAATGTAGATGTAGAACATGCTGAAAATGGATTGAATGTACAAATAAACTGTTAGTAATTTATTATTTTATGATTCAAAGTTGCTGGAATTCCATACTCGAGTCGTTCTGGCCCAGTCGAACTTGTTTTTAAGGCTTCGATGCAGATTGCACCACTGTCCAGCTGTCTGTTGAGCCTTGGCGATAGTATCAAACTCCTATGACCTTCTCTGAATGATTCCTCCATGAACCGGACAACACCAGCAGCCAATCAGGCTTTGAAACAGAGCGCAAAGTAGCTGCCAAAATCTTGCTTCCCCTCTACCTGATTCCCTGAACTTTTCCCTTTCCTTTCTCCCTCTCTGTCCATCTTACTTGGCTTCATCGACTCTCTGCTTCATTTTTAAACCCTTAATGGTTTGCTCTACCTTCTGTGGATCCTGGCACCCTGCCGTTTCCTTCCTTTTCGCTCTCTCTCCGTTTTCTAAAGATTCGCATGACTGGCTGAGGATCGTCCCAGTGCGCATTGCAGTCTCGGGAACATATCGTGGCCTAGAGTTTTTTCACCGCCGGGCGGACCTCCGCTCCAATCCCCCGGAGGTTAATTAGAGCTGGGGGTTGCGGTGGGAGCCAACGCTGCTGCTAAGCCTGGTCGGCCCCCTCATTTGGGCTCAGAGAGAAGAGGAAATGGGGACAGTACAAGTGCCACCCTCTGGAACCAGTCTCCACGCTCATTACCAATGTCCCAGCCGCATCAAGTCTCACTACGCGCACTCAGGATATCGTTGTTGGAAGTTCCTCCTCACCCTGTCACCTGTTATATAAGAAAGAACTCATATTCCGGGTTACATATTTTGGGAGTTATGAGCTATATGGAGAAAAAAAAAGAAAACCGAATGGCGGCTTGCCTCACTGGCAATTGGCAGACAGGTTTTTAAATGCGTAATTTGTGGTCCTGCATTAAACCATGCATAATCTAATTAGCTTCACACAAACGCACATGGTTTTTCTTACGCACACACAGTCTCTCATCTGCTATTTAATTAACATCCCTCCATTGCTTCACCACTCCCTCTGTTGTGCCAATCATAAGCAAGCATTTGTCTTTAGCTCTGTGTTCAATTTCCTCCAATAGCCGCTCGGCTCATTGTTCTCATTGTGCACATGTTGGACCGAGTGCGGTGCCTGTACAAATTGCTGTCAGTATGTTAGTCTTAAATGTATGGGGACAAGGGCGACTGCTCTTTGTTACACTGACATGAAAGCAAACCTCTGGCTAAAAACCAGTCCGTTCTCTCTTGTGCGTCTGTTTAGCTTACTTAAAAGCTCTGTGTGTGTATGAGTGTGTGCACTTTTTTAATTAGAGCACATGGAAGAGCTATAAGTTGTTTGCCCCATTCATGCAGGTAATTAAATGTGGAAATACGAGTCCAAACGTGTTTCTGTAACTTCTCATATGTACCAGATGAAGTCTGAAAGATTTCTGACAATTACACAGGTCACTGTGAACATCGTCTGCTAGAATGCTACAATCATCCAGTCTTTCCTAAAGGAAATAGATGACTGCAAATTGAATTCTGTCATTATTTACCAGTTCTAAACCCACAAGCAATTTTGCTTTTTTACAAAAAATGTTCAACAATAAGGTTAAATTTTTCAAGATTCTTAATTAATTAGGTATCATGAAAGAACCATATAAAATGTCTAAAATTGTACAGCATTTAGTGATTTTGTTTGTTAATTTATACATTCATATAATTAGTATATATTTATTTATTTATTTATTTATTTATTCATTCATTCATTCATTCATTCATTTGTAATTTCTAATTTATCCACAGGTGTGATTTATGTATCAAATTAATGAATAAAGCAATGACCATTTAAATAAATAATGCCAAAAATGTATTAAAAGTTGCATGTATGATTTTGATATTTCAAGTTATATGTGCTGTCATGAGGTAACAATGAATAATAGTATTTAGTAACATTAAACAAAATTAATAAATGCTGTAGAATACAGTCGTTCATTGTTAATTGATGATACCCAATTCTTTAATGTTAACGAAATAGATCTTATTGTAAATTTTGCTGCAGTGTTCATGGTCGGTACATCTATGAAACACTCCATGTTTTTTAAAAGCCATATAATAGCTTTGTGTGGCAAGCAGTCTTAAATGTAAGTTTATGTTTATTTCCACCAGATTTGAAGTCATTTACGTGAATCAGTGTGGGTTCTTGCGTGTTTTGTGATTTATAATGTCATCAAACTTGTGGCATATTTGATTTGAGAGCTGCGGCGGCGAAGAATGAATAATGACAAATAAATCAAATGATTCTTTTGTGTTTCACATAAGAAAGAATTTGGAAGATTTGAAACAACACGAGTAAACAGTGACACATTTTTAAATAACTTTTTTTTTTCTATACTTTCCTGGTTTTAATTTTTCTCTCCA
The DNA here is from genome assembly GCF_003368295.1 of Carassius auratus. Taxonomy (NCBI): domain Eukaryota; kingdom Metazoa; phylum Chordata; class Actinopteri; order Cypriniformes; family Cyprinidae; genus Carassius; species Carassius auratus. Next base: position 12,523,999 of record NC_039246.1, read on the forward strand.
TCTCACTCCATCTTCCTTGCAGAATTGATATTTCAGGAGTGTCAATGTTTTCTCAGTTGGTTTGATGTGCTTGTTTAGCGGATGAGCCGGTCTTATTTTAGGTGATTTTTTTCATGAGCGTTAGCATCCTGCCAAACCCCATTGCAGCAACTGCATTAATGAGTCATGAGCTAGTAAGGGCAAACGTGGTCATTGAGAGAAAAAGGGGGGTATTTTCTTCCTACACAGGGCCCTCGGTGTGCAGTGACACCAGTCACTCAGCTCCAGCGTGGAATTTACGGCCGGGATGTACGAAAGCGACCAGCCGCTCATGCGGGGCCAGTGAAAACGTTTGCCCAAGACCACATGAAAACACACGTCCAGTCTCCAGACATGATTCAGCAGCGAAATGACATACTTCATAACCTTCCCTGGAGGCAGTGGACCAAAGAAAGCCTCAAATCTCTCTGCTCGTGTTGACCGGGGATGATGGGATGTCTCGAAACCGCCCTTACTCTTTCACCACAAGCTTTTCCCCGTCGGCCTGACCCAATCCTGTATGAACCTCTTTTCTGCTCCGAACCTGTTCTCACTCAGTTTGGATCCATGGTTACTATCCTCTTTCTCTAGCCCCTCTTCCTCTGCTTCCAATTTCCTTCTGCGTGGTTTGTTTCAAACTGTTGTTCTGTTTTGCTCTGTTATGTCTCTGTCTCCTCTTCGGCTTTTTCTGTAATCCCTCTTTCTCTCTATTTCTTCTCCATCGCTCACTGCCTGTGCGAAGTGCTCTCATGACCTAATGCATGACTCCGGCCACGCTGGCTTAAAGTGGCTCAAGGTATGGCACGATTCATGTTCTCTCGTTCTTTTACTAGGACTGATTTGAGTTTTGTGCTTTTCATCAGTTTCGCAGCGTCTCGGTGACCTTTTTTTCTCATTTGGATGGGGGTGTTTGACAAATGTGGCTTTTGGTCCCGATCCAAACCAAACTTTTCCAAATAGGAAGCTTAACCACTGACAGAGTGCAATTTATTGACTGCTCCCTGAAGATGAGCTCTATCAGATCATTATTTTATGTGGAAGACCTCTCGTATGCCTTCCCCCCGCTTTCTTTCCATTATATTGGGAAGTCATGCTCATTTGCATCCGTCTATCAGGATAAGTTATGTTTTGATTTAACTTTTATATAGTGCATCCAGCACAATTCAGTTTCTGCACTTGGAGAAGTTGAGTTTCCCAATTGCATGTAACACGAAGTACGTTATATAAACGTGTGGTCAATAGTTATGCTCATAGAAAAGATGTAGTTCACCCAAATATCTATGTTCTGTCATCATTTATTTGTTTTAAAACAATTTGACTTACTTTCTTTTGTAAAACACAAAAGGAGATGTTTAACAGAATGTCCAAGCTGCTCTTTTCCAATACAATAGAAGCAAATGAGGATAGGGAATGTCAAGCTCTAAAAACCACTAAAAATTGGTCTATGAAACTTATTTGAAACTTATTTGAAATCAGGATAGCTTTGTGAGGAAAAAAAGGCTGAGATTTAAGTCAATTCCACCATTGAAATGGTGACGGAATTTATTTTTGAGTTAATTGTTCTAAAAAAAAGTGTAAATTTAGACACATTCTGACTCACTCTTTGCCTGAACCGATCAAATCACACTGTCAACATCTTAAGCAGTCAGTCACATTCACTGTCAGTTCTCACTCCATACTGCAGGGGGCAACGTGATGGCAGAGCCTGAGGTCTCCAAGAGGCCCAAGCCAAAAACAGACATGGAAATTAGTCAAAGAATAAATAGCTCTTACAGCTGCTGCTGCTGCTCTTTCTCAAGTTTGTATTCAACCCATGGTCAGAAACAGCCTGGATTTTTATGATAAAACTTTAGAGGGAAATAAAACTCCCTCCTCTGCTAACATTCCCAACCAGCTGAGATCCAGACACAAAGCTCAGCACCCAAAACACAGCAAGATCCAAAGACCAGCTTGTTGAAATTGGCTTTCTGCTCACCATTGAGGACGGGGCTGCTCTTTTGGCAGCCAGGGAGGAGAGAGTAGGAAGAGACGGATGAGAAGAAGGGGAGACAGAGCAGGAGAAAAACAGCACGCTGCTGCATTAAGCAGTTTTTATTAGCGTTATGTTTCTGCTCCGAGCATCTGGGTTAGTCTGGATATCTCTCGCTGGAGGTGATTAGAAGCTTCTGAGTTCTGAGTTCAGCTGAAGAGAAGGCCCTGATCTAACACCCCACCATGATCTCATCACCTCACAGTGCACATCAATATCAAACCAATACGAGGTCTTCCACTTACAAAAGTACCACCATGTTATTAGAACGTGATAATATCTTGTATCTTTTTTGTTGTTTTTTTATTTTATTTTTTTGTTGTGTGTGGGGGGGGGGTGAATTTATTGAAGCACTATGCAAATACCATGATATGTAAATATTAGTCAGTACCATGATTTATGCTAAATTATTACTATAGTATTACCAGAACATGGTGAGGATGGATAAAAAATAACACAGACATTTTGTTTTATTTAATTTATTTATAATTTTTTATTTATAATTTTTATTATTGGACATGGTACAGTGTAGTAAGATTTTTTTTTAAAATAATTATTTTGTGCTTTTATAATTTTGTTTTACTTATATTTTGTTTACAGATACATGGTTAAATTAACTGTACTTTATTTTATTTTACTCTATAGGTTTTGTAGATTATCTTAAGCCAATATTTTTTATTATTATTTAGGCGATACCCTGGTAACCTTTAAAGAATCTTGAAATACCAATAATTGATAAATAAGTATTCAGTACCATGGTTTTAAGTATCAAGGTGTTACCATTATATATACTGTATACTGTACCAGGGTACAGTCAGTACTGTGTACTTTTAGATTTAATTTTCATTATTTTCATGCAGATTCTATTGGTTATTTTCTGCAGGCATTTTATCATAATAATCCAGTATTCTCTTATTCTTTTATATGGCTAAATAGACATTTTCAGTCATTAATTAGAGCACCACTTTTTTGTTTTCTGAACAGGCTTTGCTTTTCTTTTCTTTTCTTTTTTTTATTCATTTTTGATTATATTTATTTTTGGTGCATTGCATTTACCTATTTCTGTTTTTCTTTCTCTCTTATCCCGCTCTCTTGTAGCTCAAAGAGGCAAGTATACAGCGTTCAGCTTCATTCTTTGCTTATTTCCACGTGCCTTCCCTCATCTGAAGAGGCATCTGTTCCAGCCCCTCTGACCCTGCTTCAGTCTTTCTTTTTCCCCTCTTTTCCTGTTCTTTTTATCACTCTTCTCCTTGATCACATACAGATCCTCTTCCTTTCCCCAAGGCCTGTTTCTGACACCGGTTTAGAACAGTTCAGCCTTAAATTAAACAAAAAAGGAGAAAATCACTGTTATCAATTCCATGGACGGTACGTCACTACTGATGTGAGCAATTACTCCAAGTCGTAAAAACACTTGCAGAGGCTGAAGCTGGACTGTGACGATCAGTTAAAAGACATGCATCTCAAACGCTTTGATCTGTTCTCCTCCTGCCTTACTGGTTCACGTTCCCAGTGTGAGACAGGAAGTGGTGTTATCATTACCCAGTGAAGTGCTCAATTTTTCACACCCGAGGTGTCATAATTCACTGCAGCGTTTTTTTACGACTTGACTAACATCTGAGGTTAGTTTGTACTCCCCTGAGAAAACAAGCGCTGCATGTCACCTTGCTCTTTTATACACACACACACACCATCCATTCCTCCATCAGAGAAGGCAATGGCACGAGCAAGTCTGCTGAACTGCCTTGGTTTTAATCTTTCTGCTTTTCTTTCAGATAATTCTCAGAATGCTTTACTTATGGGATGTGAAAGGCATACAGTACATGTCTGTACAATAAAAAAATAATTTATTTTATTTAATAAAGGTGTTCATAATTGGGGGTCCATTTTTTTAACTGCAGTTGAACATATATGTAATCCAAACCACTATAGTCATGTGGTGTTGCATCAGCATTGATGGAAGAAGAAAGTCACAGAACCAGACGTAAAGAAAATCATTGGGTTTAAATGAAAAAGCTCTGAATCAGAACTAGTTCTCAGTTCTACACTATAGAGTACTTGATACCACAATTTCCATGATTTCTTATGTAGGCTCACTGTACACATTTTTGTGTGTGAAAAATATTTGACTTTCCATCGTTCTGCCAGGCCGTTAGTCAGACCTTTCAAATCTGTTAATTATCTTCTAATGAATGTCTTAACTCAACGGCTTTGAGAATTTGGCTCCAGGCGGCGCTTACTAAATACTTTTGCAGTAAAACTGACCGAGCACACTGTAAATTAATTCGAATCCATTTGTTCCAGATGATGTTTGGTCGCTGAGGATGGAGTGAGTTCACATATCTCCCCTCCAGGCATGGTGACACCATATCAGCTCTCACACATCCTGGACTGATTAGTTAACCGCTCCGCCGTCGCTGTGTGCGTGCGTGTATGTGTGATTGCACATTGAAGAATTCGTTGAGATTTTTGTGTGCTGTTGAGTAAAAATGCACCAAAGTTCTCACGGTTCCATTCCATCCCCCTCTTCTCACCTCTCATTGGCTGCTGGGTTTTAACGGACAGCTCTGTTGCCCCGCCCACACCACAGGGTTGCCACAGGCTGTGAAAATAATGCTGCCAGCGTTTAAATATTTCCCTCTGCTCATATTGAGGGGCCTGAGGCATCCATTCTATCTCACTTTATCTCCCAAGAGGAAAAAGTAGGCATGCAGGTTTTTTTCATTGTATCTGTGAAAAATATTACCCTCTTTTATGTCCACTCAGACTCAGAAGATGTGACCTGTGCTCTGCGTTTGAGTCAAAAGCAACATTTGCCTGGCCTGTCTCTGTGAATAATGATTTCCTCTTCCTTTTTTTTAAATCTGACATGCATTGCATCTTAATGTAAGCCATTCCGGTGAGCCCTCGCTTACCTGACCCTATCAGGTGGAATTTGCCGGTGGATTTCACGTGCTCAGGGGAGGCACCATCATCCTCGGGTTTTAGTCACGACCCGTTCGTTGATGTCCAAGATCATCCTGTGTGAGTTTGGTATTGTCTGGGATGACAAACGAGAGCGGGACAGGAAAGGGGATGACAGTAAATTTGACTGAGCGGGTTTTGGTAGCTTGTTCACTAGGCTTGGCTTGGGTGTAGTACATTAGGCAGATGACTTATGATGACAGCTGGATTGAATGCACTCCCAGATCCTACAATACCTCCGGCCACCAGAGGGCAGCACTGCTGAGAGCATGTGCTCACACGTACAATTCAGTTTTTTTTTAAGGGTATTGTCTTTTTTCCCTGTTTTGTGGTGCTTCTATTTATTTTCTCCAATCATTCTGCTGGAAAACATTTCCACTGCTCACAGAACATAAGAAAAGATATAATGTTACATGACTTTGGACAGTGTTGGGTGGCAGTGCAATGAAACTCCATCTATAAATGTATTAACAATTAATGTATTAAAGGAATAGCTTACCCATTAAAAAAATAAGCATTATTTACTCCATACCTGCTATATTTCTAGTTCTTTGAACATATATGACTAGAATTGAATTAATTATTCACAGAAATTAATTCTCTTCTATTGCACTCATCTGCGTGTTCATGAGAGAAGTAGTGATGGTGGATTTGTGGATGAATCAGTCTGTGTTCGTTTGATCCTGTTCACAAAACTGATTTAAGTGATTCATTTCAATCACTTGTTCATTAACCCCCCTCCTCCCGACCTACAACTCCTGCCAGCACCGAGACTCGAACCTGTGACTTTTGGGTTACAAGTCCAACTCTCTAACCATTAGGCCACAGCTTACCCCCAAGCCATATGAACTGCTTGAGAAATTTTTAGTTAACTGTTTTTGGATTTGAATCTATGTAAAAGTGTCTGTATGGGACAAAAGCTGATGAAAAGCAGAGCAGGGAAGGATGGATAAACACCGAGAACAGACGAAGGATACTGCACAGAATGCCGACCGAGGCCTACGTAGTTTCCTGCGAGCAGAGATTTCAGAGAGACCCGGGGTGAACCGCAAGCGGTCGAGGAGGCTGTGAGAACCTCTTTGAGCCAAGTCACTAAACCTTGCCTTCCATGGAATACATAAACCTGCCACGCCGCTTGAATTATCCTCCTCATTCACTCGCTCCTGTTACTCTGAGTTATAAACATTGTGTGGAAACGGAGGGAGACGAGAAAAGAAAAATCACAGTCAGGAATGGAGAACATCCACCTTTTCGAAAACAAAACGGAGCGAAATAATTTTGGGGATGTGATGTATGATAAACCTCATCATGAAGCTATGTAGTTAATATATCTGGTGTAACTCACTCTTACGCACTCACACACTGGTCTTTGTTTTCACCCGTTCTCTTATTCCGTCTCACCTGCTGTCTTGTATATCAATCTCTTTCCCTCTTTTGTCCATGCATTTTCCTGTGCACAAATCCATTTGTGTCCCTGTGAGCTTCGCTCTTGGCCTGCTGTGTGTTCACTCAACATATTTTGTTTGCATTCTGTCTTACCCGACATGATTATGTTTTTGTCCTTATGCTTGCTTGTTGTTCATCAGCACAAATTTGTTTATTTGTGACTGTTTGCATGCACAGATGGAGGAGCTGTTGGCCGCCATGGAAAAGGTGAAGCAAGAGTTGGAGTCCATGAAGGCCAAGCTGTCGTCTACCCAGCAGTCCCTGGCCGAGAAGGAGGCCCACCTGACCACACTGAGGGCAGAGCGCAGAAAGCACCTGGAGGAGGTTCTGGAAATGAAGTAAGACCTTTACACTTGTCCTTCACCCCTCTTGGCCTGGTATACAGTAGCAATCACTTGCTGTATGACTCATTGCCATCTTAAAGAGGAACATTTCACTGATGTTCATTTTTTTAAAGTGATATATGTGACCCTGGAGCACAAAACCAGTCTTAAGTCGCTGGTGTATATTTTTAGCAATAGCCAAAAAAAAAACATTATATGCCAAAAATCATTAGGATATTAAATAAAGTAAGTAATCTGCATTGCTGAGAATTCATTTGGACAACTTCAAAGGTGATTTTCTCAGTATTAAGATATTTTGCACCCTCAAATTCCAGATTTTTTAATAGTTGTATCTCGGCCAAATATTGTCCGACCCTAATAAACCATCAATGGAAAGTTTATTTATTCAGCTTTCAGATAATCTATAAATCTCAATTTCGAAAAATTTACACTTAAGACTGGTTTTGTGGTCCGAGGTCATATATTATGATAAACAGGGTTTTCTTGCTCGTTTGAAAGGATTATGTAGATGTATTCCATCATTACAAGCGCAGGCTATTATAACTTGGCATAGACGTTGTTCCTCATTTTACTTGCAGAGGGGTTAGCCAATCATAACAGAGGACATTCACATATTGTAATCTTAAAAGTACTGTAGAAAAATTATCCGGTTTAAAATCTAATCATTTAAGTTCCACAATTTCAGTGTTCCACAATTTTCGTGGCATAGGTCAGGGGTTTTCAGTGGACCCCCAACTATGTTTAGAGTAATTTTATTTTATTATTGTTCTGTTTTTTAAAATAACGTGACAAATTATGCATTTAGAAATGTGCAGTTTACATTCTGCATTCTATTATATTATAGTTTTCATTCATATTTTTTAGTTTTTGAGTTATTTTTATATTCTTTTTTTTGTCATTTTAAGTTTTTTTTAAGGTTTTAGTCATTATGATGTGATCTATTTTTTTATATGTTAATATAGGTACATTTTGTAGTTCAGGTTTAGTTATTTTAGTTCATCAACTCATCAAGAAATGTAGAAACCAGCTAAAATAAAGCTCTTATATTTTATTTCAGATGGTGAATATTTTATTTCAAATAATTTTCTAATGGTTTTCTAATATATTATTGACATACTGTATATGTAATGTCACATATTATGATAAACGGGGGATTCCATCATTACAAGCACTGGTTATTACAACTTGGCATGGACGTTGTTCCTCATTTTACTTGCTGAGGAGTTAACCAATCATATATATACATATATATATATATATATATATATATATATATATATATATATATATATATATATAAACACACACATACATACATACATTTTTTTACTTATTTATTTTTTTATACATTTTTAGACCTTAACTTTTCTGTGGATCCCCTAGGGGTCCTCTGATCGCACTCTGAAAACCCCTGGTCCATGGATCAAGGCATGATTTTTTTCTTAATGCAGTAGGTAGGCCAGAGACCTTGAGAGACTGTGTGCTCTTGGGAGGCTGAATGGTTTTTTGAGTGCTTCTTTATTTCAGCCTTTTCCTCATCCTCCGCTGAGCTTCTACAGACTCATTTCTCCAAGATATCACTTCAGCAGAATCCAAGAACCCCTCACTCTTTCTCCGTTTTCTCCCACAGTATGCTCTGATCTCCCTCTAGTCTTTTTTCACTCTCTCACTCACAGTCTCTTTTTTTTATCTGTGGTTGTTTTGCTTTATTGTTTTAAACACTTCATGTAGATAGACTAGATAGAGATAAGAGGAGTACTAAAGGGAACATAGGAGGTCCAAGGACTCCATTACATATTTGAATGATTTAATTAAGGATCCCATGAGAATCAGAAAGGAGACCCTCTTGCTGACAAATCAATGCAGCTTCATTGAGAGGGTTTGGGGCCTAGAGAAAAGACCTTGTCTTCTACCTTGTAGATTTTGTTCAAGTTCATGTTCATGCTGGAATGTCTTCTACTTTCTTATATGCAGTTTTTGAAGAAATGTACAGTATAATTTAAAACTTAAAAGAAAGTTGTCTTAATTCAACTCTATTTGGGGTTAGGGTAGCACTTTACAATAGATTTAACATTAGATCATGCATTGACAACAATTTGTATTAATTTAGTAATGCAGTTTTGTTTATTAATTCATGCTCTTTCTTAATTACATAAATGTTACATAAATTTAAGTTTAAATTAAAATGAAAACATAATATATATATGCACATATATATTTCACTTTATTTAGAAGTAAATAAAATCTATTCGTTTATATAGCTATTGCCATTAAGGTAAAAAAATTAAGTATTGTTCTTTGTTACTTCATGTTATTTAATGCATATTGATATGTAAAGAAACTTTTTGTAAAGTGTTACCAAAAATGTTTAAAATGAACTAAATGATGTAATAAATTGTATATACCCCCCAATTGAAGGTAATTCAGAAAGATGAAACATTGAATAGACAAATAGTGTCTCTCGAAATAATTTTTTTTAACATCCTCTACTGTATATTGACCTCACAGGACTATTGTGTTAGACTGAATATCAAGTGAGTTTAAAATAATGGTTGTGGTTGCGGAAAAATGAGTCAGAGTCGGAGTTTCAAGGACTCTCAGTGTTTTCCAGATTGGTGTGGTGATTTGATTGTCAGCCATATTCTCAGAGGCATGGGTCTCTCTGCATGCTTCAGTTATGATGGATTCTAGCATTAAAAGAAGATAAAGAGAAAGCTGAGAGATGATGGGAGTCTTAATCTAGGTGTAATGTGTTTGAGTTAATGCTGCGTACTGATTACCATAAAGATCATTTTGCCACTTAATATGAAAGAGAAGGAGAGCAGGGCCCCATTCCATCCAGATTTTGCTGTTGTTACCAGAAGGGTCAGCTCAACTGAGACAGGGAGCGCTGTGTATCTCCACCGGCCTCTCACTAACCACACATTTACAAAAAAAATCTCGTATTTGAGTGAAAATAAGGCTCTGATAGCGATGGATGGGGAGAGGGTGGTCTTCAATCTGTTTTGGCGATGAATGTAATGCGGTCGGGGCCGGAGAAAGTAGACTCACGACTTGAAGGGGCCCCGCCGGCTGGCAGCAGACAACCAACTGGACCACTCATTAAAATTTTGAAGGAAAAACACAAAATAGCAGACGCAGAGGTCACAGACTTTTTATTTATTTATTTCCTCGGGCTGAACTTCCGACCGCACAGTTTAAAGTCAGCAGTGTGGAGACATCGACCCTTTGGGCTGGTTCTCCATCCTCGGCATCTAAAAAAAGGCAGAATTACCACTCTTTCTAAACTCTGTTTCCCTACAGTTTGCAAAGGGCATTTTCAAAATGTTCTGAAGTCTGTTATATTGCCTTTTTTCCAAGTTGAATTTAAAGGAATAGCTCTCTTTAAAATTCAAATTGTCGTCATTTACTCCCCACAAGTTGTTTCAAACTTGCATGTTTTTTTTTTTTTTGTGAAACACAAAACCAGATGTTTAGTAGAATGTTCATGCTGCTCTTTTTAATGAAATGAAAGCATATAGTGGACAGGGGCTGTCAGGCTAAAAAATTTATGGAAAAAACATAAAATTATTTATATTCTAAGTCTTATTATTTGCAAGAATATGCCAATTTTGAATGTGCAAAGTTTTAAATGGAAAAACCAAGGACGTTTGAATATGTGAAAGTGGTTAGAAGAACAGTGGTGTTTGGTTGTATTGACAAATCTGGAATAACATATCTTTATGTACTGTATTTGAAAATGGGCTTTAATTTACGACATAGACAGCAAATAGCTCAATAGTTGTTCAAATCTATTGTCAAGGCAAATTAATTCCACAATGAGGTCATTATTCAGATAAAACTCACTGAATGTAACCAGCAGTGAGAAAAGACCATTATGAGGTCATCGCTCAATTAAAATCCAAATGGACTGTCAATGGGGTTCTTTGATAATGCATAGAGGTGAATTCAAGCTGTGTTGGCGCCAAAGTTTATGAACGTAACTGTGCTGTACGCAGTGTGGTACTTCCATTCGGGCTTGTTTTGTGGAATGAGCTGAGGATTTAGAGCGATGGGTTGAGGCGGTAATGAGATCTCCAGCACACCATCCCATCCTCATGTTTCCTCTCCATTTAGCACAGTTTAAATGCCCCCATACCGCTGGATATGAGATGTGGTGATATCCCAGTGTTCCACCATTTGATGTGGTTTCCTTCTTTCGTTCACTCTTACTTCCACCAGCTCACGTTCTCAGCTTGGTAAAGTGCGACCACAAGGCAGACATCAGTCATCTCCCTTTGAACAAATGTTTAGCTTTCTTTCTGCAGTTGTTTGGGAGTGCTGGACATTTTGGAGCGGTCGCTTGAGAGGTGGATGATGATGGAGGGGTTGATCTTGATGAAGAGGCCCCTTCTCAGATATTCGCTTAGAGGCATTAAGCCACTTGTTCGTGTTTTAGGGCTTGAAAAGAGCTGTCACCACCTGTGTGGTTCTTAGCTTAGTTCTTACTGTGAAACTCAAGCTTGCTTAGTTTTGCAAAGGTCTGGTCCACACGGCTAGGCCCTACCCGTTTAGATGCGGAGAGACCATCTAAAGGACATATAAACTGCAAAGCCAGTTTACTCCGTTTGGAGTGTAAATTTAAGCTGGAAGTTGAATTTGAAAGTTGGATTTAATTGTTCGTTCACCCAAAATTATGTAATTAATTAGTCACTCTCATGTTGTTCCAAACCCGTAAGACCTTCGTTCATCTTCGGAAAACAAATGAAGATATTTTTGATGAAATCCGTGAGCTTTCTGACCCTGCATTACAGCAACGCAACTGACACATTCACGCCCCAGTAACCTAGTTAGGACATCATTAAAATACTGACACAGTAGAGAAGAAATGGTTGAATAGTTATTTTTGTTTTCTTTGCACACAAAATGTATTTTCGTAGCTTAGAAAGTCGTAGCTTATAAAATTGCAATAATAGACTGAAAAGTATTCATTTAACTATTAGCATAGCAGACATCAAAGCATAATACACCATTTAAAAAGTGTCCTAGGTAAAACTCTTTTGAAAAATGTATGTCATTAGACTGGAAAACTGTAGAAAATCCAGTGTCTTGTATGAATTTACTTATACCCTTAATCCCGGAAGTTGCTTTAAATCATCCAATCAGATTAGACAAAGTTTGCCAGAGTAAAAAAGCCCTTTTCAGTTTTGTGTACAGTTTTGTGTGCGGTCTGTGGAGTCTTGCTAAACCTGCAGCGGTTTGCCGCTTGGCCTTGCTGTAGTAGATCAATATCACTTTAAAAAAAATCCCAACAACTCCCCACTCATGTCACAGCTGGAGCTTTTCATCTCCAGTGGGAGTCCAATTATAAGGTTTGAGCATAAGCGTAGGTATGTGAGGAGTATGTTCGAAGGTGTTTAAATTGACACGGGGTGATGGTGAGGTTATTGGCTGCCCACAAAGTCTCTATTCGAAAGGTGGGTGAAGCTGCTAATTGCCCCTGTTAGCACCCTAGTTTCTTGGAGCGGAGCAGAATGGTCGGCTTATTACAGGGACGAATGCTTTAAAAAAAACAAACCTGTGGATTGTCCAGCATGAAACCCAACCACAGTTGCTTAACTGATTCACAGCTTTTTGTGTGGCTTAAAAAGGTTTTTGTTTAGTTCACTTAAACACAACAAAGCAAAAAGGAGAGATGGGGGAAAAAAAAGTTGGCACCTCATAGGGTTTGATAGGTATGCAATATAAAACTACCATTAGCATCATCAAAAGAAGATTTTGAGGAAGTTCAAAAGATTTTATTTTTCCCACTGCCTTGTTTTTATTGTTTTAAGATGTAAATCGCCATATCCAAATATTCTTTGCCTTTGTAGATTTGTAATCTGTGAATGCTACCATCTTGTAGTGAATGATGCTTTTGTTAAAAAACAAAATGCCAAGTTCAGTGGGTGGTATGATTTAGTCGCCATAATGGGTGTAATAACACTGCGGACTTAACTCTCCCAGGCAAGCCGTTCTTGGCAGCCATGATGCAAAGCTCTTAGGGGAGCTGGAGCAGATTTGTCTTTGGTATCTGGGTGGCAAGAGAGAGAGAATCTGACATGATCTCTTCTAAGAAGGCTGGAGCAGTCAGGGGCCATGAAGCCCTGGCCCGGAGATCTTAGCGAGCATGTGAACACGGATTATTACAGCATGGAGCCAATGAGGCTGGATGCGTGTGAGAGGCCAAGTGGGCCCTGCAGCGATTACACTTTAAACAGCGTATAATGGCCTCGGCCCTCCCCGTATCGACCCCGTCGCTCATGTACCCGAAAGCCATAATCCAGCGAAATGTCAGGAAAGCGCAAAGACGCATGTAACGTCTCTGTAAATGTCAAGTCTGCTTAAAGATAACAGTGCGCCGGTGGTACTGCTGTATAGCGAGATAGATCACATCAGACGTTTTTCGATGCTCTGGGGTCTTCTGCTGGATCCATGATCATTACATCACATTAAGAGTGGCTTAATCTTTCGATATTAAACCAGCAGTGATAGGACAGTTCTCTTGTCCTACAGGAATGGATATTGCAACCTCAACACCATTGCAAACTTTATCTTTAGCAAGACTTGCCTAGGTAGCAACCACAGCTAACCTTTAAAGGCTTGGAGAATTCTGTCATTTAATAACCCTGATGTCATTCCAAATCTGTATGATTTTCTTTTCTTTCTTCAGTGGAAAACAAACAAACAAAAATAAAAATTATGTATGCAGAATTGTGCTGGTTGCTCTTTTCCATGCAATTACAGTAAATAGGGACTTAAGGAGGTTTATGAGTTTCAAAAAGACCCTAAAGCACCATAAACTGTGCAACTTTTAATCTATTGTGTTTGTTTCTTCTTCAGACTTTAAAAGCTCCACAGACTTTGAAAGCACCATCACTGTCAGAAATAAATTGCAAAACTGTACCTTTAGGGCAAGGGTGTCCAATCCTGCTCCTATAGGGACACCTTTCAGCAAAGTTTAGCTCTAGCCCCAATTAAACAAACCTGAACCATCTAATCGAGGTCTTCAGGATCACTAGAAACGTTCAGGCAGGAGTGTTGGAACTAAGATCTGCAGGAAAATGTCTTCCCGGAGCAGGATTGGGGTTACAGCAGCTTGACATTGGGTCGGTACACTTAAAAGGACAACTTTGTGGGTTATCTACCTCTAAAAAATTTTATATAAGTACCTTAGTACTTATAATATGTAACCTTAAAGTTCTACGACGAAGATGTAGAAATTAATGTTATTAAAGTTTCTTTGATCTTTTTTATTCATCTCAGCGTGATGGCATTAATTAGTTATAGTCACATTGCTTGAATATTTGGAAATGCAAATTAAATTTCAGTGAATATTGAGAATTTTCAGTGCATAACCTTTTAAATTCTGTAATCTCTATGCAAAGCTACTGTATTGATTTAAGGGACTTATATTGCACCTTTATGGTGCTTTTTGAATCTTGTCAAAGTCCGTCCCCATTTGTTTTAGTTGTTTTCAAAAGAGCTTCTGTCACATTTTGCTAAAATTCTCCTTTTATGCCCAACAGAAGAAAGAAAGTCAATATCAGTTATGAATATCAGTTGCATATCAAAATATCAGAATGAAATTAGCATGTTTAAGCAAGTCAGAAATTCAGGTTGAGTTTGAGGTTGATTCATAAAGTAGATACTATGTGTACTCTACACTGTAGTTAGACGGCTGCTCAGGAGACTCTTGCGCCTCAAGTCAGTATTTGGTTTGGCAGGAATAAATCAAGTTGTTCTCTACAGGGATTTCCTGCTGTCTGACTGAGAACCAATGCTACGCTTAAATCAGCAACATCCTCACGCTAAACAGCCATCGCTGATTCTCCATCACCGTAGGGATTCTTAGGACATCTGAAGACTGTTTGGAGGTGTGAATTTACACCTCTGTCACTCCAGCTGTGTTGTTTATTTATTCCAGTTATTCGGAAAAACATGGATACTTATTTTACACATACATATTCTCTGAGGGTAATCTAAAATGGATTAGCTATGGTTTATGTGTATTTATACATCGGAGCATTCAAGGACTTTAACTCATCTAAGTGTTTGGCTTTTTCGTCCTAACCCTGTAGAGATTCTAGCACTGCCCCATAAATCACGCTCCAAAATTAAAAGGGTGAACTGGAAAACTCACAATGACAACTTTGGGGAAAAAAAAAAAACATGAGGTTAAATGGAGAAAGTGACGCTACAGCATAGCCTCTGCTATCGCTGAAAGGGAGGGCTGAAAAATGTATTTCTCAAATGCAAACGCCTGCATACTCCTCCACTTCTGCTCCTCTCAGATGGCTTGGGAATGCTCAAGGTCGGGACTCAGGGATGCATATATCCATACATCTTATCAGTGCTGAGGTGAAAGTGAAGAACTCATGCTGGCAGCTCCTGTCTGCAAATAAATCCTATTGACCGTCTCAGCCATATTCTTAGAATGGGCACTGGCTGAACCCATCCACAGATATCCTCTACTCTGTCCTAAATCACTGTCACCTAAAATCACCCCCATCGTAAAATGAAAGTACTGTAAACGCCCCTTCTAAAGCTAGTGTCTGCCAGCTATATTCTATGACCTTATTTCAAATATGTGTTACTATTTTTCATGTATATTACTGTACCTCCAAAAGTGTAAGAACGTGAAATTGCCATGTCCAAATTTAAAAAGCTTTCATCTTCTTTTTTCTGTGACAGGATACACTGATGAGTCAAATCTATTTTTAACCTGGAGCGTGCTCTGTTATAATTTTGGACATGTGCTGAGCTTCCCCTGCTGTTCGTTAGGAAAACAGCGCTCAGACATCAGCTTCACAGCTCTAGCACCTTGACAGAGTTTTGTTTTTGGTTTGTTTTTTTCCCCAAATATGTTGTTAGGGGATAGTCAAACTTGTTATAGGTGGCATGTTATCAAGGCAAGCTATGTCAGTGTCCAAGAGCTCATTTACTCTCTTTATTTATAGATGAAAAACACTCGACCACTGATATACACACACACACCGTACATACTGTGAGCTCTGTTTTTCTGGCTTGCGTCTCCTGTCCACACACACCTGCTCCTGAGGCAGTTTGCTTTGGCGCGGTGGTCCGCAGGCTGCTGCCCAGGGGGGGATGTTGCTCAAGGTGACAGGTTGGGACAGCATAATTAAACAGTCGGAAACGGGAGCGTAGAGATGCCAGGAAGAGTGAGGGAATGAAGGAAGGGGTGTTGCCGAGCAATATGGCCTCGTGTTGAAGGCAGGTGCTTGATAAGATGAAAAAGGGATGAAACTGAAGAGAGCTGCCAACTTCTGGGCAGAGAGGGAAATGGAGTGAGCGCTGCCAGCTCAGGCCAAACACAACACGGAGGTGTGGATGGCAGCCAAAGGACCTCCGTGCGCACCCTGTGAATTTATGTCTGAACCACACGTTTCTCTCACACGTTTGCTATCGTAGTAACGCTCATTTTCGTTCGGGTCTGTGGTCGAAGCCGTTTCTTTGCATTAATGTATTAGCTGCTGAGGCTATGGCTTTATCCACTGTTTTATACACATCCTGTCATTCTGCCATACAGCAGATGAATGAACTGTGGAGTGAGTGGTTGTTTGGCACCCGAGTTCATACATTATAGGTTCTCTGTGTCTTTCTTTCACTGTATATATTGGATAAGAATCATGCATGGAACAGCGGAGGACATTCAACATTCCCACTCAACCTGTTCCTGTTTTCCCCCCTCATGAACCCGCTGGAGTTCAACTAACCATACTATAACTGCTTTAACAGATCAAACGCTCAAAACTCATGTGCTTTAAGATATTTGACTGAATCATAATTACTGTGAAACTCTTGTTTTGAATACTGTATTGTTTTGTGAACCTCTTGAGAATTTCAGAAACTGTTTTTTGGTGGGCTGTCAGAGCTTTATTTTAAAGTCAGTTTTATTTGTATAGAGCTTTTCACAATATGCAATGTTTCAAAGCAGCTTGACAGTACAGTACAGTAGAAATCCACATTTATTAGGTTAGAGCTGGGCGATATGGTGGTTTACATATGGTGGTGGAATAAATGATCAGGATTTGCTGTCTAGAATATATTGGTGTATGTATATTTGTATGGGTGGGCTAGGGTGTTGCTAGGTGGTTGCTTGGAATTTCGGGGGATTTTGCCAGAGTATTGCTATGTGGTTTCTAGAGAATTTAGTACTTGCCAGGGTGTTGCTATTTATTAATAGGGGTTTTAGGTGGTTGTTATGGTGTTGCTAGGTGGTTGCTTGGGATTTGTGGGATTACCAGAGTGTTACTATACATTGATGGGGTGTTGGGTGGTTGCTAGGGTGTTTTATAGTCATTTTGTGGATTGCCAGTGTGTTGCTATGTATTTATAGGAGATTTTGGGTGGTTGTTGGGGTGTTTCTAAGTAGTTGCTTGGGATTTTGTGGTGTTGCCAGAGTGTTGCTAAGTGGTTTCTAGGGGTTCAGTGATTGCCAGGGTGTGGCTGTGTTGATGTGGTTAATAAGTGGTTCTTAGGGTGTTTCTACATGGTTGCTTTGGATTTGTGTGGGTTGTTAGTGTGTTGCTATGCCATTTCTAGGGGTTTCAGTGCTTGCCAGGGTGTTACTCTGTATCGATTGTGGTTTTTGGTGGTTGCTAGGGATTATGGGGGTTGTTATGGTGTTGCTAGGTGGTTCCCAGGGATTTTGGGGATTGCCAGAGTGTTGCTATGTGGTTTCTAGGAGTTCTGTATTAATAGGATTTTTTGGTAGTTCTAGATAGATGCTTACAGGCCCAATTCCTGTGGTATTTTAGTCTCAAAATATGACTCAAGTTGCTCCTTCAAAGTTTATGGGATTTTTGTTTCTGCCAGCTTTACTGAAAATCATTAATCTGATTGCTTAAAGCTAACATATACTTTTCCTTTTAAAACAAGCTGCAAAATGTTGTGCATTATTAATGTTTATTGTGCGAACAGTGCTGAGAGAGTTACAGCCCAAAATTGAATGCTTGGAGTTAGAGGTTTGTTCAAATCCCTTTGGCTTAGCAAGCACTGCTAATTAGAAAACAATACAGATTTATTCTGCCTAACAGACTTGTTTCCTTTCTTAAAGATCTCTAGGTTTTTGTTGCCACGCATACAGCTGAGAACCTGCATGTGAACGGACCCAGGGCTGTTCTCAAGTCGAGCCGTCACCGCCCAATATGTGCGCTTCTGCAGATCGACAGGCCTGTGAATTGAGACGCGCTTTGACTCACGGCCTGAAATCACAGCGGGATTTTAAACCAAGCTGAATCTGCAGCACTCCCCGGTCCCCTGTGCTTGCCTTAAGCTGTGCACAGGAAAGAGAATGGAATACATATCAGCCCTTTTATCATGTGAAGCAAGAGACAAGAGCCCTCTGGATTTCTCTGAAATGTCTGATTTACGAAAGGGAAAATTGATTTTACAAATGAGCAAGTTTTTTTTTCTCTCCCCTCTTTCTCCGTTTCCATTTCGCTTGGTTAGCAACGGGTTCATTGTCCACGGCACGGCTGATGTGCGTGTTATTCTGTTCCTCATTTACGATTATTGTACTTGATCTGAATACAGCTAAATAAATCTCTCAGCAAGCTCATGTTAACAGACCCTGGTGGCGGCTTTTATAGGTTTCCTCTGATTTGCAACCGTAGGATAATTTTCCCTCCATTGCAGCGTCAGTATTAGGTTGTTTTTGATGGAAAACTGGGAGCCCGCTGTGACCTCACATTAATCGAAGTGCAGTGGCGAATGAATCTCCATCACGATTCGGGACTCGTAGCCCTAATCGAGAGGGTAATGTATCAAAATGGAAAATGAATTAATCCTCTCTCGTGTTTGCCGGGCTTCTCGGGTTTCTTAACTGTGTGAGACGGAGACAGATGTTGCTCAGCTGAAAGAGGCCTGTTGTACCTGTGTAAAAGGATAGTCGCCAAGCGAGTCTCCTGCCATTTCATTGTGCGGTGTTGACATCAATACTGTTGTTATTTTGGAAGCAATTCCTTGTGAATTACGAAAGCCTTGAGTGTTCGGTACTGAGAGGAGGAATGAACTGTGGTGGCGGTCAACGGTAGCAATTTTGTTTTGTTTTTCATGCTAGGTTTGTAGCCCTGTGATTCTTAAACTGTGGTACATTATGTTCCCACACGGGACCCATCCCAAGGGGTCAAGGTTTGGCTGGTTAGCTGGGTCCAGTCAGTCTGCTGGAAGTTACCATTACTGCATTGACTCTCAAAAGTACCATTCAGGCTTTGATTGTATTTCACAGCATTTCGTTATATTGTAGTACATCATGTGATTTGTATTTCAAGTCGTATCTCATAATGTCCTGACAGCATTTTGCTGCAACACCCCAGTGAAATAGGATGTTACATGCTCATTGAGATGAATGACAATGCTAATGGAAAAAAATAACCTTTTTTTTTTCTTAAGAACCTATAGTGCAATGGAACGATTCCATGGCTGTTAAAGTTTGTTCATGGAACCATAAATGCCAATAAAGAACTTTCATTTTTAATAGTGTAGCTAGATTCCCACTGTATAAGCTTCTATTTAATGTGCTTATTATTCTCTCTGCTCCTAGCGCTGTCCATATGCAATAACTGTGTCATTGTTTGTCCAGCTCAGTCGAGTGTAGTATAATGATATATATATATATATATATATATATATATATATATATATATATATATATATATATATATATATATATATATATATACACACACACACACACACACACACACACACACACACACACACACACACGTGTGTTGGAATAATCGGGGTGTGTGAGATTTACACTCATGCTTTCCATACAGTGAATGCGAGGGCTTTCCAAGTCATCTAAGATGGTCTTGCACTCCACTGTTGCTTATTTATTTATTCCCTGATGTCAGACCCCACATCCCACTACACAGCATCCTAAATCTGCTGCCTGCCATCTCAAGGTGAAAGGGATAAATTCACCTCCCCAGCTTTGGGGGTCTGCCCCCATCTACTCATCCCTAAAGAATCCTTTTGCTTTATGGCTGCCTTTGTCCCGGATGCCAGAGAGGGGCAGCGATGAGTGGGCCACACCACTGGGGATTGTCTCGTCTTGTTGAGATTTGGCTTGTTCAGATTTGGCTTTGGGATCATTAACTGTCCTGAAATGGAACATAGTTCAAGGAAGGAAAACTTTTGATACATCACAGGCTTTTCCGCCATCTCCAGCTTGAATAACTTTTTAATTTCTATTGTGCATTGTCTTTGTAATGCCATGCATGTCTTTTGTAAGGCTACACTGCATCCGTTTTTTTTTTTTTTTTTGCATGCTTGCAGAAGTTCCCTTTTACATTTCTTTGTTACCCTCTTTCTGCGATCGGCACTCATCTTTTTCTCCATTTGATGCTTGTTTGAATCTTTCATTAAAGAAACAGCTTTGTGCCGATTTGAGGGAAATCACTTGAAACACACTTGCAGCATACATCACTACAGAACACTTCTCACAACACTACAGAGAGCAGAAAAGAAGCAAGACAACTCCTCTCATCTGCATCTTCAGCGATTCTGATGCAGTTTAATAATTTCTGTTCTCATTATCAAATCATCTATCTGTGCTAGTTCATTGTCTTGGGAGGAAAAGTTCGGACTTTGGAACTGTGCAGTACTCAGAAGACAGCTACAGACTTATTTAATTATAAGAACAGAAAATGAGTTTAAATAAGTGCATGTTACTTTTTGTATTAATATAAATTGTATTAATGTTAATTTATTACATGATTAATATTTTACAGCACTTAATCCATCTGTGGAACCTTATATTGATAACATGCCAGTGTTATATAGTTTTCACTAGTGAGTAGTATATATCAATTTAAACTGCATGACACTTTTTTGGCAAATAGCTGAATATTTTTTTTATGTAATGGATTTAATTTTATTTCAGTTATTGTTTATTTTATTTTAAGTGATTATTATTATTGTTGTGTGTGTGTTTAGTTAACCATAATAACCTTGTAACCTTGTAAGATTTAAAAGGTTAAAATTCATGTTCAAATTGTATGTATATACACACTCTCTGAACCTGATTTTCTCAATTATTAATTTCCTTCTAATTACTAATTTCTTTCAAAACTGAACATAATTGGCAAAGTGTAAATCCCTTGTTTAAATGAAGTGAATGATTGACAGATAAGTGGGCGGTCCTTCACTACAGCCTGGGATGATTCAGAGTGCATCAGTGTTTTCATTTCAGATGCAGTTGTGCTTTTGATTATTTCGGAATGTGTCTGAGTGATCGAATCAAAAGCTTCCCGCAGTCGATCAGATCACTCAGACCTCTTAATAGCAGGTATAAATGGGGCCTTTAAGATGAAAACCATTCCCAAGCAGACCAGGTCACGATTCTCCTTAATGGCTCTGTACTTTGTTCATACGGTCAGGATGAGTTGGCATGAGTTGGCAGAGATTTTTACTTCAAGCCAATTAAACTAGGAGCCGTTTGAGCTGCTCATTTCTCTACATATTTAAATCCAAGCCCAGCGCAGCTGTCCAGCCCAGCCACGAGCAGAAGGCAGAGAACAGATCTGAAGCTAATTGGGCTAACAGCGCTGGCTCGGTGTCAGTCCCTTCTGCCCCGCTGGCTAACAGGACTCCTGATAGCCGCCCTCCAGGGAGCGCTTCACAGCTGCACTTCTTAAGAGCTCATTTCCCTAATAGCAGCCCCATTTTCCTCTCTTCCCTTATCTCTATATTGTTCCTTTTCATCTCTCGCTTTTATTCCCGTACTTTCCTCTGGTGCCTCGCCATTGGCCGCCTTCGGCAGGCCCATTCGTCAGGTATGCGGCGCGGACCGGACCACATACATATGGCAGCGCTCAGGGAAAGTGAACGTCTGATTAAAAAGAGCGAGCTTCAAATGCTTGCCGTTATATGTGCTTTATTCCAGCATGTTTGTGTTTGTATAATGAGGGGGATCTCTAAGCCCACTTCAAACTCCTCATGAGTAATTACCGCTGTAGCGGCTTTGTTTGCGGAGAGAGTGTGGCATCTGTGCAGGATATGTTTGTTTTGGCTGGAGGCCATTTTGAAGCTCTTGTTAGTGTACGCATTAACAAATATCTTGTTTGCGGCCGTATGTTCGCTTGAGCTACAGTGTATTTATATATCTGCCTGGCTCTGTAATAGGAAAGCCATCTCGTCCCCAGGCTGTGATTATACAGAGGGCAGTGGGGTTGACTTCCACAGGGGGGCATCCTCCGCCCCCTCCATTCCACATCAAAGCATCCCTGTCTGGGAATCAAGGCCAATGAGCCCCCGCCACTTTTTCCGCCCCGCATCTGCGTACAGAACCGCTGGGCTGAGAGGAGCGATTGACTTGTGAAGGACTTCATTAAAGCCCGAGGAGACATTCCAAGTCCTTCATCCATCTGTTTTCCTCCTGTGTTCCCTCCCTCCATTTGTCTCTCTGTATTCCACATCCTCTTTCCCTTTTGGCTTCTTCCTTTCCGGATTAGCGATCACGTTTATGTGAAGAACACACATCTACTCGTCTGGTTGGATACTGGTGTCTGTCAATAGATGGTTAACCTGGGTACTGTGCTATTCACTGATTGGCTGAAAGAGTGAGACCACATAAAAAAAATGTTTGGGATTTAGAAAGTAAAGAAAGTTATTATTCATTATATTAATCATAAGCAAATTTATTTTTTAAAAGTTGTTGTAGGATTTCATATGGACCAATTTTTGTTATAGCTTTTAAAATGGCAATAAGCAATTCAGATCAATTAGGTTGTTCAACTGTTTTTCATGAATAATAATAGTAAAAAAAGAAAAGAAAAAGAAAAGATCATTTTATTAGTAGTATTGTTTGTTGTTAATATTGCTGTTGGTTTTGTTGTCTGTTAAAAATGCAATAATTATTGTTATATAACTTAAAATGGTAAACAATTCAGATGAATGTTTTTATACGTGCTATAAAATTAAATATAATCAGATGTTTTAATTTTATATAAAATATAAACACACACAAGACACATTTATATTTTATTTTTACTGAGCTCCACAGCAGTTCATTGTGGGGTAGTTGAATAATAATAATAATAATAATAATATAATATTTTATTTGTTATTAGTATTGTTTGTTGATATCAAAATTGTTGTTAGGCTATTAAATATCTAATAATACAATTATTGTTGTTGTTATTATTATTATTAATAATATATTATTATTATTATTATTATTTTTGTTATTAATATTGTTTAAAATCAATTTAATTGTTTACAATTAGCAGCATTAATAATATTTTACTTTTTAATTAATATGTTTTTTATATATTTTTTTAATCTTTTTTTTTTGTTGTTGTTGATATTCTGTCTTGGAGTTAAATGAGAAAAATGCAGAGCAAGTGGTCGCAGACCTTTAGATCCCTGTCTCTCTGTCCATCTCATCTCTGTTTTGCTGTCTTTTGTGTCTTCTTATGGTAGAACACGCTTTGATCATGAGCTTTCTCTGCCGTTCCTGTCTGTCTCTCAGGCACCGGCAGGTTTGAAGAGGTTTTGCTCCAGTTGCACCATCCCTCTCAAGTTCACAGTCCCAGGGAATACCTGTGAAGATTAGTGTCTGGCCTGGAAATGGGCTCAGTCTATTTTAGTCTGGAGGGGGATGCAGGTGGGTGGCCTGCTGTGAAAACCTCACTCATGTGATGCCCTTATTTCCCACCCTTGATAATTCATCTCACTCATTCCTTAATATCTTTTATGCACCTCTTTATCTTCCCTTTCCCCCTCAAATTGTATCTTTTTTCGGTCTTCTTTTGTGTAGTTTCTTCTATCCATAGTTGTCTTTTGTCTCTCCCAGCCTTTGTTCTCTTCTACATCAGCAGTTGGTGTATTCCCCCAACCTTGTGCTGTGTTCGCGCCCCCCTTGCCGAGGCCTGAGCACTGTGTGAATCTGAGCACATGAATACTTAAAGATCCCATTTTCCGCTGCTTTTCTCCGAGGTATGATCGGCATGTGCGCGGTCCAGCTCGCTGATCCCCGACAATGTTAACACATGTCTGCAACAAAGAGGAGACACGTACCCCCTCCGCCTCGCCAGACCTTTCATCTTTACAACATGCTATCTGATAAAGCGACGGCCAGAACCCCCATCGGATCGGCGCGGCACTGCGGGCATGTGTGAGCATCTCAAACCAATGGCCCTGTTTGACACGGAGATGAATCAGATCACTCTCCTCTTCCCCTATATCACTCCTCTCGCTCTCACTCTCTCTCATCTTCAGTATGTACTCATGATAAGGGGCTGAAAGGTGCATGTCCTTCTGCATTAGCATCATCTACTGGAGGATTTGCCACAACTCTGGCAGTGTTCTAAATATACTAAGCTGCCTTGCTGCCTACTAAGGGAGCATTTTAATAGAATGGAACATTATAAACTGATTTGCAATACATACAAAAAAATACTCATAAAAGACTTGGCTCATCATCGAGTTTTGTGTTAACATGTTGCTTAACTGATGGCATGGAAAGGACATAAAAACTGGGTAAAATAAAAAATTAATTAGACTGGAAATAATCATTTAATAATAATAATAATAATAATAATAACAATAATGTGTGTTGTTGTTATTAATATTATTATTTATAGTGTTAAGTCTGCAAAAATAATATTTTGTATTTTTTGTTATTAATATTGTTATTATTAATAAGGTTGCTAAACATTTGTTGAAAAATATGTGATTTTTTTTATGTAATAATAATAGTTGTTATTATTATTATTATTATTATTATTACTACTACTGCAGTTCTGTTGTTGATGTTATTAGTATTCTTAATTAATGAGACTGTTTAATATTTGCCAACAACAATAATATTTATTTATTTGATTTTACTGTTTTTTTATTGTTTATTTTTAAACTAGTCTTTGCATCGGGGCATATTTATATCTTATAATGACTGTCTGGATATGCAGCTCACTTGGTTTTTAAACTGGGCTCCTAATCATTTGCCATTCCTGAGGTTAAATGGTTTGTTGCTTGGGTTTGTTTAATGCATAAACAGTGTAGTTTATTAGGATGAACTTCCTAATAAACTTGGACTCAAATGTTTTTCTAAAACATTCAGTTCACACTTCCTAATTGCAGCATTGTTTGCATTTGTATGGCGTTTTTTTTTTTTTTTTTTGGCTTTGTGGATATTTGTAAAGAGTAGCTAATGGGCCGTAGTTCTGCTGGAAATTCACTTGAGCGTGATGAACATGAACAACACCCCAAAACTCTCCCGACCAACACGAAGTGCTGCCATCAACACGTGCCTGAATGCTACAGGCGATAAATAACTACTCAACTCTGTCTGGGCTTAACGTCACTCCACACATACAGTTATGTGCAGATCTGCCTTTTTCTGTGGTATTACTGACAGTGTTTATGTCTATGAGATCATTACAAAACGTCCTAGATTGCAATGATTACAGGCGATTACTAGAGATGGAAAGTTTTGATGGCTAGGAATATATAACATCCATTTTGAGTGTGTGGATTGAGCCGGGTCAGTTGGAAATCAAGTGGGAATATACTGTAGTGTCAGAAACCGTGTTTCTCATAGTAAAGCAGAAATGTCTTTTTATTTTATCCTTATTGAGGCATTTGTTACTTGAAGTTCTCGCACTTTTTCACCCTGCCCTCTCTCTCCTGCTCAAGTTTTGGCAAAATTATGTAGACGCTGCAGCTTTCGCTGCCCTAAAATTACAATACTGTGTGATCTTTCGGGGAAATTGTGCATATAATATCAGAAAATTCAGAGCTCAGCATGTTTTCTCAGTTCCAAGGCGCTGTAAAACGCTCGCTGGCTTTTGTTTCTTCCTGATTTTACTCTTCCCGCTCTTTTAAAATCTCGAAATCAAGAAAACGGAGCCGTAAAAAAACGAGTCCCGCAGGACTCTTCAGTCAACCCTTCATTTAAATACCAAGCTGTGTTTTTTAACTTTAATTGCTCTTGTATTGCCAATTTTTTTTCAGCTATAATCTCTGCTTAACAAAACGGATTTCACAAAAAAGGCACAGGGGGAAAAAAAACGCTGCCTTTTCACTTGATTATACGTTCCCGTGCCAAGCAATTATCGTCCTTAAATATCTATTCTTTAAAAAGGGAAGGAAAAAAGAAAGATTGACTTAAAGAGAGCAGTGACTGAAAAAAACTGAAAAGCAAAGTAGAACTGACAGGCAATCATTTTACAAAGAAATGATCCCAGCAAACGAAAAGGAGAGATATTCAATTATCAGACATTTGCAGGAAAGGTGCCTATGGGTCATTTCAGTTAAGCGGTTAAACATTTTCATGTCTTTTAATATACTGGATCAAATATTAAACTCTCTGATTTAAAAGACCAAAATCATTTTACTGAGTTTCTTTCTTCATAATTAAATGAACGCAGGGTGAATTAGAAATGATTTCACTGCTTTGGTTTCAGCGGAGTTGCACTGGCAGAGTGAAAATGACCAATACCTAAAGATATACTCCAGGTGTTTTGTATTGTTCCTTCTCTAATCACAGTGTTTCAATTAAAACATGCTTTCTTTGGAATTAAGTTTTAATTAGTAATCATTCTATAATTTTTCCAGTCTTCGCTTTCCATCCATTTGTGTGAAACATGCAGAAGTTTCCTTTGCGTTTTGGTCTTCTTGCCATTTCTGCATGTGGTTAAACAAGAAATCAGACACACAGATGCAGTGGATAACACATCTAAGATTCTGTTTGATGTGAAAAGAAGGCTGTATGTAGGGTTTGCGTTTTATAAAGCAGTTCTTTAATTTGATTGGACAAGCAGCGTTCCATAGCGGCGCTGTAACCATTCACTGTTTATATCAGCCTCGCATGTTTGCCTGGTTTCTCCATCTTTGTGTCAAGTGCTTCTCTTTTGCTTGCGATTCTGCGACTGCATCATCTCTGACCCCAAGACCATGTCTGGTCCCTTTAGTTCTTCTCCTCTTTTCTCCCAGCACTGACTCGGAATCGTTTCTGTGGTGCCCTTGGACGTCTGACCCATTTCCTGACTCCACCGTGTACCCGCCATTTCAGCTTTTCAATCCCAGAGTCTGGAACTTTCTGGAACACTTTCTCACTGAAAGCTTTCAGCAGGCGGCGGATAATTCTCAGATTCGCACTTTGAGTCTTAAGCTCTTGCCCTCTGTGTGTCTCTGTGTAGGCTTACTTAGCTAAACTTTAAAGAGGTGAACAAAATCTGTCCCCCAGGGAACACGTCAATGAAGGACAAAAAGACAAAAAAAAGTAATAGGTGTCCTATTAAAGGGAGAAGCTGTTCAGAGTTTGCTTTTCATCTGTTTTGATTATTTTTTAGATTCAAACTGAATTATTATAATAGCTAAGTGCTTATTTACTAGCAAGCAAGTGTGTGAATGTGTGTTTATAGGGGAGAGAAAATGATTGACAGGCCAGTCATGGCAGTGTGCTGGCTCAGCCTGAAGTTGTCCATATTTTCGACAGGAAATGGCTCTCACGGTATCAGACACTTGAATCTTGCTCGTTAAAATCTACCTCCTATTACTGAGAAAAAATTCTCTCTCTCTTCTCTTTCTCTCCTTACCCTTTCTCTCTTTCGCCCCCCTTATTTTTGTGGAGAACTTTTGCCCGTTAGATTGACAGGTGAGCCACAGTTACAGTGCGGGCCTCCTGTCACAAGTCACTCTGTAGCTGTCGCCATACTGGCATCTGTCAAAGGCGCTCAGCTCCTTCAGCAGATTAACATCGCTGACATGGAGAGGGGGATATGGGGGTAAGAAACGGAGAGAATGGAGAAGAGAGAGCAGGGGAATGTGGAAAAGATTAACCGGGATGGCCAGCGGGATATGTGCGCTCTGTCTTGTCATCTGTTTCAGCTGGAGTGGAGTGAGGGAGTCTGAGCTGTCTTGTCTTTTCTCCGTCTCTCAGTCCCTCGCTCTCTCTCTTTTCGCTTGTGTGGTCCGAGTATTTTCCTCCCCGGCAGCTGCTCGCCCTCTTAAAGTTCCTCTGAGTGGCTCTAAAGATGAAGCTTGTGATAGCGAACATCAGCAGGAAGAGAGTGGAGAGACTTACCTCTGCTCTGCTTTTGTTCTGCCTCGAGAGAGAGGGGGAAAAAAGTTTGCTGAGGTGCTTATGGGACTTCAGTGAACATCTTGAACGCTTCAGAGAGAGCTGAAAAAAAGCTTGACTTTGAAACCTCACACGCCCAGGTGTGTCAAAGGCTCACTTTGAAAGCCGAATCGATCACTTCACCTTTGTCTCTCGGTCTCGCGCCCCAAAACCATTTTTTCCACTTCGTTTTTATTTTTAAACTTCAAAGTGGGACCCAGCCTCACCGTCTCCCTCCTCTTTGCTGCCTTGTGCTCGTTGGGCTCAAGGAGGCCCAGGAGCTGCGTCTGAAGTGTTGGGTAAAGATGAGATCCAGACCCTCACTCCCCAGTGTAAATCACTCCATGGCTGGTACACCCTGCTGGGCCCAGAAATATGGCCCTCAGGGGCCCTGCTTCAGCACCAGGTCCCCAAACCCTGCAGTATTGGAGTCGTAACTGGAGCTTGAGTGTGAGGTTGCGTGTCTGTTTTTGCGTGTGCTTCTCGATGAGATATTCCTTTGAAGTAATAATTAGAAGTGATTTTTAGTTCATCTTTTATTTTTTAAACTGCATTTGATAATTGATTCCCCAAATTTTGCCATGTTTAATTCAGTGGTGGACAGTAACGGAGTAGCTTTACTTCGTTACTGTACTTAAGTACATTTTTCAAGTATCTGTACTTTACTGGAGTAGTTTTATTTTGAGTAACTTTTACTTTTACTTCACTACATTCCAATGTATAAAATCGTACTTTTAACTTCACTACATTTCATAAAACATATCGTTACTCCCTGTAATATATCACGTGCTCCGACACGCAGAAGCGGTGTCTGATTCATCATGAACGAACTGAGTCTTTTCAAAATAAACTTTTAAATTGGATCCCAAATCGCACCAAACGATTCGTTTACGAATTAGAATGATCCGACTGCAGCCTAATGTGTATGGATTGCAGCTGTTCTGGAGTCGACCACTCACTGATTCAAATGAACCGTTTAGTGCGAGTCTCCAGAAGTAAGAACCGGGAGATCTTGTGAGCGTGCGTGCGTCTGATGTTGCTAAAAGTAAGTTATTAATGTCGAAATTTTGGATTAATTATTGTAACTGAAAATCATATTTAGGTCAAAATTGTCAGTTGTTTGGGAACTAAATCCGTTGTAAAGAGGGATCTGTTTAAGCCCACTGAAATGCTCCAGTGCAGACGGTGCAGAGTGCTGCAGACACATACATTTTAGGTAAAAAAAAAATAAAAAAAACTTACAATAACACAGATTACATACAATAACTCGTGCACGTTCAAATTCCCCGCTGCCATAATGTTAACAGTTTTATTAAAATGTCCTATGTGACGTCTGTTTTTATATTGTTTATCAACAGTAACGTTATACATATATTGTTTGGATTAACTAGACGAGTAGATAGACATGAATGTTTATTCATAAGCGTACTGAAAATAAGTAAATATTGTTAACTGATGCTAACTGTCTAGCTAACAAGCTTGTTGGTGCTAAGTTGAGGTAATTTTTATAAATAATGTCCAAATATTTTTATTCAACCACCTATATATATAGAAAAGAAAGGATGTGATGTTCAGAACATGGTAACTACAGTAATTATCAAAGAGGGGAAGAGATGCACCCCGTTTGGACAGTGGTGTTTTTAAACCACAGACAAGGTTTGAGAAGGAAAAATTCATTATGAAAATATAATTATATTTTCCTTAAAATGTTCTTCCTAACTTCAGGCCTTATTATCATGTCATATATACAGTGCAGACCAAAGGTTTGGACACACCTTCTCATTCAAAGAGTTTTTATTTTCATGTTTATGAAAATTATAGATTCACACTGAAGGCATCAAAACTATGAATTAACACATTTGGAATTATATACATAACAAAAAAGTGTGAAACAACTGAAAATATATCATATTGTAGGTTCTTCAAAGTAGCCACCTTTTGTTTTGATTACTGCTTTGCACACTCTTGGCATTCTCTTGATGAGCTTCAAGAGGTAGTCACCTGAAATGGTCTTCCAACAGTCTTGAAGGAGTTCCCCGAGAGATGCTTAGCACTTGTTGGCCCTTTTGCCTTCTGTCTGCGGTCCAGCTCACCCCTAAACCATCTCGATTGGGTTCAAGTCCGGTGACTGTGGAGGCCAGGTCATCTGGCGCAGCACCCCATCACTCTCCTTCTTGGTCAAATAGCCCTTGATGCGTTCAGTGTGACTCTACAATTTTCATAGTCATGAAAATAAAGAAAACTCTTTGAATGAGAAGGTGTGTCCAAACTTTTCTGTCTGTACTGTAACTTTGATGTTCTGTAAAACAACAAACTTTAAAATACTTTTTTCTTACTGGTGAAAATCAGATGGTCATCTCTGTTTTCTCTCATGTACATCACAGTGTAAGCTTCACAGTTAACATCACTCTCATCAGCGTAGTCCATATCAACAACAAAAATATATCTTGACTTCATATAGGGGTTATTTTGGAAAAAATCGCAGGTATTTTGAGCAGTAGGATTATAAAAAAATATGTGATAATATAAAATTAAATTAAGTAGCCTTTATAAAATTGAAAACATCTATCTTTCAGTACTTTTTTACTTAAGTACATAAAAAATCAAGTACTTTTGTACTTTCACTTGAGTAAAATTGAAAAAAGAGTACTTTTACTTTTACTGGAGTAATATTTTATTATATGTATCTATACTTTTACTCAAGTACTTGATTTGTGTACTTCGTCCACCACTGGTTTAATTATTTAATATTATCTGTTTTTCATACAGAATCAGAATAGGTTTTCTTTCTTTTTTTCTTTTTTTTAATTGAACTCTTTTCCAGCCTTGAAAGAGCAGTTGCTCTGAGTTCCTTGGAGCTGTGATGTTGGAAACTCAAATTCATTAACACATGAACCCCCAAATTCTCATGCAGTATAGTGACACCTATTTAAAATTAGGTAGCTTGGCACGTTCAGTAATGCTTAAGTAATGTGAAATTAGGATAGATAATTTTATTTCTTAACATCAGGAGAATTATTAAAATCCATAAAATGAGGAACTATCAGGCAAACATGCTGGATAATGTAATATTTTTTTTTGCTCCTTAATTTTATTTATTTGATTTGTTGTTGCTTTTTTATTTTTTGGTTGTTGTCGGTTCATTGGTTGGTTAGTTGTCTAAATCTGTAAGTAGTTTTTGCTAAAACTATGTCAATTTTAATGTTTCATTATTACATCTCCAGCACAGTTATTATTTACATGTACTGGCATGATCAGACTATTGCTAATATTTGAGGAAAACAGTATACCAATATTATAATACAATATAAATATTAATATAATAATAATAATATAAATCAATGCTTTTTTTGGGCTTGTTTACACCTGGTCACTTCATGCATTTTATATGATCAGAATTTGTGAAAATACCAGGTGTAAATGCCCTCTGAAATGCCCCGCGTCAGCTAAGGACGGCCCTGCGCTCAACACATGATCATCTTCATTAAAAATAGTAAGATGAATTTATCTTTCCTGTGCTGATCCCGCTGTCTCTCCTGTTGAGGTCTTTGATCTTAAAATTAGCTTATGATGAATAAAATGCAGCGCATATCTGTCGATTTCATCGACGTGAATGCTGTTCAAATTTGCATAAAGCATGGGAATTGATGATCAGATTTATTTTCACATTTATGTGGCTAAGTATAAATGGAACCATATGAACAAATCAGATAGCTATCCAATAAAAGAAAACGCATGACGTGATTCGGTATAAACAGGTCCTTTGTGTTATAGGTGAGGTATTTTACCTGTCCTCCATTTTACTATAATTGCAATAATGCTCACACACATTTTAACCATTAGCTTAAAAATAAAGCAGTGGTCTGTCAAGCCTCTCGTATCTATTTCACTGGTGGTCCTCACATTCACTCTTGTCCAATTTCAGCACTTAAGTCGAGCGACCGCACGTTATTGACCCCTGAGTGACAGTGTCACGCCGGCTGTCCCAGGGGGACGTCTGGTGACAGGAATGTGCTTAAGACTGTCTGAGGAGGACGTCCTCTGCGTGACATTGATTGACGAGTCGCTGTTCTGTCGGCTTGACAACGCTTCACCAGCACTTCTGATTTCTGTCTGCCTTTGTATGCGTCCTTTTATCACTCGCTCTGGTCTTTGTCTTTCTCTCATCTAGTTAGCAGCCAAGTGTTAAGAACAGTTGCTTCTGTTTATTCCTTGTTTGTTTGCTTGACACTCTGCACATTTTTCTTTCATTCATCTTCTCAGGAAAAAAAATGTAATGCACACACACACACACACACTGATCAAAACAGCTTTGCTTGGTGAGAGTGGGAAACATGAGGTTTAAAATCAAACTTCGAAGCAGATTATGCAGTGTCATGAGCAGCGGACTCAATCAGGCAGATGTGGTGTGGGATCTGTGTGTGTGTAAGCAGGATCGCAGTCGTCTCAACAATAGGCTCTGACACCCAGGTGATTAGCAGGCATTATGGTTTGCTGGAGGGGTTGAGGTGGGAGATTTGAGGGGGGTTTGGGCTCTCATTAATCTCTGTCTGTCACGGTTGCCCCCACACCAACTACCCTCCACACCCAGCCTGTCCGTCACACTCCACCGTGGCCTCTTTCTGTGTTTTTCTTTGGATAGTTAAAGAATTACATGCGCACACACACAAAGTGCACCACACCTATAAGGGGTCTGCGCCTATCGCCCCGTCTCTGGGGGGCATATGAGTAATCACTGTTCATTTTCTGCCTGCGTTTCCTCTGTTGTCTTATCTGCAGCGAACACGACAGCCACTGGTGTGTATTTTTCCATCTCTTAAAGAGCATCATGGAAAGATTTACATTGTGGTTGCTTATTTTGTTATAGTGGTGTTCGCTTGCACGCACTTGGGGATTTGAACATAACCCTAATGCTAAGTATTAAACCTTGGCAAGTGAGTCATCATGCTCTGTTTGCGGTACGAATGTGAATGATGCCTCAAATCATGCGGCTTAATAAGGAGAGGTGTGCTGGTAATTTTCTAGGTTATTGGATTTATGATTTATTTTTTCTGGCAGACAGCTAAATGGGGAAAAATACCCTCTATATAATTCAATATATCCTTTTTTACATATACATATAAATATATGTTCTTATATATTACAATTCATAATATGATATATATGGTTTTTTTATAATAATTGGAGGGATGTTTAAACTGATGTAATATTTTACTTTTTAAATACATCAGCAAGGTTTAATAACTAAAGAAAATATACAAATATTTTAATATTTAGAAAAATGTCTGAGAATCAGGGTAGTTAATCATTCATTGTGTGTGTGTATAAGTGTGTGTGTGTGTGTGTGTGTGTGTGTGTGTATATATATATATATATTCAGGATATAATTGTTAATCAGTGCATTTTAAACAAGAAAATATGGGAATTTTTACATTTAAGGCTTGTTGGTATCAACATGTTTGAAATATGTAATGTTTAAATATTTATATACAATGCCTTTTGAAAGTATTCATACTCTTTTTCGCTGCCTCATGTTAAACTGCTTTAAATTACTTTTTCTTTCTGCAAGGCACTGTATGTGACTGTAAGAAGATGCATTAATTTTTATATCCAGTTTAATGTTAAAACTAGTTTGAAAACGCTTGTGTCTTCTTCAGTTCTCCTCCTAACCCTTCACTCATTCACACATTCTCACGCACATGCATGTGAATGTAAAAAGGCCTGTATGGATTTCCATGTAAAGTGGGTGCTGTAGAGCAGTGGTTTGCTGAAGGGAAGGATCCAGACCGCTCCCTGCCAAGAAGTGAAACCTGACTCCCAGTGCTACGTACAGAACGGCCTGCCCGTCTAGTTCTCTGAGACCCCAGCAGCACGGCATGCTGGGTAGGACGCAGAGCGGCTAACGTAGCTTGTCAGCGCTGGCGAGGGTAAAAAGCAGAGGCCGGAGATGGATGTAGGCAAAGAGGGAGGCTTTTTTTCTTCCCCAGGCAGACACAAGTATGTTTTACACAGTGGCTTTTGCATCCACTAAATGTGAGTGTGTGTGCATGTCTGTGTGTATATTTGAGAGAGTGTGGAAGAGTGTGTTTTGTCAGCTCTTACAGGCACAGCTGGGACTTGTTAGGGGCCCAGGAAACTGAGGTTTGTGGAGCAGGAGGTATAGCAGGGCTAAGGGGGGCCGTGACAGGCCCGTTCTGAACCTCTCCGGCTCTGACTAGCCTGAGCAGCCCGTTCTTAATGGATACATACACAAGACCTCCGCGGTCAAAGTCACAACCCATTATCTGCCTTGCAGGTGAAGCCTTGTTGTACTTATTTCTCCATTTGTAGATGAGGGTCAAGTATCTCTTCCCCCCTTTGGCTCGCCGACATCTCATCACGGTTAGAAAAGATGCCCCACCGAACTCTAGCTGTCAGGTTGTATGTAAACACACAAGCGGTAGGACTCATGAGACGTTTTAGCCATCAGCAGGGGCGAATGGCTCTCGTGACTGATGCCGTGCAGCCACATCTGGCTTGTTTGATGGACGTCTTCAGCGTGAAGTGGTGGAATAGCAAGGGGGCAGATTTGGTTGGTAATTTGAGGCCCGTCTGACCTCTTTCTGCACCCTTTAGCACTACGAATGTCTCTGTGTGAATTGTCCGTCCGTCATAACGCATTATGAATCCGATCACACAGTCTTGCATAAGGCTAAATCACGTGCACGGCAGTCTGTAAGAGACGGTCAGGACTCAGAGGGGATATCATGCACTATAAAGTACTACTCAGGGACTCAATGGTGAAATCCGACAGATTGCTGCAAAACAAGCCAAGGTTTAATGCGATTCATTTCGTAAACGCCCAGCTGATGTCGCTTTTTTTCCCCCCTTCAGCATGTTTATAATATTGAATAATTTAAGGGTTTTTGTGTGCTCTGACATGCCTTAAATCCTTCTCTCCGAGCGGGTGAGAAACGCAGCTCGCTGTCGATTGCTCAACGTTAACACAAGTGCAGTGGGACACATTAAAACCTTGGCTTTCCAGAGTTAAGCCTTTAGACTGAAACCCGGCCCTAATTACAGGAATAAAATAAACAGCAGAAAGGCAAATAATAACATCGTAAAGTGGTGTTACAAGAGCTGGCGCGGGCCGCGCTGGCGTAGTCCAGGTCCAACCTGTTAAAAAGGGGGCAGTGCATTTATTGGCATCTGTAATGTAGTCGACCATGCTGCTGCCAAGTGCTGTGTCTCCAACCTGTACCACCCCGATCGCCATGGCAGCTTGACTGCCGTTAACATGGTATGATTGTGTATGTCTGCCTCCCAGAATGCTTCTGTGCGTGGACTGAACTTAAATCTCTTGTAAAGTGCAGGAAATGTTCCTCCACCCACCTCCCTTTGTCCATTCAGCTACTAATGGTGAGTTCTGGTTTTTGAACAATAGGCTAGTTGTTTATGTACATTATGTATGCATGTATTTTTTTGTTTGTTTATTTATTAATTTTTTTATTAATTTTTTTATGAGTCCCTACAAGGTAAATGGATAGTTTAGGCCAAAATTAAAAATATAAATTTTTTAAAAATATTTTGAAAGATGTCTAAAAATGAAGTTTACTTATTTATTTATTTTTGGGAATAATTTACTGGACGGTAAAGAGAGAGTTTACCCAAAAACTAAAAATACTATAAAATATATTGGAAAGTTTCTGATAATTACGCTATTTATTTACTTTGTTTGTTTGTTTGTTCATTCTTTGAAGTGATATAAGTTCTCACAAACTATAGGAATGGTTTACCCCAAAGGTAAACATTTTTAATATGATTTTTTTGAAAAAATGTCTAGGAATTAAGCTAGTTCTGGTGTCTGAGAATAAGGCTAGTTTTTCTTTTTATTTATATATTTGTTTATTTTGTGCTTTAATTTTCTTTAAGTTAATGGGATGGTTTACCTCAGTTATTATAAAAAAATGTATATATATTTGTAAAAATGATCAGATAGTGAGGTTAATTCAGGTATCAGAGAATCTGACTGATTGTTTTTTTTTTTTTTTTTTGCTGCATCTTTATTTTGGAATTTATTTATTTATTGGTCCTACAAGTTCCCAAAAGTTAGAGGCATAGTTTTCCCTGAACTATATATATTATAAAAATTTTAAAACATTTGAATAATTTTTTTCTCTGTTTTTAATAAAATAAAATTCAGTGTCCCCAACTGACTTTCTGTATAAACAGTTGAGAATTCTTTTATTTTGTGTCCTTAAGAAGAAAGTGAGGCATACAGGACCGACATGAGGGTGAATAAATCATGACATAGCTTTCATTTTTGGGTGAATTATCCCTTTAAAACACAATAAAGCAATGGAAAAAAATCTGAGCTGTAATTACATATTATTTAGATTTTTAGGCATTTTTATTACTTTTTGATTTAAGAAGCCAAATTAATGCGTGATTGAGTGTGCGAGGGCGGTTGGCGATAATATTCAACGTTGCGTATTTCAAGGGCACATTTTAAGAAACTTCAAAGGTTCAGGAGTGGCGTCAAAGCAGCTCCAGACACAGCAGGCTACTGTACCTTCGGAAAATTGGCCGAAATCAAACATTTTGACAAACAATGATCCCCACAGCGGTGATTTACGGCGCAGATATAGAAACTATTTGGAAGGCCGCCGCAGCACCTCAGCAGACGTCTTAGAAGTCTGTTGCTATCTGATTCGTATCGCTGAGAAAACACACGCCGCTGTTTGCCTTTGACTGGGAGCCATTAAAAGTATCAGAGCACCCATCATTGGGTCAGATAAAGAAAAGGCCTGGAAAGTGGGCTGTTATGATTTAAAGGGTGAGTTTTCCCCCTGTTGTAAAAGCAGGACGCAGGCAGCTACAGGTCCTGTTTTGGGGGATCAAGGGGATTCAATTGCTGGGGTGATAAAGGGCTTTTAAGTGGTTTTTGAAGCTGCTCGGCTCAGAGGTGGCTTGGCCCCGTTTATCAGGGCTGCTGAGCGGAGCTGCCATGGGTCGCTAGGTCTGAGCACGCTCCAGACCATCTGTTCAGCCTCACTCTGTGTCGCCGCACGGGTGACATCATGACATGTGGTCTGGTGAGCGGAAAAATTCCTTCTGTCCACCGTCGGAGAGGCTGGACAGCTGTAGCCCCTTCAAGGAGGAGAGCGGGAAAACAGAGGGTGGGGAGAGAAAATAAGTGAAAGAAGCCATCAGCGAGGGCCTGGCAGGTGTGGTGGTTTTGCTCCGTCATCACGGGCCTTACTGTTTGAACCTTCATGGCTAGATCTGGAGAGGATTACGACTGCGGCTCTGAGGTTAAGCTCTCCTGGCATTCTCACCAATGCCTAATTACCCTGATGCTTTTCCTTGAAATTTTCGTAATCAGCTACTCTCGTCTTTCACTCTGGTATCATCCGTCTCTTGTGACTTGGATGCACAACAGATAGAAATTTGGTCTGATGTGCAGTTTAAGGGATTGTTCTTCTAAAAACAAAAACTCTCCATCCAAACTAGATCATCATGTTGTTCCAGACTTAAAGCTTAGTTCTTCAGTGCAACACAGAAAGCTTGTTTATAAATTAAGGTTAAAAAATGTTGAGGTCTGTCATTTTTTTTGAGGTCTGTAAGTTTTTCATCGAGGCTATATCTATAATGCAAATATTTAAATAAAAATATTCCTATGATGGCAAAGTTGAATTTTCAGTGTCCCATTTTTAATTTTATATTATTTTTAAAGAAATGTTTTCTTTTATGCTGATTTAGGTGCTTAAGTATTTCTTATCAATGTTAAAAACAGTTGTGCTGCTTAATCTTATTTTTAAATTTTATTTATTATATATTTTTATTTATTTTGAAAACCATTTTTTACTTTTTAATTTATTTCAGGATTATTAGATGAGCTAAAAAACAAAACCAAATAACAGCATTTATTTGTAGACACAGTCAACTTTTGTAATGTTGTAAATGCAAATGAATAATTGTTTTTAATCATTATGAATGTATTATTTTTATTATCAAAAATAATTTAATGAATTATTAATATTTTAATTATTAATAATTGTCAAATTATTACTTGTAACAATACTATTTAGTGTCCATTGTGCATATAAAGTATAAAACTGAAGTGCCCCTTTATGGCAGGCAGGTTAATGAGGGTTTGGGAAGATGGGAGCAGGGTGGTCTTGGACCGAGAGAGACGAATTACACCCACAGATGAGTTAAACTCATCGGGGCCTCATTGAGAGAGAAGGATCTGAAAAACTGCCATCTTTAGTCAAACGACCGACCCAGATGCAGTGCTGCGTGGACACAAAGAAGTGTCTGACACTGGCAGAAATATCACCAGCCTCTGTGGAGCCGCTTGTCTGTACACAGCAGCGAAGTTTATCAGGATTTCAGGTAGTTGGAGTTGAAGTAATGGAGTTGGGTTTGTCTTTTTTCGGGTGAAGATGGCCCAGTCCTGGTAGCTGTGGGTCTCGAGTTGTTTTACTGCATTCAGTGTGGTGGTGTGTGGTGTTGGTAATTGGGCTGTGGCCAGTGGGGCTTGAGGGTACTTCATTTTGGTCTGTGGTAGCCTCACTCCATACACCCCTTCTGTCTTTGTCGATCCAATAAATGGTCCCGTTTATGAAACCATCTTTTCATCCATTCACCATATGACGTAACCTTTCCCTTAAACTAGCTTCCCGCCAACCGGCTTTGGTCTGATAGGTCTTTTTTTATCTACGAGAACGGAAAAACTCGCTCTGTCTGTGCTGCGGTATGACCGAGTTGAATGTGTGTGTGTTATAAAGATGACCACACACGACTCTATGGTTCCTGGGTTCCCCACAGGCGGAGTTGTCCTGCCAGGCCTGTTTGTGGAGAAACTTCTGGAACTCGTCCTTCAATCGGAGGCCTTGAATTCGATACAGACCACCTTCTCCCCGGACTTAGACCTGAGAAACAGCCATGTTTGATGTAGGTGAGATTTACAGTGTCTGACCTTGGGATGAACATTTCCTTCCTTCCTTTCCTTAAACACAGACGTGCATGGAAACACGGGACGCTGAGTGGCAGTATCTGTTGCTGACTGCAGTTTATGGCACACAGGATGATTTTAAAGATAGTGGAACCCATAAAGAGTAACTTTGCACTGACAGTAGTAAATGTGTACTGTATATACATTAACAAAAGTTTGGGTTTGGTTAGATTTTAAATGTTTTTAAAAAACATAACACAAAAATATTTAAAATATTATTAATATATCATTTTTAAATGAAAAATGTTCAATAATTATAAATGCATTACTGTTACTTTTGATCAATTTAATGCATCCTTTCTGAATAAAAGCATGAAGTATTAAAAAAAAAAATACTAACCCCAAAGTAGTTTTCAAATGGAAAAACAATAGGATAATATACAGTATATGGATTTATTTTATGCTAAATATCTATCTCTAAATATATATTATATTTCAGAGATTTGTGGACAAAATAATTAATTTAGAATTTTTTTAAGGAAATGTTTTTAATATTTATTAATTTTACTATATTTATATTATATACAGTAGATTTTCATATCAATTACTAAATTATTATTTAATAATTGAATTATTAAATTTTATTATATTTTTTTTAACTGTAATTCTCTCATTTGGTAATTTAATTGTAATTGCTAAATTGTCCAAAGTCATACATTTATATAGACTATATTATTTAATATTTTACTCTTGCGACCACCTAAATTGTTTAAGTTTATAAATGTGTGTAAAATAATTGATTTGATATTTTAGATTCTTGACATTTTTAAACAACAAATAAATCATTAAACATTTTTAACATCAGATGAATATTATATTCTTCTAATGTTCCCCCAGTGAAACTTTTTCGCATCAAATAGAAAGATCTTTAACAAATATGACACCATCTTTCTACAGAGACTTAGGCTTATTACTGGGGTAAAATCAGTCATCTGCTCTCGCCCCTCAGACTTCAGGCCTGATTTATACTCATCTACTGATGGAAAACTGTACAAGGTTCGTGGGTCAGACCCATCATGTCATCCGCCCTGTATCGAAGCAGAAACCTCTCGGCAAACACGTAACGAAACAACGGAGTCTTCAGTGCGCCGATAACTCATCAGCAGTGTCACGGCCACATTAGTCACAATGAAAAACCATGAACTGTCCAGAAGCTGCAGAACATATCTGGATAATCCACGCTTGCGTTTTAAAACCATCTACGTTGCAGACATGTCACGGGGGAGAACACGGAATATGTCTTGAAGCTGCACCGACCGGCCTGTTGCAGCAAGAGCTGGGCTTTAGGGCCGTATGTCACATTGACAGGCGTAATCCCTCGTTTGGTGTCCAGTGGTAAGCCTCAGTGTTCCCTCGGCTCTCCGTCTCTTCTGCTTAGTCTGAGCGCATCCTTCTTCCCTGATTCCATCTGTTTTAATAATGCTTTCCGCAGGTGCCACTCCTTGACGAGCTTCATTTCCCAGAAAGCAAGCTCTGTCTTCCTCCCTGGTTTTGTTCAGAGGCCCCAGCTGCATTGCTCGCCGCAGCTTTCCCCATGTTTCCCAGGTAACAGGGATTTGGAGTGGACTCCGGTGAGCCGGTGCGTTTTCCCGGTCACGCTCTGTGTAGCGTGTCTGAAGTGGTCATGGCTTGTCCGGCTTTTCCCATCTTCCACCACCTGCTCCGGCTGTCTGTCACCGTGCGTGTCTATCTGTCTGTCTAACTAGGGTCTGGTTTTGTGTGTTAGATGTCTACCTGGCACAAGGATTCTGTGTATAAAGTTTGCGAGTGTAAATACAGGATGCAGTGAAGTACAGTATATGTTTACCTCCCTCTTTTCAACTTCCCTTTCCCGTGGTTCAAGGATGTACAGTACAGTATCGAAAGCTTTCCAGTAATGGTTTCAGTCAGATGATTGGTGAACTCCTAACAACGAATGTTTGTCAATGCTCTGTTTTAAAAAAAAATTCTCTTTAGATCTCAGTATTTGCATCAATTTATTTTATTTTCCATTTTTATCATTGTTCTATCTATCTATCTATCTATCTATCTATCTGTCTGTCTGTCTGTCTGTCTGTCTGTATATATCATCTTTGTTTGATTTATTGATTGATTAATTTGTTGATTGATTTGATTCATTAATGTGTTCCTATGATGGATTCAGTCAGCTGATTGAAAAAAATTAATTTTCTGAAATGATTAATTCTCTTCAGATTTCAGTAGCTTCATTTAATTTTTTTAAATCTTTTTTATTTTATGACATTTTATTTTGCACCATTATTTTATACCATTATTTAGATATTAGTATCTGCATTTTTTTATTTCATCAATCCTATTTTTATTTTATGCCTTTTTATTTGTCTCTAGATTTGTCTCTAGATATTTTTTCTATATTACATAATTTATTTTGTACATTTTTGTAATTATTTTTATATTATTTAATAAGATTAAAAATTTTATTTTATTAATTTCTTATTTTTTTATAACCATTTATCTCATCCCCCTGTGATTTATTATCACTTTAATACCTTTTTTTTTTTTTTACTGTATATGCTATTGAAACTGTAAGCTTGAGAAGAACACTGAACACATTGTCTTGTCTTTTTTTCTCAATAGGTTTAGTTATGTCACAGCCATGAATATTTCTTCGTTACTTGCTCGACTAGAGAGAATCTGATTCAACAATAATCTGTGTAGTGCAATACGAATTGTGTATTATTTGGCCCATTTTTACTGTTAAATGCATAAATCTGCTTAAATGTGTTCATGTCAACTTTAGGAATCCACAAACATACATATGTCCTCAAAGCTAACACACACAGACTAAAAGCCACTAAACTATAATTTTGATTCCATAGCATCTTTAAGAAAATGTTTATGAAATCTGAAATTTATAGACCATGATGGTAAATTCCATAAACTCGACATCAACCCTGCGCAAAGTTCAGCAAGAGTTACGTTCTCCTCTTAGGGTTTAGAGATTACTGTGCTCGCTCTCTCTCTCTCTCTCGCTCTTTCTCTCTCTCTCTCTCTCTCTCCAGCTGATGTGATCCAGATGGCTGGGTGCTGTCAGTCCAGGCGTGTGTATGTTCCCAGAGGAGATAGGCAGGAGAGAGCGGTGTGTTTGTGGTGTTTGGTTCAGGGATGTGCTGGCCACCCTTTCGCTGTGCTGCTATCAGCATTAATTAAGCTCGGCCTGTCAGCCTTCAGAGCCGCTGATAAGAGCAGGAGTGCTATTGAAGAGAAGGGGTCAGTGTGTGTGTGTGTGCGTGTATATGGGTCTCATTTCCACACATTTTTTTTCTCATTATTTGTTCATTTTTTAAATTATATCGCTTTGGATCATATTTGCTGATTGAAATCCAATGCTTGTTTCTAAGGGGTGCTGATTACAAAAACAATGCTTTTTTCACTTAAGCACATCTCA
Source organism: Carassius auratus (assembly GCF_003368295.1). Classification (NCBI taxonomy): domain Eukaryota; kingdom Metazoa; phylum Chordata; class Actinopteri; order Cypriniformes; family Cyprinidae; genus Carassius; species Carassius auratus. The sequence continues at coordinate 12,566,320 of NC_039246.1, forward strand.
CTTTCTCACAAAATATGTGAGACATTTTGTAGCATGTTTGCTTTTGACAACCATTTGTATGGTGAAGAAGTCTTGTATTATCCTTAAGTAACCAGAAAAACTCCCATGAAGACATGTATAAATAGGTACTAAAATTGTCGCTGGGGAGATATTAGGTAATATATACACTTTTAAGTACTAATATGTACCTTTAAGGTACCAAAATGGAAACTTTAGGTCCAAATATGCACCTTTTTAAAAGGTACCAATAGCCAGTGACAGCCTTTGTATGTTTGTTTCTGAGAGTGTATATAATTTGAAAGATCTTCATTATTATTTTGTGGAAAACCTGAATGTGATAATACAGTTTTTACTGATATTTTTCAACTCAACAACATCAGATGAGAATATATTAGGCATTTTTTCCAAATTAGCAGAAGAGTTTTATTTTTCCTTCCCTAGATGCTGGACTGTGAATTGGTAAGATATATGTTATAATTCAGGCAGGTTGATTTTATTACTATTTTTTTTATAGCATTTATAGTGCAGTCCAGAAATCTGAGCCTCTAGTAAAAAATTGTTTTATTTAGCATTTTTACATTTTATTTTTATTATTAAAATATATGAGTATATAATGCTTTACTTGTTCTAAATGTTGTATGAATTTTTTTTATTTTTTTTTTTGGATTTTGACATTTTCAGTAGTGCTCTCTGACTTTATTTCAGTATTATATTTTATTATTTGAAAAATATTATTTGATTGGTAGTAATAAATAAAATCTATGCAACCCACCTCCATTTGTTCTTTTTTGGCACCCACCAGTGTAAAAGAGAGAATTTCTCATTAACATTCCCCACAAAACCACATATCAGCGATAAAGATGCTCATTTAAAAGATCTCTTCTATTACACTCCTCCTAACACACACAAGCTTTTTCCCCGACGCTCTTGACTCTGACAGCAGGCTTTTAAATTCACATTTGGTGTCTAGGAAGCCCTCGTGCCAGATATGATTCAGCATGTGTTTCCAGGTGTCTCGCTTGTTCCAGTTCTGTCTCTCTTGTGGATCCGCATGCAGTCACTCAGGAGCTGCTATTCTGTATAATACAAGATTAATACAGCTATTACTGTGTTCAGGAAGTACAAAACCCATATTTTCAGATTGCTTACACACCGGAATTTATAGCTTTTGGTGAGTCAATATTAGCTTTAAAGGTGCAAGGTTGTAGATTTTTCTGTAATGTTTCACAGTGCCCATCCAGAGAGGATGTTCAGCACAGGCGTCCTCTATAACTCTCCAGTATGACCAGTGTTCCAGTACCAACTCCAAAAGCAGCGGATGTGTGTCTCTCTTTTTTTAGGCCAGTAAAAGCAGCCACCGAAGGTCCTCTGTGGCCTGGGGTGGCAATGAATGGTGAACTTTCAACATATTTCTCCTCACATCTCCTCCTTGATACACACATGCACCGAACGCAGAACTGACACCATATTTCTCTCTCTCTCTCGCTCTCCCACATCACACACACACATCCCTGGAAAAAGGGCCTAGAAAGCTGGGCTGTGGCTTAGGGCCAGGGAGTGATGGAGAGTTAGGGTTATTTTTATTTTTTTAATGTGCTGGGGCTCCTCCAACACTCAGTTTGTTTAACGCGGCTGGCCTGTATTTTATTTTTATGTGCTAGATCAGGCAGTATCAGGTAGGACTTAGTACTGATGGATTTGGCTGATAACGTTCTCTGAACTCTTCCCTCCCTGCTAATGGTGTCCTCTGAATTCCTCTCCTTCAAATCAGCAGCCTACAAATACTGAAGTGTTAAAGGAATAGACGTTTATATTACAGCTTAGATATTGCATAGATATGAGTCTGTAAAAATGGAAAAAGTCCTAGTGATGATAATGTTATTTCTGCTGTAAATGCAGCTCTGTGGTTTTAGGTTTGGTCTTAAGATTGTGGTTGTTTATGCCAAAAGAAGTGATAAATATAACTCCATCTGTCTTTTAATCAATCTATTTCTCCCATCTATCCATCTGTTCACCTTCCTACACTGTGCATGTCTCTCTGGCCATCAATCCATCAACCTAACTTTATATTCATCCATCCATCCATCCATCTATCCACTTATATATTACAGTAATTTCTCTATCCATCTAACCATTCATCCATCCATTCATGTATCTTTCCATGCATGTATCCATCCATCCATGTATCCTATATCTCTCCATTCTTCCATCTCTTTCCATCATCCATCCATTCATCCATCATTTTTTCCATCCATTCATATATCTCCCCATCCATCCATCTATACATATATTTCTTTCTGGCCATCCATCCATCATGTATATCTCCATCCATCTATTCAAATATTTGAATAGATAATATATCCACCCAACAGTCCATCCACCTAATTTCTATCTATCCAGCCATTATGAATATCTCTATCCATCCATCCATCCATATATCTCTTTCTGGCCATCCATCCATTCACATGTCTTTCTATCCATCAGTCCATCCACCTAAATTTCTATCTATCCATCCAGCCAGCCATCATATATCTTTCTATCCATCCATTACATATCTCCATCTATCATTCATATGTCTTCCCATCCATCAGTCCAACCACCTAAATTTCTCTCTCTCCATCCATCCATCCATCCATCTGTCATGTATTTCTATATCCATCCAGACATATCTTTCCATCCATCAGTCCATCCACTTTAATTTCTATTCATCCAGCCATCATGTATATCTCCATCCATATATATATGTGTGTATATATCTGGCCATCAGTCTATCCACCTATATTTCTGTTCACCCATCCATCTATTGATTCATCCATCCACTTAATTCCTTTTCCTCCATCTGTCTGTCCACCCATCCATCCACGTCTTTTCCATCCATTTATCTTTATCTGTATCCATCTATTGTTATATCCCTCCATTCATTTGTCCATTCACGTATCTCTGCATCCATGCATTTCTCTATCCATTTATTCAAGTATTTCTCCATCTATATCTCTCTCCATCCATCCATTCATATATAACTCTAACCATCTATCCTTCATTTGAGACCTATATCAATTATATTCTTCACACAGACTTGCTCTGAAGTTAAAATGAAGATAAAATATTGTAATATTTTGAAATATCCACTTTTTTCTCTATCCATTCATCCATCTGTCATCACGCTATTTTGTCCAAACTTTGCTTCACATTTCTCCTCGTTTGTGTTTCCAAGAAGCTTATCTCTCTTCCAGAGTGGTCACGGTTGAGGCAACCATTAAAAAATTTAAGCGCTGAAAGTAGCTTGACCTCAGATCTGCATTCGTTTAACATTCCTCCCTCATTTTGCCATCATTTTCATCCGGCTGTCGTCATACAGTAGGAATGACTTTGATAAGTCACGTGTAGGACCCGCCAACCCGGTCATTCCTGGCGTTCTGTGCGGTGTTCCCCTCTCCGGTGGCTTAACCGGCACAGTGCATCCCGTCAAGAGCTACCATAAATCTCCCCACCCACTCGGCTATTCATTATCTTTCCACTGGCGTACACACCCATAGAAACAAAACCAATAGAGAACAGAGGAGGATGCATATTTTTAGGCCTGCTCGAGGACTCCTAAGAAGAAAGCAAGAGGCTTAAAGGAATGCAGAGTGTAGAGAGAGGAAATTGCGTGTTGAGGGTGGTGATGAGATGTGTTGATTGATGGGCCGCTTCCCCTCCGATTGACTTTGTCGTGGGAGGAGGTGATTGGCCACTTGACCTTTTAGTGATCAATACAAACTCTTTCCTATCTCTCTCAGAAAAAATGAGTGGGGGCCCATTGTGTCCCTGTGCTACTGATAAGAGGCTTTGTCTTCTTTTAGTACAGGAACACAAGCTCTGCCTTGTTGTCTACTGCCTATATAGGAGATCGCCTGCTAAGGTAGCATCTTAACCCAAATTAAAGTGGCATATTTGATGCACTCTACATAGTCAGCAAGTCCATGTGTCGCACAAATAAAGCTTTGTAGCAGATTTAACTCAACTATTGATTCCAATCCTCTTGTTAAGTCATGACTTAAGGAATATGTTTCCGGGTCCAAGTGTCTACTCATTTTAATTGAGAATCTCAACAGCCATTTACGAGCCTTATATGAGAATTAGGACCTGGAAACAGAGACGAATGACGTCATACTTAACAAGCAGATAGTGTCTGGTGTTAGCATGTTTGCTAAATTAGCAATACAATAGAATGAAATAACAGAGCACACAAATAATTGGGAATATAGTCTGTTTTTAAATTTTACGGGGTTTTTTTTAGCAATTCTTTCCCTCAAGTTTGCAACCACAAAGTCAATGTATTATGCTTTTGAAGAAGACACTTATGGCCACCAAGGATGCATTTATTTGATCAAAATACAGTAAAAACAGTAAAAAATTGTGTGAAATATCGTAATTTGACATGACCGTTTTCAACTTAACTTTTATATATTTTGACTCAATTTTTAATACATAATACAGAACTTAAACCTTTGAAATGGTAGTGTATGTATTCCTTCATATTCCTCCTCTCAAATCAGGAGTTTTAGAGACGGAGGAAGTGGGTCACAACTATAGTCATTACTTTGCTGTGACCCAGGCCTCTTCTTTCCCTGTGGCCATCTGTGATATCAACATACCCAGTGTATGGGAAAGATTAGATCACTGAGGAAAAATCTCATTCTTGTTAAAATATTAATCTGAGGAGACACATGCGCCGGGAAAATTTGAGACACGGAACAATTCTGATTCGGCCTTCTCTTCTACTTAAGACCGGCACCTATCTCTCCCTCATTTCCTGTGGTTGGGAAATGTGGGAGAAAGCCGTTTGTTATCATGACCTGAATATCATATGCGTGAGTGTGTTTACATGGACGTGTGCACATTCTCATCCATCATTTCAGACTCCTTATCCTCCATATCCCAGCACACATCCCTCCACTTCCTGTTATTTGCCTCTCCTAATGCCGCCCTCCCTGGGCTTCTGTTTTCACCTCATCTTTTGCTTTAATTTTAATTTTTAGCTAGTGCCGTCCTCATGAATTTTGGCTGGGCAGATACACTAGGGCTCATCGGGATCAGGTAGGGAGGTTATGGAGCTGAAGGGGAAGTTCCTTTTTGCCCAAAGTAAACTGACTCACCTCAGGGGCAGCTGCTGCCTGTGGTCTGAACCCAACCATAATGAGCACGGCTAGTCAGAAGGTCAGTGTATTAAAAGGCCTCTCTGACAGGACATGCTCGTGCTCAGAAGCCTCCTGGAACATCACCAGCTTTCATTTTATTAGTTTGCGCCAGGACGCGTGGTTTTTACAGACCTGGGTGGCCCGTGTGTTTGTGGGATACATCACATCTCCAATGCTTTTGATGGTCAAATTGACAGAATTAAGAGTTGTATGTCAGCCCATTGGCATAGCACCGTGTGTGTGTGTATGTGTGTGCGCATATGTGTACTACTGTCAGGTACACAGGCTTCTTTCTACAGCTGTGATGTCATTCTGGATAGAATCAGGTCAGCCAGTTCCTCCAAGGAACCGAAGAGAGCACAACGAAAAAGACAGAAAGAAAAAGAGAGGCTTTTTCAGCGATTGAGAATCTGATAAGAGAAAAAGCAAATTCCCAGTAAGCCCAAGATGAAAATAGAAAATTGCACCCTTTCAGTTGGAAGAACAGAGGCGTGATTTTATAAACAAATGTGCTGCATTTTAAGGCTTCTGATGCAATTATACTAGCCAAATTCATGTCACATGCCTCTTTTACAAAGAGGACAATCCCAGAATGCATTGTGAACAGCATGGCAGACAAAGTGAGATCGCTTTAGCCGCAGTGGCCACTGCAACTTATTGCTATCACACTATGTTTTAATATAGTATGCAAAAATATTATGTTTACTATAGTTAATAATATATACAATATATTTTATTATAATATAAGTTGTAGTTGACCGTAAGTGTGTGATTGGCTACTTGGGCAGTTTGTATTAGAGAATGCTTGCATAGAGCACATTTTAGCAAAAATATGTAGGCAGTTTTAAATGTACTTAAAATCCATTCATTCACGAAAATTATCAGGAAAGAAGTTAAATTGTTAACTTGTGCACTTCATGTTAGAAATTCTATTTTTATTTTGTGACCTACATAGAGCGTTCCAGATCAATCCCTAATGAGGTTCTGTTTCAGTTAGCATGCTACCATAGATGGTAACCATCTAAGAAGACTTTAGGCAGCTCACTTGGTTTTGGAACAGATCCAGTGAGTTTCTGAATTTTAGAGGTCATAGGGAGGAAAAGAAAGAGAGCCACAGGGAGGATGTTCTTTGACACACACTTCACCACTGACACTCTAGCACACGTGGCTAACGCTAACCCTAAGATATTCTCCAGTCAGCTGCCTCTATTTGTCAATACACAGGAGGCTTTGACTCCCTCAGCTGCTGGTATGAGATATTCATCTTCACTTTCAGTCTGTTACCGAAGATTTGACCTTACAGGACTCATTTCCTGAACCAGCTGCACTTGATTGATGGCCTGAGTTCATTATTTGTGGTGCTTGCTATCACTATCATATCATTTATATACTACAATTCAAAAGATTAGGTCAGTGGAGTCAGAAGTTTAGAATGTCACAAAGATGTTATTTTGAACAAATGCTACTCTTCTGAAAATGTGGAAATCAAAGAATCCTGAAAAAAATATATCATGGTTTCCACAAACCTATCAAGGAGCACAACAGTTTTTAAAACTGACAAAAAATACTTCTTGAGCATCAGAAAAGCATTTTCACTTAGAATGATTTCTGAAGGACAGTGTGACGCTGAAGACTGGACGGGACTTTTTTTTAACACTATTTTTTGATTAAATAAATGCAGCCTTGGTGAGCAAAAATACTTCTTTCAAACACATTAAAACATTTTACTAAATCTCTAGAATTTCCACACCATTTGCATGCTAAAAAACACAGTTCACCTGGTAAACTCCCTCGCATTATGTCAAGTTTCATCTGTTTGAGTACCACAGATCTAGGGATTGTCATGAAGAACTAAAGGTGTATTTGTGAATAGGATGTATCTGTAGAAAGCATTGTCCAAAGCTGTCTAAATGCTAACTGTGTGTGTTTGTTTTCTCCTCCAAAAAGGCAGGAGGCGCTATTGGCAGCCATCAGCGAGAAGGACGCCAACATCGCTCTTCTAGAGTTGTCGTCCTCAAAGAAGAAGAAGACTCAAGATGAGGTGGCTCTGCTGAAGAGGGAGAAAGACCGACTGGTACATCAGCTCAAACAGCAGGTGAGAATATCCGACAGGCTGGACGACGTCGACATCCCAGACCAAGGCACGAGGCAAAACCATACTCTAAAATGAACACAGACCTCAGTTCTCCTAGTTAAGTTCTGCAGCCTCAACCACAGGAATTACATTGGTGAAACTTAACCAGACATTCGTCAGCCTAAAAAAAAAAAATAGTCCCACCTCAAAGGGACAATTTAGACTTTATTGCTCAAGTAACAAACATTTTTGTTTCACTGACGAATTGTGTTTTAACCCAAATAGGAGCCTGGCTTTTCTGCTTTTGAACTCCCTGACTCTCTTTCCCTCCAGGCTCTCATTGTGTTTTACTGTAAAAACACTTTGCGTTTGTTTTTACAGACTTAAGAGACGAGTCAAAATTATTGTGCGTCATAATTGAAAGCATGCCACAGATGCTGTCCATAGAAGTTAAAGTTGACAATAACCCGCAATATTCTCTTAAGAGGGGTATGATTGCGCAGAAACATAAGATCATGCAGGATATCCTGGTGGTGTGTTCATAGTATCGGTAACCAGGTGACCTTGCTGTCGTTGTTCTGTTCAGCAGTTCAGGGAGAAAATAAAGAACAAGTTCTGGAGGAGACATGTTGGGAACGAGATCCCAGAGTTTGGAGATGCAAACAGGCTACAGATGTCTGGCCGCAGACCCATCAAGAAGGGCAATTTTAGGATTATTTGACTCCTCCTCCAGGTTCCCACAAACCACCTGCGAATACATGCACACTAGTTTAAACACACACAGACTCCACTGGTGTAGATACAGTTTTCACTCAGAAATTGTTAGTAAATTTCACAAATAATGTCATCATAAAAAAAATTTATATAGATTTTGAGTAGAATAAACAAAAAAGAGATTACTGGAGTACATTTTGTGAGAAAATATTATTTGTGACCCTGGACCACAAAATCAGTCATAAAGAAAAAAAAATTTAAATTTAGATTTTTATGTCAACGAATAAACAAGCTTTCCATTGATGTATTGTTTGTTAGGATAGGACAATATTTAGATATCTAGATATTACTATTTATATCTGGAAATTAAAATATTGAGAAAATCACCTTAAAAGTTGTCAAAATTGATATTACTAATCAAAAAATAAGTTTTGATATATTTGCGGTAGGAAAGTTACAAAAGATGTTAATTGAACATGATTTATTTATTTATTTATTTATTTTTTTACATCCTAAAGATTTTTGGCATAAAAATAAAAATGTATAATTTTGACCCATACAAATGTATTCTTGGCTATTGCTACAAATATACCTGTGACTCATGACTGGTTTTGTGGTCCAGGGTCACATTTCAGTCATTGTACTCAACTTTTTTATAATTGTCCATGAAATTTACTAGCAATTTATAAGTAAAAAATATTTTTAAACCTATTTTTTTTCGATATGCAAAGAAATTGAATTACTTAAGAAATGAGTCAAAATTATTCTGCATCATAATTGAAAGCATGGCACACAATTAAATTAAATTTAAGATGAAAGACTCGAAATAGTACTTTGGAATCTTATTTTAATGCAGTGTAGCTGCCATTCACCCAGATGAGTTTAATACGCCAATTAAAATGCACATGTATTTCACAGTCTCGTTTCCGATACAAACTGGCCGCACGCATGTGTACCAGACCCAGCGGACACAGAAAAACAAACAGAGCAGGAGGACCAACACGCACATCCTCACTTTACCTCCACTCATGCTCACTGGAAAACACCCCTCCCTGGCTGTTTCTCTGAATGACAGGCTATCAGCACGTTGCATAGCTGCAGCATTCCACAGGAAATGGGTGTCAGTAGTGCAGATAGCTGTGGGGCTCAGCTCTCACCCGCAGCCCTGAGATCAGGAGGGCAGCCGCGTCCCCCTCCTGCTCACTGTCAATCACAGCGGGGGGGAATTTGGTTAAGAGCCGGTCAGAAGCCGGTTGCTCTCCTGACATACTAATGGTTGAGGTCAGCGATAAGGGTTGCACGCGGTGGTCCTAAATCAGGTCTTTTTGGGCAGCTTTACTTCAGGGTCAAAGTTAGGAGCCAACATTGGAAAGGTTAAGGACCCTCAGTTCGCCTGTCCCTCGTGGACACGTTTTTCCGCTCTTAATTCATAGCATTACAAGCAGTAGTTTGGCATTTTTTGTCATTTATAATCATTAAGATGCAATTTCTGTTTTGTGGGAAATGGATGACCATAACAAGCCCGAAGGTGTTTGACGTGGCCCAGGGGAAGGGCGAGTGCTGTCTACCATTGCGGGTTGAGGATCAGGGTCAGGGTTTGAATGACAGGGGATGAGTGTGACATAGTGGTACATAAATGGAGTATTTTTGTTTCAGTTTTTGAACAGACAGATGTGCGTAAAGATGCGGGGCTGATAATGGCTTGGAGGAGGGAAATTCCTGTTCATACTTGTCAAGTCTTGTCAAAAAAAAGAAAGAAGTGGTGTCAAAAGTGTGGCCTTACACCATGCCATAATCAACTGCAGTGTGATAGTGTCAAATGATACATCAATTGCATTTAACAAAATATACCACGTCCATACTACTTTTTGTCCTAAACAGCTCTGATTAGAAGTTTAAAAGAATATTTACATTTTCACTTAGGTTTTAATATAGGGCTTCCCAAAAAATATGTCTTGGTGGTCTCTAAAGAATAGTTCATATTTAATGGACTGCATTCGTTAGAATGCAAAATACTTGATGCTGTTGCATTAATATTATTATTATTATGAAACATACAGTATATACAGTACATAATTATAAATTCTACAGGAATTTGTGTTTATATATTTACATTTTTATTTCATATTTAATATAGAGCTATAGTTCATATTTCATGTACTGTTTTAGTTTTAAAAAAAATCATTGACTTATCACTCAAATGAAAAAAGTTACTTGCATTATTCATTTGTCGTTATTACTTGTATTTCATGATGAGACATTACAGAAATGCTTGACACTGTAGCATTATAAGCCAGATGATGAGGATTCTTCTTATCTGAAACTTTTATTAATTTATTATACATTCTATAGGGAATGTTAAAATTGTTGGTATCTGTCATTTTCTAGTCTCTCTTTATATATTAAATATCAAATATCTTACTTAATATATATATATATATATTTCTAAGAAACTTCAGCCAATCACATGGCTTCCCACTTGTTTTATTCCACTAGAGCAGGTTTGGATGTACTCGGTGTGTGATAAATGAAGCCCATCATCATGTTTAAATTATATTTTCTAGACGACGAGCAGATGGGACTATTTGATGTCTAACAAAATGCTGCATAATCAACAGCCGTTCCTGTGATCCAGAGATTTGAAGCGAAGGAAATGAACTAGAATGAAACCGCAAAAAAAGAAAAGATGAGAGAAAATGAGCAGGGAAGTTTTTAATAACAAAGAGAGAGGCGAGAGGAGACATCACGTATCTGTTTTTGTTTTGGGATGCATCGCTCTTCAAGATATTTCTGATGTATTTCAGGGAGAAAATGAACGCTCTTTGTTCTTTTCTTCCTCCGTTTTGTTCTTTTTCCTCTCTGGTCTCCGTCTGTGTGTCTGTCAGCCTCTGTGATGATGACAGTGTAAAAATAGGACCAAGCCTGGGGAGCGTCTTTTGAAGCGGCGGTGTAGTGAAATGTTCTCTCCATCAAATCTCTTCCCCTTCCATAAATCACCACTGCGCGCCGTGACATCTCACCCAGCTCTGATGTGCTGTCCAAGATTTATTAGCAGACTTGAGAGAGTGGAACGGCGTGTCGCTGTGGAGCACAGGAGCAGGTTTTTAAAAGTTGTCCTGTACAAATTTGCAGGCCGCAGATTAAACGGCAGAGTGAGAACTACTCCCTGCTGCCGTCACATGGTTCATTAATGTCAATTAGCTGTGGAGGGAGGGAGGTTTCCACCGCTGCTTCTTCAAAAGAGCTGGGTAAGAGAGATCACAACTTATACATGGCAGTCAAAAGGTCTGGCATACATACTCCTTCACTATATGCACATGTACACAAACTCGCTCCTCTGGAAAAACAGACTAGGAATATTAATAACTTACCTTGCACTATGCTGAATTCTGTTCAACCAAATTATATTAGATATAATATTTATTAGATTTATATAGTTATATAGATATAAAGTTTTTTAATGATCATGAAATTCAAGTGAGGCTAAACGTTTGGCTGTTATTGTATGTTCTGGGTTAGGGATGGGGGGTTATTGTTCCATTTGACATTTCCACTCAAATAATTTAGTTTGCATTTACATTGCAGATGTTTTATATATTGATATTTAGCAGTATACTAAATCTGTGAATGAGGCCCATCTGTATGATTCATTGATTGATTAGATAAGCTGTAGAATTATTTATTCAACAAGTATTTTATTTTTTTAAATAAAACATCAAATGTTATATTATTTATATTATCTCTTTCTTTTACTTTTGTTTTGTCCCAACTTGTAATCACATAGCCAGTTTTTTCAGAATAAGTTTTAAGTTGTAAGTATTTAATAATAATAATAATAATCATCATCATAAATAGTATTTAACAAGTATTTTTATGAATGTTTTATTTTTATAGAAAGTGAAAAGTTGTGTGTGTGTTCTTTTTTGCATTATATATATATATATATATGTATATATGCGTTCAACAAGGTAGCCCAATAACCCAAACGACGTAACAGGCAACGCCCCTGACACCCACGAAGAAGAAAAAAAACACCAGCTTATATGTTTATGTTAGGCTACTCAGTCAGGCGCTCACTCACTCAGCACGCGCTGAAGGCTCGTTGCAAAATGGCTAATGCGTTTAACAGACCAGAAATAGAAGATCCTCCAATAACCAACAGGTCTGGTGTTTGGGTGCACTTTACCAATCGATCGGGGCATCCAAACAAACACGGAAATCAAAATGGACTAGTACTGTACTGTGTCGGAATTTCCTGAGCAGTACGATACAATTAACAGGCCTGCACGTTATTAGATAGAAGAACTGTTATAAATAGAACGTATGCACGGGCAGTTTTGAAAACTCCACCTACTTTGCTCTTGGCATAGTACAGCGCAAATCGCGTTGTATCTGAAGGGCAACGCTGAGCCCAGGGTCCAGTGCCGCGCATACCGCGTCCTTTGTGTAAGACCCTTTAGCCATTTTGCAACGAGCCTTCAGCGCGTACTGAGTGATCGAGCGCCTGGAAAACGCAGGTTTTTAAGAACATGCTTAATGTAATTGAGCCCCGTTTCAATATTCCTTCACGAGCCCATTTCAGCCAGACCGTAATTCCTGCTTTGTTCCAAAAAACATAAGCCCTGTAGAGAACCAATTGAGTAAAAACACACTCAATATAAAGAGTTATAGAGTTCCATAAAAAAAGTTACATCTTTGTATTTGTTCATAACTAATACAACAATATAACATTTTGATTTTTTTTATAAGGAGCTGTTTTTGTTTTATACAGTATGCTGCTAAGAAAACACCATAGAAGATTGCTAAATAGCTCCATCATTGTTCAATGTAAAAAAACAAAAACAAAAAAAAAAACATACTTTATTAGTTGTAATAAATACAATTTTTTTTTTAAATCATGGAAACTTATTTGCCAATTTTTTCTTTTTGCTGTATCTAAAACGTACCGAACCGTACCGAACCGTGACACCAATGAATCGTACCGAACCGAACCGTGAATTTTGTGAACTGTTACACCCCTAATGTACATGTATAGATGTATACATTCATAGCTATGTGCATATAACTATATATTTATATAGATAAAACATTAACAAATGACCTCATAACATTGCCTAAATATAGAGTGTTGCATCTAGTTATCACATTGCACATAAAAAGTCATTTTTGTATGCATAATTTAATTTTGTGTCTTCCTATTTCACAGTCCAATCAAATAATAATTAAAAATCCAGATGTTAAGAGTTATGGCTGATATTACTTCTGATTCATTCATCAAATTAGGAATATCATATGAGGTCATGCACAGTGTTGTATACTCTACATATTGCAAATTTAGTAGGACATTTGCATACTGTGCACACTATACATAGTGGTGAAATATTGTGCGTTATTAGCACAAGAACAGCAGCCGGCGTGGGAGGAAGACCAAAACCTCCACCGCAGACCATCTAAGCTCCCCACACCCAGCCTCGCCTTTCTAAAAGCAGTCCTGGCTCCGACCCCACAGAAAAACTCCCACCTGCGCGAGGCGTCCAGAAAATATTTGATAAGTCATAAAATTTATCGTCCTTGCCCCTGCACGGTCTGAAGAGGCTGCATTAATCCACGCCATTATCGTGGAGCATGATTCAGATCATTAATCATCTGGCTGCTCAAATTTGAAATCTTTACGACACCTCAGCGGCTGCGAGAGTCTCTCCTCATGCACAGTGAGCTCTCTGTGTGCTGTGGTGAGGTGTAGAATGGTTCGCGTGGTCACCGCCTCCGTATCCAACCCCTCCTCCATCATAATTCTCAGCCTCCTGATGGATCTCAGCAGAGATTTCCTGCCTTTTCCCCTGTTAACTGTATGTCAGCGGACATGTATGCGTGTGAGCGTGTATTTGGGGTTTCTTATGTCAGCAGGAGTGTTATGGTGGGACTGGACTATGTTAGGTAGTCAGTAGTCGTAGGTAGTATTAGTGAAACTGCACGATTCTTGGTACCAATTTTGATGCACTTCTGTATTTTAACTAGAGTTGTGAATCGGCACTGGTTCCATGATTCAGTGTAATTACGATTATTATGTCAATGATTCAATTCAATTCGATATCACGATGCATCACGATTATATCAAATTTATTTTGTGCAATTTTATGCAATTATATAGGACTGGGAGTGCATTTGACTATTCATGTGGTTACACGTGAGCGTTTGAATAGGCATTATAAAAAAAAAAAAAAAATTTATTTTAGTATTGATTTAGTACTGCACTTCTAATGCTTTTTAAATCCCTGCTTGTAGACACAGGTTAGGGTTTGAGTCATCAGTCTACTTCCATTGTAAGTCACATGCGTGTGTGTGTGTGTGTGTGTGTGTGTGGGCATGTTTTTGTGACATATCAGGACACAACTTTGTATAATGACATGGGTATGACAGGTATTACAAGGAGAGGGTGACTTATGAGGACATAACCCATGTCCCCATTTTTCCAAACGCTTATAAATCATACAGAATGAGGTTTTTTTAAGAAAGTAAAAATGCACAAAGTTTCCTGTGAGGGTTAGGGGTAGGGTTGCTGAAGGGCGATAGAATATACAGTTTCTACATTATAAAAACCATTACGCCTATAGGATGTCCCCACTTTTCACAAAAACAAACGTGTGTGTGTGTGTGTGTGTGTGAGAGAGAGAGAGAGAGAGAGGGAGAGAGAGAGAGAGTTTGCAGTGACCCTGCTCTCCTCCTCTTTGGAGATGAGGATATCGAGTGTGTGTGTAATGGAGTGTGGCTGAACTGACATGGTGCCTCTTTCAGATGAAGGGAGAGAGAGATACATTGATCAAGAGAATGTGTATTTTAGTCCCTATCTCACCCATTCCCTCCGCAGACCTCCAGAGTCCAATCTGTCCGGGTGTCTGAGCGTGTCTATGTTAGAAAATCAGGACGTACCGAGGGAAATGATATTTATCCTGACAATTTCGGTAAGCTTCATTACTCTTTTGTGCTTTCCAAGGACTAGAGTTGCAGTTTTGGTCTCTCGTTCATTTGTAACCGATGTATCTCATGACTAACCCCATCCGCTTCTTAAGGAGATGACCCGGAGTGATTCAGACCAATTACTGTTTGCTGGTCCTCTGGGATGGTGTTAAAAAGTCTGGTAGCAGTTCTGTAACCGCAGATTGAGCTTTAGTGTTAGTTCCCACAAGTCCTGGAATGGCTTTGGTAATTCCATCCCCTCACAAACTGTAGATTTGGGTCGATACGTCTTTCTCTCGTTACCTGCTGCAGTGCTTCCGTGAGGCCTCTCCAGAGTCACTTTCCTCGTATGGCCTCAGGCCGATGGCGGGCATCATGATGGGCCGAGATGCCAATTGAGTAAAAGGCTCAGCAGGGGCGTGGTTTTGGGCACCCCTCAAAGAAATAAACTGGTTTTGTCTCGCAGCTACCCATGAAGAAAACTTAAAAGGCAAAAGCGGCAAGTCCTTGCCAAGGCTACTGTGTGCAGTTTTTTGAAAGCATACCTTTATTGGGTTCAAAATGCTGATGTTTTGATGCAAAGGCTGAGTTCTCGGCGCCCCACATCCCCGCTGTGGCCAAAACAATCACAGGGCTTAAATTAGAGCGTCCTGCAGCCAATGACATGGAGAGAAAGAAATCCAGAAAAAAAGCTCACAAACAAACAACATCAACAAGCGTTTGATTCATCGCAGGATCTTATTTGGTGGAAGGCCTCTCAGAGCTTGAACCGAAGGGGTCGTGCAAATGGAGGTCGTGGCTTACGGGCCCATCCGCTGGATTTGTCTTGGATCTGATGCAACTCTCGCTGCTCGTTTAGGAAAAAAGAGTCGCTGTGTTTTCGGAACATGAGACCTCAAAACACTAGCCGCTAAATGGCTGTTTGAGTAAGGCCTGTGGGTGTCCAGCTCGTCCAACGTGTGACGTTGTGGAAGAGAGGAAATGGAGATTTTCCACTGCATCTCCAATTGTGGAGAATGTTTTACGATGTTGTTATTATTCGGTCAGACAAATGAATTTTTTTAGGACTTTCTGTGCCCCTTTGGCAGGACTTTTGGCGGTGTTATTATTACAGGGTTTTGCCTTAACATCACTAATTGCTGTTGGTAAAGCTTTGCTTTTCTACTGCACTGAAAGTGCTGTTTAGGTAGTGATTCCTAATGAGGGTGTTAGACTGTCCTCTCTTGCATTTATTCCCTTTTCTGGCTTTTGTGATGGCCTGGGATTCTTCGCCTCTTACCTCAGTTCCTAGCTAGTTACACATAATTGTTTTGTTGAAATCAAGGTCATTTCTAAAGCTTTACTCATTGTTTTTCTGGTGCGATTAGTGGTATTTGCTAAGCCAAGCATCACTATTACTATTGCTCACAGTTAGTAATTTAAACAAACCTCTAACCCTAAGTATCAAAATTTGGTGCGTATGTTGTATTGAACAGGCACAAATGATACCTCAAGTTATGCTTCTTTTTTTACCTATCAGATTTAAACATTTAGCAGATTCGACAAAAACTACAAAGACTGCACAGCAACATGGTTAAAACCACTTTAGCAATTTTACAGCAATGGCAAAGTTAAATTATTTAGGCAAGTCAGTACAATTTTCTTCTAAACATTAATGAATAAACAAATAAACAGAATACAATGATTATCGGAGTGCTTTTATAAAATAAAATGTAAAAATACTTTAAACAGTTCTACTGTTTATTTGGAATTATTTTTTAAACGTACTTGCAATTTCTGAATGGAAAATATTTCAAAATTATTTTTATTTCAGTGTACATTAACTATCTTATATAATAATCTATATAATATAATAATCAATACAGTAGCATTATACATTAAATGTACCTTTTTGGCTCAAACCACACACACTAAAGCAAATAGCAAAAATTTAGAAAAAATAATTTGTAACACTGTTCCTGTTAATTTGCAGTATTTTCAGGCAACAGTGTTTTACAGAAAGTCATCAAGGCAATTAACTTTTTTATTGCCAAGTATTATGATTTCCCGGTTCATATTTTTCCAAGTAGCTTGTGTCCTCCACAGCAAATGTTTTCATCAAATAACAGAAATCTAAAAATGTTTTAAATGTAATGAACTAGTTTTTATATTATATGAAGGAAATATGAACCAATTTCTTCTTGGTGTACTTTATATATATGGCACGAGAGAGAGAGAAAGTGCTGTTCTTGCCGTGGCAAACACCAACCTTCTAAATCTAACTGAGCAAAGAAGTCTGTTTGCTTCCCTCTGGGCTCCCAGAACAGAGAGACCATTCTGTTTCCACCCATTTCCCAGTTATCTGCTCTGTTCGATTTTAATCCCAGGCCTCTAAAACTGGAAGCACTACAGCTCTCAATCATGGGAGCTCTGTAGAATCCTTTCTGTCATGCTTGTCCAAGGAGCTTATCTCAGCGACTGTTATTCATGCAGGGATCTGGGACTGTATTTTTGTGTTATCTTTGCTTTTGATGTCTTGGCCTCTTTAACGACTTCTGAGACTTAGTAATTACTTTTAATGGTTTGAAAAAAGACCATGACAGAGCACTAAACTCTTTCTTCTTGACTATTTGTGACTTTCTTTTCGTCCTCACATCACATTATTCTAATGTTCATTGTTCAGAGTAGTAAAGGACAGCAACAGCAAAGTGCACAAAACCAAAGTAAGGTTCAATAGTCAACAGTGGAGACGTTGTATTAGTGCATTATCCTGTAAATATCAATCTTTTTATTAGATTTCCCCTATGTTAATATTGTAAAGTGCTTGTTTTGATGCATTTTCTATTTTTGACTCAGTAAAAGTGTTGTTTTTACAAAAAAATTTCAACTGGAAGCTCCCTAAATATTATATTTAACCATTACACTTTTAATATTTTAATGTGAGCTATTTCTACCTGGTTTGTGGTGTGCGTGTTTTTTTTTTTTTTTTTTTTTTTTTGCTGCATGGAAATAGGAAGACAATTTGGAGAGGAAACTCAAGGAGGCATGCAGATTATTGGGGTGAAGAACAATGGCCTAGTGGTTTCTGCAGAGGCTCCGATACAATGAGCTATGATGCTTGTGTAGGAAATGTGAGTTTAAGTTTTAGTTCAGCTTTAGTTGTCATACCCATTGTACACTTTAACAATCCTAACACTGGGGTGGACAAAGGTTTGGTGTACCTGTGGCAAACGTGCTTTACATTAACAAGAATTGTTACAACGGGGGTTGTGTGGGGGTTTTGTGTATATGTGTGTGTACTCTCTTATACACTTGAGTTAAAACCCATTTAGAGTTGACCTGTAGAACACCAGGGAGCTAAAACTCCTACTGTTAACAGGGAGACTTTAATAAAACATCACTTTTCCAGAGCTCATGTTGAAGCTCAACACTCACAAGCACACATCCACAAATTTGGGTTTACTTGAAAAGCAAAAGACCACTATTCATGACATGCATTTATGTCTATATAGGTGAATCTAACAGAGCACACATCTGTGACAGTAGACAAAATAATAGGGAGAAAAATTATTTTTTTTATTTTAATAATTGTATTAAAATAATTGTATTAACTGTTTGGCTGTCTGGTGTTTGGATTCATATTTTGGCTAGGACAGTGCAACCAAAAATACAAATTTGACGTTAATTTACTCACCCTCAAGCCATCCAAATTGTTGTAAAAAGAAAATGTCTGCCAAAAGCCAATGACTGTCTTCACTTTCAAAGAGTCAAAATAAGCATTAAGGCAATACCCATGGCTCCTGATGATATATTGAAGTCTTATGAAGTGAAACGATCAGAAACTGAAAATTATTTAAAACATTATTACCTGTAATCCATTTTCTTTAATTTTTCATTTTCAATCGGGGAAGTCTGATTCTGTTCTGTGACCTGGTTCAAATGTTCAGCTTCTTGCACAGACAGGTCGTATAATCTGTTTATTAGAATCATTACTCAGTATAATAAAAGGTTTAGCAGTCATGCCTGTTCCAAAGACTAAACATGATTTGAAATACTAAACGCTGTCCCATCTATTACGCAATTTTTAAAATATAGTAGTCATTATTGTTATTATTGTGATTGAGTAATTTGACACATTAAATATGTGCAATTGAAAACCCAGAACTCTCATATTCAAAGTCTGCTGCTGTGCCACTGAGCTGTCCAGGCTGTCCATTGGTTTAAGCTACTGCTTTCCATTCCAAGGAAACCTTGACGTGTGATGATTGTCAACTCAGATGTAGCTTTAAGTTGGGGATGTCATATATCTGGCAACTCTTCCAGTTCTCTTTCAGCATTTCCAAGCAGTGAGACTATGCTCATTCAATCAGGACGTTTTAGTCTTGCCAGTATAATTCAACCTTTGCAGTGTGTATGCACAATAATATGTTGTTTTTTTTAATGTCAGAAACATGGCAAGGCATGGAAAGGTAGGATAGATAGGAAGCAGATTGAGGTTGTGAACTCCAGAGGTCACGGGGTGCCATGGAAAGGTCACTTAACTCTGGACGAGTAGGAAAGGCTCTCATTATGTCGTTTCACTTCCATGACCCCAATTATGAGCTTAACAAAAAGGTCTTTGATATCACACTGAATTCAGAGCAACGACAGAGAATCTTGAGTCAGCGCTTTCTCGAATTTTCAATTTTTCTGCCCTTTTTGGCAGCACGTCAGCATTTTTTAGTCCCAATAGAAGGGGGCGAGAGAAATGATAATGGTGCAGAAGTAGAATAATTTTGAAAATGATTAGATTAAGTGAGCAAATGAGCTCTCAAGTTGGGACCGAAACCAAAGAATTGAGGTCAGCATTCCTGACAATTATCATAAGAGCAGAAAAAGAGGGAGAAAGTGAATGTGAGGTAGAAGGAGAGGAAAAATCCAAACAAGCAATCAAGGTATGCAGGAAAACAAAAGATGAAAATGCTAAGATGGATAAGGGAAGTAGAAAGAACAGGAAAGTGTGGCACTTAGTAGCATTCCAGCTTTGTGCTATTAGATGTTTTGTGCTGGTGGCAGTAACTTGAGCAGTTGTATTGCGTCTTTGTAAACGGTGCAGCACGCTCAAGCAACAGGGCTCAGTGTGTGTCCCTCATCCGCTCAGCTTTATCAGGTCCATATCACTGCCTGTAGCTAAAGAAATTTGGAGGAAAGTGAGGTCCTGGAACAAGGGGGGAGGTAGAGAAGCAGAGCCCCATGTGCTGGATTCCTGAACCCCCGACACACACACACACACAACCGTTCCCTTGCCGTAAGCCACTCAGACAGGGATCTGGTTTCATGGTAAATTTTATTACACATGGATGTAAGGGGCTCCTACAATTAGGGAGGGCTTCTTAACAGGGTCCTGCTTATCCGTCTGCTTGTTAGCCTGCTAACTTGAATATTTCGTTCTCCCATTTTACATTCCTTCCCAATCTCCCCTTTTCTCTCCGTGTCCAGTACCTTCCATTCCAATTCGAGCCTGCTTTCTCCACCGCTATCTCTTCTGTCTTCCAGCACCGGCCACCATTCCTTTCTTCTTTGCTTTATGGCTCACATATGAGTTGCTATGTTTGGAGTGTGCCTCCCTGTTCCGTGGCCATCTGGGATCGGCTCTTCAGAACCCCTCCGGCCCTTCGAGGAGATCTGGTTTCCACGAATGCTCACCCGCACCTCCCTCTTTCCTCACGTATATACACAAACACCTCCCTGTGGACCCCTCAACATCTTTGAAATTCCTTCCTCCTTGTCTTCCATTGTCTGTGTTTTTGAAGGCACGTCTGTGGATTGCGTGGAGTTTGGATGTTCTGCCAAAGTAAATCCAGGAGGTATAGTGGCTCCTACTAATGTAGGGTACATGATGTCATTGGCTAGATCATGGACAAAGGTCGAAGGGCGCACATGGACATTTGTAGCAATTTGTTTCCTCTCTCTCGTTCTCCCCTCCGGTGTGAGTTTATCTCCTGGCGGGGGGCCTCTTCCGCTTGGAGAGTGGCAACTGTATAACACCCCTCACCTGTTTTCAAAACAAAGACGTGAGCTTGAGCATTTTTGAAAATCATCTCCTTGTTTTCATTCTCAGTAAGTTAGAACAGGTCAGCCTGAGGGGGAGGTAGAGGGAACTCTACGTAGTGATGTTTAAGTAACTCTGGCATGTTTTAGGAAAATTATGGCAGATTTGCAGTATTGCCTCATAAATCATTTTATTAACCCTGAGAAGGTTCCTCAGTTTGACTGAATGAAAAATGATATGCTTTCTTTCTGACTGTGGAACCCAAACGGAGATGTTTGGAGGAATATTCATGTAGTTTTTTTCCATACTTGCTGTCAAGTTTGAAAAATGAGTACAAACAGCTATAATACAAGTCTTCTGAAATCTTTCAGTTACTTTGTGTAAGGAAAAGACTGAATTCCAAAGGCTCAACCGAAAATCATTTTGTTCCAAACCTGTATGACTTATTTTATTTTTTTATGGAACTCAAGAAAAGCATTTCTTGATGTCTTTGTTTTTTGGGTCTTGAACCCTGTTGACTTTCATTGTGTGGACAAACATCCCTCAGAATATCTTCTCAGAATAAGAAAGTAAGTCATACAGCTTTGGAACGGTATGAAGGTGAGTGAATGTTTTGGTTGAGCTGTTCCATGAGTCAATCACAATGTCAAAAAACATGATTGCGCCCCAGTGCACATATACACACACTTGTTCGATTGTACAGACCTATGAGCAAATATTTCCCCAGTGCAGTTCAAAAAACATTTTATGAGTCCCTGCGCCCCACTAAACATGGTCGGTATCGAAAACCACTTGTGAGCCGGCAAATAAGCAAATACCCCCCCCCCCCCCCCCCCCGTTCTCTCTTTTGCTTTGCAAATGAGTTTCTAATTCTCCAGTGGCCAGAGTCATCTGTAGGTGCTCTGTGGCCCCCAAACCCTGAAATCTTACAGCTTTAAGGCAAATTGTTTGTTTTTACTGTTGTTGTTTTTTTAGTACACATTTCTTTTT
The DNA here is from genome assembly GCF_003368295.1 of Carassius auratus. Lineage (NCBI taxonomy): Eukaryota > Metazoa > Chordata > Actinopteri > Cypriniformes > Cyprinidae > Carassius > Carassius auratus. The sequence continues at coordinate 12,588,245 of NC_039246.1, forward strand.
TTCGATTTTTCAGGAGAGGAAATGAATGATGCATGTTCACGCTTAGAAATCCATGTATGCCTAATGTTAGCAGAGTTGACTGAATCATTCTCCCCTCCTCTTCTACATTTGATAACGTTTATGTTTTCTGTAGGTCTCTACCAGGATTTACATGCTACAAGCTGGAGAGCTTAAGCATTACTTTAAGAACCTGCACCCTGAATCCTTCGCACTAACCCACTGAGCATGTGGAACAAATTGTCTCGAATGGGGTATTTTCTTCCTCATGGGGTAGTGACAGTTGATCTAAAATGTTGGGTTTTTTTCCAGGGGCTATAATAGCTCCCCCTTGTAGCGTCTCAGGCTCCAGACACCTTTTCCTCCAAGTTGACTGCTGCCTTCTGTGGGGCAGAGTGAAAAACTGAGAGGTTGTTGAATACAAGGTGTCTAAGAGCTGCTCAGAGGTTGTTTGTTGAACATTTTTATTTAAACCTTGACTAAGTGGCTTGTTAACAGTTAAAGATCAAGTCGTGCCTACACAAGAAATCGAGGCAACCAGAGGCATCGTGCCTTGTGGGTATAACGCTGATGTCTGTTTTCTGTGTTTTCTCATGTTGTTTCAGATGTATATTATTTTGTTTCTTCATTTAAGCACAGGAGATGTTTTTGTTCATATAATTAAAGTCAGCGGGGTCTAAAAAAACATTGAACTCCTTTAACTTTCATAGCATGACCAAAAAAAGCATTTAAATTGAAAGTTCACCCAAAAATGTTATTCTTATGTTGAACACACAAACAGAAAAACAACCAAACATTTGTTGGTCCACATTGACTTCCATAGTAGGGAAAGAAATACTATGGAAGTCAATGGGGACCATCAACTGTTTGATTGCCAGCTTTTTTCAAAATATCATCTTTTGTGTTTAACAGAAGAAAAAATGTAATGACAATACTTTTCTTCTTTTTTTTTGGGGGGGGGGGGGTGAACTATCACTTTTTAAAAAATCTGTTATTCCACATAGTAAAGCAACACCATACAGGTTTAGAATGTCATGAGGTTGCATATTTGATGACACCGTTTTAATTTTAGTGTGGGCTATCCTTTTAAGACACTAATTCTTACCTAGGCTACTAGTGTTGACATAATTCTTACCCAAACATGCACAACAGCTGGTTTATCTGGACCATTTAAACCCACAGCCGCCCGGTGGTTGGTTAACATTGTTTATTACTGTAACAGAGGAGAGAAAAATTGGGAGTGCGGGAGGTGGAGGGAAGAGGGTGAGAAAACCAAACAGAAGGAGCCCAACCATCACATTCTGGTCAGGGAGCAGTCAGGAAACAAGCTGAAGAATCCAGAAGGGCAGGGTGTGGGTCCGCTTTCGTTCAAACGTAATGTCTTATTGATTAATTTCAGTGCTGTGTGGTGGTGGAGTCACTTGTGATGGTGGGCTTGCCAAAAGTAATCAAGTGCGTTTTTCCTTACTCCTGACATAGATGTTGATTCAAATTAGCTTTATTTTAATGAAAACGGTGAATGATGTCTGATAAGACTTCACTGCATTGATCCCAACTAGTTTGCAGATTTATGTCACCCAAAAATGACATTCCAGCTATCATTGACATAACCTCATGTTCCAAATGTCCTTTCCTAAAGTAAAACTAAATAAAACGAGAAGTTGTGAAGAATATTCATGCTGCTCTTTTGCGTAAATTGGAAGCAGTATTGTGACCAAAAAAAAACAAAAAAAACACTCCGAATTAGAGGTGGTCAACCTCCAAAAAGCAAGTAGCTTAAAAGTGATCCAAACAAATTGTGTTCAATTCTAAGTGTTTTGAAGCCACACTTAAGCTTTGTGTGAATGGGAGACCAAAAAGTAACTGTAACTGAAAAGTAACTGGACATATATTCAACTGGTTCTCTTCATACAAAAGTGTGAATATCCTTTATAAGGTACAGCAGGGTATATAATGACAATTTTAATTTTGGTGAATTAAAACGGTAAACTAAAGAAAAAAAGAAGGTCTTCAAAATGAGATCTAAGAAAGCATCTATTGCACAAATGGTCCGGTGGGTATTTGTTAATGTTGCATGCTGAATTCAAACTCATGCCGCCCACATGAGCACCACAGCTTAATGTGTCCAAGCATGTACACTCATCCTCAGCTCTTACAAATTAGTGCTTTTCTAATCTAAGAGGTGCGCAGACACGGAAGCCTTGGGGCGCTTGTTAAATCTGTGCAATGGTTTGAACATGTGGAGGCTTGAATCTGTATCAAGCAGGGAGGTGAGTGTGCATATGTTGTTTATATTTGAGAGAAGCTGTTTTTTTTTTTGTTCTCTATTCTCTACATCTCGGCTCTTCTCTCACTGTCTCTGTTATTGCTTTTTCACACCCTTCTCCTTTGGGTTTAAAAGATCTCCGTCGCTCGCTTTCCCCCTACTCGCTCAAATCCATTCCAGCTGAAACTTGCGTGAATACGCTGTGATCCCCCTCTCGCTGTAGGGCTCAAAGTAATACTCTGTCTATCAAAACGAATATCAGAATCACTTTTTATAATGCTTGTAATTGAATTCATGCAGATAAAATTTCCACTCCTAACAGCATGGGCTGAGATGGAGATTTGATAACTCAAGCCCCAAGACTACCAGGCTTAGAGTCAAGTGTGGGTATGTGTGTGTATTGTGTGTGTTTTGGCTGTAGATTACAATGAGCTGTATCTTTCACAGACACAGAACCGTATGAAATTAATGGCTGATAACTACGAGGATGACCATCTCAAGGCCTCTAATTCTGACCAGACCAATCACAAACCCTCTCCGGATCAGGTAAGCCAATCAGAGTACACTTTACAGAACCACTTTGTTCATTCTTTATCCCTTATTTCCTCAATAGAGTTTACTGATTGATCATATTGTGCTTAGGGTTAGTGATTTAAACAAACCCTTAACTTAACTGCCATCTGTGCTAAGAATATGAATTTTAACTTATTCTGTATTCATAAGTGAATAGACTTCATTTTCACATTACAACAAAATAGGTTTTTCTTTCTTTCTTTCTTTCCTTTTCTTCAAATTGTTCATTCTCTCTTTCTTTCTTTCATCCGATTTACCCCTAAAGGCTGTATCCTGATTTATAAAAAAGCCATTATAACCGAACATAAACAACAGGAAATTACATATTTCATATCCAATAAGGCAAAGCATCCTCAGCTCCAATTTGTGTATTATTTCATATTGGGTCACAAAAAAAAAAAAAAAAGAGCTCACGTTTTCTCATTCATGAATGTGCTCACACACACATCCCGGAGTGTTTTTCTTGGAATAGCTCCGGCACACAGGATGATTCTGGAAGATTTAACTGGCTTTGTTCTTTGTTGCTTTTAAACATTGAATTCCTTTGCCTTAAGCCTCTCTCCTCTGGATGGCTGTCCAACAGGAATTAGTTCATAAGGAGAAAAAGAGGAAAGAATTGACATGATAAAGGATGAATAGAGAATGAAATTCAAAGAGAAAGGACAGCCTGTTGCATTCTTCTGTCCCAGCTCTCCCAGGAAGCACAAATCCTACTGGTTGTTATGACATGACATGATGCGCTAAACGCAGTGTGTCATACCTGTCCTTGGACTCCTGATGTAATCCAGTTCAAGCGCTACATCCTAATTCACATGCTGAAAGAAACCCATCAATGGGCAACACTCCACCCTAGACACACATCCCGGTATTCCCAACCACATTTGTGTGTGTATGTACGTTAGAACTCATTGGAACTCTACACACTCAGTCTCCCACGCACACACAGAAATCTGCTATAAAGCTATCCCAGGGTCTCTCCCCCATCACAAACCTCTTTCATAGTCTTTCTCGATTGCCAAGAAAACACTTAGCTCACATTTTCCTGTGATCTTCATTTCTCACTTCTATATTTCCAACCCAAATAAGAACACCATCACACATCAACACCTGAGCCCACTCCAAACCTCCCCGATCGCCCTGTTATCACCTAAACATGCCGACTGCAGAGCTGGGACCGACAGGGACCTCAGACAGCATTCATTGCAGGTATTTTCCACAGCCATCCAGGACAGACGGTGTAGAGGCCACGTGTGTTACTCATTTCAAGCTTATTCTGCTCTGGTTTAAATTCTTGTTGCAGCATAGCCACCCTTTTTTTTGGGCGAAGCCAGTTGCTTTTAATGCTGTTTCACTTTGGTTCAATGGCTTACTAATCACCCTTAACCCTCTGTTGAGAGATGGAGAAATTAATGGGAATGTAGTGTCGTGCTCTTATGACATTCAGGCTTTTTTTTTTTTTTTTTATTCCATGGGAAAAACTCACTGCTGCTCCAGTGTTTGTCAAAGGGAAAATTGGTCACTTAACATGAAATTTCAGTGCAATAAATGACCTGCTCTCACCCACTAATAACTTCTTTCTTTAATCCCATGCTGCCTTGGATTAAACCTGCGCTCATTTTCCACCAATAGGACGATGAGGAGGGCATTTGGGCATAGCCAATCACATGCCCTCTCCCAGCCATTTTGTTCAGAAGGGTGAGAAATGTATAAATGGGGAATGACGCTCTTCTGTATTTCATCATGTCTTAATTGTCTTTGAATGTGCTTATTTTTTTCTTCTCCAACACTTTCCAGTTCATCCTTTCATTTCTTTCTTATTTTGGTCTTTTTTCCCCCTCTCTCATTGTTTTCATGTCTTGTGATTTTCTTTAATTCCGTCTGTTTCTTGTCTGCCTCATTTCAGCATATATATTGGTGCCAATTATTTAATTATTTTAAAAAATGACTTGCCGATATTATTCACAGAACAGGTTGTCTGAATGTAAAGTGACACATCAAAATGTTTCCTTGCATTTTTTTTTTTCCTTCCACATTTTCCCATTATCCCCACAAAGATAGGTCGCAGTTCTGATCTGGTCAGCAGAGAAGAAAAATGTTAATTACAAACAATAAACTGAAAACAAAAATGTCAGATATTCATTACTTTATTTAACATTAAATTAAATAAAAGGAACAATGAAAGACTGCAGAAGCTTTTGTATTTATGTTTTACATTTTTTGTATTTTTATGTTTTTTTTTTAATAATGTGAGTATACACTTTTTGTAAATGTATTAATTAAAAAATAATAATAAGACCTGTATGTTGTGTTTGCAAAATTGACATATTTGTAACCTCTATTATCATAATTCTATTGTCTGGCCAGTGCAGTTCTTTCTAATATAAATACATTTAAATTAATACGTTTTATTAATAAGACCATTTTTAGCAATTTTGGTCCTATGATGGGTTGCCACTTCTAATATAAAATCTTCGTCCTAAAGCCAAACCAGCTGAGAAGTACTGGTTTACATAGCGTTCTTATGAATAAATCACTGTAGCTTAAGACTTTTAAATACATTTTGATTTCGATAAATGGCTCAAGCAGCTATTGAATTGACATATATTTTCCCATCCCTTGTCGAACATCTTTTTGGGATTCCTTCCCTCCACCTTTATTATTTTACACGGACAGCCAAGGAACAAATCGACCCGTCTGCCTTTTGACTGCTCTGGTCTTTTCCTGTCTGTTCCCTCCAAAAAAATCAACAACATTCTCATATTTGCTTCCACACTGACAGTTTTGATGGATGGTTTTGAGGAAACAGATTGACCGTAGAATACATATGAGCTGCACATGTTCAGTCCATAGGACACATGCACAACCGCTTGCGTTCTCCCATCAGAGCCATTGCCTCATGCCCATGGTGATGCTAAATGCCATGTGGCGTTTTGACTGTAATTAATTAGCAGGTCACTCCCCGTTGATACAGCCCACAGATAACACATGTCCTTCGCATGAACAGTCGCACGCAGTAAAGCGCATATACTGCGAGTGCAATTAGGCGTAGCGGAGCGCTGAAGAACAGAGTGGAATTGTGTGAGCTGTGGGCCGAGTGTCTCAGCAGTGTGAAGGGAGGGTTTTAATCCGAACAGCTGCCCACAAACACTGAGTCCTATTTCAGGCAACTAATGGGCCCCTTTCGCTAATGTTTTTGCTGCGTTCACAGTTCTTAATGTCTGAGCCAGCACGATACATTTCGGGGAAGAATTCCGATCGTCCACTGCACCCACGGTGCCAAACCGTACATGTAGCCGTGACATTAAAGTTGCTCTTTGTGTATCATATGACCATGTAAAACTTGTAATGGCATTTAGCAGGAGAGATCAAGACCCCAAGGCCCCTGAATGTATTAAGGCTCACATAAAGGGCAGCCGTGTTCTCCGAACCGTGTTCTCGGGGCAAGGAACTGCAGTCGTACGTACAAGCACATGATTAGAGAGGGTAATAATCTCAACATGACTCTGATCTCCTTCATGTTGAATTGTGGGTGGTCTAGGCCTATTTAATTGCTTGCCGTTTGGCACGATAACCCACCACAACCCTGGAATTGGTTTCGGCTATGATGACTGTTCTATCCATTTTAATCTGACTGTGTGGTGCATAGCTAGGTGTGTATTTACAGATGCTCTCTGGCCCTTGACTCTGTTTTGTGTTGTTGTTCTTTAGGGGATTTGCTTTTTTCTCCTGCGGCTTTGTGGATAATTGATGCATGTCTGCTTTTGTTGTCCTCTTCCATCATTCTAGTGTCACTGTGTGATGATGTGTGTGGTTTTTCAGTGTTCCAGAGTTCTGGAAATTAACACCCAAGATTGAGGAAGCTTGAAACTTTTAGAGTTATTCCTGTTTCGCTAACAGAATATTTGTAAACTCTGCCTCAGCTTCAAATGTCAGGAGGACTGACAGAGCATCAACCCTTTTGAAGGAACTTGTCTTCTTGTCTGTTTGTCCTCTTGAATTGATTTTGAAAAGATTGCTTCTTGGTCTGAGCCTGGATGTCTGAAGGAAGTGGGGGAAATGTGATGTCCACTACAAAATTGACTGTATCATAGGGCTGAAACGAAAAACATGGTAGAAGCCTCAAGGCTTTGTTTAGTCCATTTACTGTAACTACACACAGGACACTGCTTTCCCCACGGACCATTATTACGGACTCATATCCTGATAAATGCTGGACATAAAACCGTAAATTAATATGGTGGCTAGTTACGATGTTCTTAAGTTAGCTATATTTTGTAAAAGACTAAGTGCCATTCATGTTGATTGTCTTATTCTCTTTCTGTGACACACACTCACACACTCCCCGCACAGTTATGCATAAAAATACCACAGAAAGTTAGTCAATATCACACAGAGTGCTAGTTTCCAATTTTTTTTAAATGATTCGGTTCAGTCGCAATGAGTATCTTCATATTTTAAATAATTGTAAATATTAGTATATTACTATATTACATAGAAATGTTTCATGTTTAAAATAACTAAATCTTATTTCTGCATGGTTATTGGGATACTTCACCCCAGAATTAAATTTTGTCATTAATCACTTACCTCATGTCGTTCCAAACCCGTAAAAGCTTTGTTCGTCTTCGGAACACTATTTAAGATATTCTGGATAAAAACATAGAGGCTTGTGACTGTCCCATAGACTGCCAAGTAAAATACACTGTCAAGGTCCAGAAAAGTAAGTGATTAATGACAAAATTTTAATTTTGGGGTGAATGCATTCATGTCCCTCTAAACTAAATATGCATACATCTTAATGCCTCTTCAGGTAAAGCTTCTGTGTTTTCTCTGCATTGCAAAGATGAATTTTGTTGATACTGATATCATTTATTTGGTAACAGCCCAAATGTCTTATTATTCAAATTGACTGATTAAATGTAAGAATTTGACTCAAAAGATAACGCAATTTAAAAAATAAATAAATAAAAGCCTTTATAAATGTAAAAATGCCAGTAAAATGTTAAAATCAATTTAAACTTATTAGAACAGTACAGAGAATATGAAAGGATATCAAAAACAAGTTTCGCACACACACATACAGTACACACAACAGTACGTAGAGAGACATTTAAGAGTTTTTTTTCTCCAAATAATTCTAATTTCATGTAGCAGGAAAAATGTGTTTAGAAATTGTGTATGGTCTCTTGTTTTTGTTCCAAGTTATCTTCCTGTCCACTGATTTTTGAGTCTTACAAAAGCCGCAAAGCCTTCAAAGAAGAAAGTAAAGGCTCATGTCATCCTTGAGCTTTAGTAAGGCTGAAACTACCTAAATGTTAGGTATTATTATTTTTATTAGAATTATTTAGATTTCATGCCTTAATTTTAGATTGTTATTATACCTTTTAAAAATATATATTTGTGTGTTTTTATTATTAATTTGTTATATATATATCATAATTATAATATATAATACATAATTAATTCTTTTTTTATTATTATGAATATATTTGTATTAGAATTTTGAATGTAATTTGCCAGTTAAATCATTTCATTTTAACGGTAATTAATCTTATTTTCCCTTGTATATCTAGTATTGCTCTTTAATAAAGAAAAATTACTTCTTATCCGGTTATGGGATTGATAGATGGAATAATCCGTAGAATACTCGATAACTAAAATAATCGATAGCTATAGTCCTACTGTATCATTTCATTTTCTTGTGAGTTAGAAATCTGTCAACCAGTTAGTTCCATCCTAACAAAAACAGGAAAAAATCCACAACTTTTTTTTTCTCTCTCTGTGCCACATCTGCCTCACTAAATTGTTCATTCCTCCTTTCTTTTGTCACAAGTTCTTTTTCAAAGTGACTCACATACTGTATGACACGTTACCATAGTGGGTGTTAACATGTGGAGCAGAAAAGTAATGAAGACTCCATTGTCGTGTCACCTCTATTTGACGACCTTAGACATTACTAACCATTTGGACGGTGTGATTCCATGGAAAACTGTGAAACAGAGTTTGGCAATCTCCCGCATATTCCAGGGGTCAGTGGGTACCCGTCCCGCTGGAGCAACTAAGGTATAACCTCTGCTGAACCCGTCCCATGAGCGCAACCACCCACCATTTGCCCACATTATTAAAACTGTCCTGCCCCTTTAGTGAGAGAACAGAGACCTCGTTGCTAACTTGGTTTTATTTTTTTTCTTTCGGCTCAAAAATGGCTCAGTGGTCAGAGGGGGAAAACTTCAACAGCTCTGTTTTAGTCATTAATATGAACCCAAAATGCATGTTTGCTTTCTTATTTGCCTTTGTACTTGCATTGTTTATTCCAGCTTGACTTTTTTCTTTCTGTCAGTTCCAACTGATTCCAGTCCAAATATTTATAATTAGATTAAAATGGGAAACATGTGGCGGCGAGGAAAGTTGCAGGGGGTCGTTGTTGAAACCTTCCCACCTCCATATGATTTCAATATAAAACTGGCCTCTGGCTCCATGCGCCTGGTGCAGACAGGAGGGTAGACAGTGGTGGGGCCCTCACTCAGTCTGGGGGACTTCGTTTGGCAGAGCACAAACTTGGGGTTTCTGCGGAGCCCCTGAACCATGCTGCCCCACTTCCTGTAGCATGAAACTGAGATCTACATCCTTGGAACAGAAGAGAGTCACTGTACCCCAAATGGCTCAATCAGTCACTCTCTGAGAGGGATTGCTTCGCTGTTTGTCGGAGTAAGAGCATGCCATAGGAAATGAGGAAATAGGGTGTCATTGGAAACATACCCTAGCTCCTTACAAGGAGGTCAGAGGTCATTTGACGGATGGCCGTTGCTCACAGAGTCTCGGGAGAGGCTAGTAGAGTGAAATGACTCTGAGCCAATCAAGCATGCGACAGATATCAACCAGTCGGTCCCAGCAGCACGCATGCGGTGTGTTTTATCTGACCCCGTAATCGGAGCCTCTTGCTCGGCTTGATGAGAGGCCGATGACTGCCCTTGGACACGAGATGAATGGCTGTAGTTCTGCAGCGGCTACGTTTGAATAGGCCAATGGGAAGAGAGTTGAGACAGCGGCATCTAAGCAAGATGATGTCATAAAAGATGAGCTCACCTATAAGAGCTCATATAGGAGTGTGTTGAATCTCTTCTCTGTCAAGGCTTCTGGCTCCACATTCTCTGTTGGATCCTGAGAGAGACTCTGCTTAGCATCAGCCGGATAGGCGATGACTTCCCCCGCCACCTCTGGTTTTCACGGAGTATGTCAATATATGTATTTTCCTGAGAGGAATTCTGAGCTGGCTGGGTTGGAGATGGTACGTGTTTGGGGAGGTTAAGTTCTCTAGTCATATCAGAAGTTATCTCAACACTGTCCTTTTCTCACGATTTCCAGTCTAGCTATTAATAGTCCTTCAGTTTGGATTTTATCAGCCTTGTGGCGCAACATTTGTTCGTTTTTGAAGATACAAAGGTGCCGCTTTTGATGTACGCTTTCTCCTTCGTTCTTTATGTTCCCTCTCTCTTCTCTTTCTCTCTCCCAGGCATAACGTTGCTTTTTTTGGGCAGTTTCATTTGCCCAGTCTTGCTTCACTGCCTGACTGTCCTGCTTTTTAAGGCCTCAACAAACCACACGTCTTGGCCTGCTCTCCCAGGATGCATCACTCAAGAAAAATACATTTTAATGGCGCATCCATGTTTCTGGTTTCCCTCTTGGAACTAGGCAATCCAAGGACGTACTGGCCAGCTGGGTTTTGCTTGCCTGGTCTATTTCAGAGGGTAAACTAGGAAAATAGACTAAAGATGTCAATCGAACCACAGCATTTCTAGTGAATTCTGAATGATGAAAACCCCATTTTTTGTTTTCGCCCCACCAATTGCATCAGTTCTCCCTTCTGAATCTTGAAATTGATTTTAGGCTGCCATTAATTGGCGGGTACTGGCGATAACAAAAGTATGAATTTCTGTTGTTGACCTCAGAATTACCAAATGACTGTGAACAATCCTATCAAAACAAATAATTGTGCGACTCCACCCTCCTCAAACCCACTGAACCCAGCGTGGCCACGATTTCTGCGCAAGCTGCTGAAACAGTAAAGTTCGAGGCTCATTGTGGTGGGGATTATGTGGTCGGAACGTTTTGGCCCCCTGGTCCAGGGCGCCATTTCTGGATGTGTTAACGGGCGGACGTGGGAGCCCTACCCTGGGCGCTGCGCCCGTCGGTTTCCCTCTCCAGGTTAGGAGGGGAAAGTACTCGTAATATTACTCATTAATGGTCCATGCAGTGGAAAATCCTTGCGACTTTAGATTGTCTGCTAACTGATAATGCAACTGTCTGAGCTTTTCCCACTTCAGAGAAATACTGAAAGGAATGGATATATTAAAATGGCAAGTTCCATGCATGGTAACCATGCTCTTTGGAAAACAATGCATCTGGAACTGGTGCTGTCTTTGGTTATGCGAATTTCCCTGGGATTCATCACTGGAAATGTGTTGATTTGTTCACTTCCAGATTGTTCTTGTTTTTGCTAAGGCTGCTTAGACATGTTGCATCCTAATCTTCACCCGCTGAATGTTAGCTTCATACTGCTAATAAACTCCCTGCGGCATGTCAATAGGCCTTAATGCTTTCCAGAGCTGTGGATGGGGGCCCTGGAGCAGGTTGAGTCCTCCTGGCCCCCCTGCAGACACCACTGCTCTGATTTAAGGCTGATAGGAAAGAGCTGGCTCAGAATCTGCACCCAGCCTAAGCTGTCCAACAACCACCTTAAATCTCCCAGTTCATTTAGCACTTAACCAGCCATGGATGGAATGAGTGCTTGAGACTGGACGGGTGGAAACTGCAGCACTGCTCCCTGTCCTTTTATTTCTTCCTCCTTTGCTCTTTTTTTTTCTCTTCCCCCACAGTCTGTTTCCGTTTACCCAGCCCTCCAATTAAGCCTAAAATCGAGGGTGGAGCGATGTTGTATACTGAAAACATATAAAACATATAGAGATAACACACATCCACAATGTGATTTCTTTTACAATATATTGATTTTCTATTGTGAACAATTTAGTTTAAATGTATCGTGCATACTTTTTCAAGCCTTTAAGATTTAAAGTGGGTATTAAATTAACATTATAAAAATACATGCATTAGGTCATTGTTCATAGTATGTTTTTAATATTTAAAATGTAATGATTTAATATAAAACATTTAATAATGTATTATAATATCCTAAATAATATTCTATTGCAAATTAAACAGACATAAATAATTATATTCAGGGTTATTACAGTTAACTAAAGCTAAAATACAAAGAAAACCATTTCCATTACTTGAAATAGAGCAAATATTAACTGAAAAAAAAAAAAGTTTACGCTTTTTTTACTAGCAACATTCCTTGTTGTTCCTGATCCTGGAAGAGAAGACAATAACGGCTGTTCTGACTCACAGTCTGTAAGTACATTTACATATCTAAAGGATTTGCCACTGGGGATTCAAATGTGAGTTAGCAGTGTAGAGTAGCGCTTGTTTGTCGTTTCTCTGATCACAAATGCAGACATGGTTTTATGTTTATGTGGCGCGATGCAATGCAACGTGTAAAAAAACAGTATAAGTCTTTATAATCTGTAATTATGTCCCCACTGGATGCAACAAATGGCTTCTTTGTAATGGGTTTAAAACAACAACAATGCGTTTCAGAAAGGCGGGGCATAGAGGAGAAACAATAGCATACAGTATGTGGAAAATAATGTGTTTTTTTAACCTTAAACTGAATAAACACATTTCATTACACCAAATACACAAAATAATGTTATTTTTAGCAACATAATGACCCCTTTAACCTGATGTACTAAGATAAAATTAAAACTGAAATAAAAATAAATATTTTTTTAATAACTAAAACTTTAACTAAAATTAAAATGAAAATGGAAAATATGAAAAAAAAAAAATCAAAATATTAATTAAAACTTTCTCAGTTACAGTATACTAAAATGAAACTGATTGTTATATTATTATATGTCATTTATTATATTATATTATTATAGTTTTGTGTCACACTGTCTAGGCCTATTGTGAACATGTGTGTCAATTTCTCTTTGAACCACTGAGCTGTTGACACACTTCCTCCACACCTAAATTATTCCTGTCTCTGAGGACTAGTGTGATAGTGTATTTCTTACCTCTGAGCCAGAGGGAGTCTGTTAGAGCCATCTTTCCCAACTCTTACACCCTTGAACCCAGCTAGAGCCCCATTCTCAGTCTTTCTGTTTCCTCTGCCCCCCATCTTTACATGCGTAGCGGCGTAAGTCTTCTGGTGTTGAGTGCTACACAGGGGAAACCCTTTGACCTCAGGATGTGGTTCTCCTTAGATCTCTCCATCCACAGCTGTTCTCAAAACTCCTTCTCTTGTGGAGCTCTGACAGTAAGACGAGAGTTATCCCAAAACTTGAGGCTGTTTGTGAACATGAGGCCATGGGGATCTCTCTGCAACAAAACTGCTCCAAACACTTATAATACCTGGAGAAAACTATCTGTTAGCATTCCCATTTGTCATAACAGCAGTTGCTTGACTATCCAGGCAAACCTTGATTCCTCAAGGCATAAAACTGTAGCAGAGGAGACTGACGTTGGTCAGACAACAAAAATAATGCAAACAGCAGAAAGCCATTTAAGAACTCGGATGAAAGATGCCATTAAAGAAACAGACTCAAGTTAAAGGTTTTCCTTGCGTCGTAAGTTTAAAGTCAAATGTGACACATTTATAGTTCAGATTTAAATCTTCCATCCGTGGTTTTCAGAGCTCCCTGTAGTTATGCTCAGATCTGGCTTTAAGTCATTAACTCGTCTGGTTTGCCCTCACAGTGGGGTAGATGTTCTGGAGCTTTGCTACACATTCACCCATTCCTCTGCTTTCTCTTCAGCACAGCCAGTTAATGATGCCCCCAACCTCAGTTTGAAGAGGTCAAGATCTCATTTCACCCCAACACCCCTCACCTTCAGGGTGACGACCCCCGTGGCCACTGCTCCCACCTTCTGGAGCAAAACTACAACCCACGCGACAGCTTTACTTCCCTTTTCCACAGGCTAATTTATCTTTGGCAGTTTTGAGTCTTTTTTGCTCATTACGCACAAACACACAATGAATGGAATGCCGTCCCTAGACTCCAGCCTTCATGGTCTGTTTAAATGGCGCTATGATGGTGACACTGGGAGTTACTTGGTGTAAAAATTCCCTCCGTCCTTCTCCAGAGTCAACAGTAACCTGCCCTGGCTTTTTGTCCTGCTTTTCCCCACCCAGTGCTATTAAAGACCTGCTTATTCTATTAGGCAGAGACTGGGAGAGCTTTGGCATGCAAGTCAACAGTCATAAACCCCCCTCCCCCCACTGGTATAAATCGAATGGCATTTATATAAAAACCTGCGCAAATAGGTGACGAGGCTCTAAGTTCATAAAAAGCTACAGCCCTGACATGCATAAATCTTGCATCTCTTAAAACATGAGTGCTGTTGTAGTTTTGTAGCTTATGAGAGAAAAAGACATAACTTTTTTTGTAATTGACTTCGACCAATATATATATATTTTTTTCTTACATTTATTTAGCTATTTATTTTTCACATTTTAATTAATATTTTTGCTATAAAAAAAAAAAAAATATATATATATATATATATATATATATATGTAATACCTTTTTGTTACTTTTTATTTTGAGTCAATGTTTTTCTTTTTCCTTTTTACTTGAAATTTTAGTCAATATATGAAGTGGTGTTTTTTAATCTAGTTAATAAAAAATAAATATATATGCAGTTTTGCATATCTTTTTATTACTTTGTACTTTTGTTTTCAAGAACACACAAATTTTTTTTTTTTCGTTTTTACTTTACTAGATTTAATACAATGTATAAATACTGTATATACTGGGTATATACACATTTTTTTTTTTTTTTATCTTCTTGAATTTTTTGTATTTATATTGCTTGATCAAGACATTGGTGTCTGTGTGTGTGTGTGTGTGTGTGTGTGTGCGTGTGCATCAGGGGTCTACTGAGATATATTGAGAGTTGTGGATGGAGGCATTGCGTTCAGTTGCTTATGAAATGACAGTATAGAACGACAGAACGACTCACCTGCTCTTAATCTTCCGTCCAGATCTTCCGTCCGCACTCGGATTACATATGTTTCTGTCTGTGCGCTTTGAGGAGGTCTCTTCGCCCCCTTACCCTTTATTTGACAGTCGTTATTCTCTCATGTCAGTGTATTTTTGCATGCCGTGGAGGTGATTTGTCTCTTTCTTGAAAAGCACTTTACGACGGCAGGCCCACCGTCCTTGTCAGTGTTTCGCAGGTTTGAAGCTTTCCAGTCCCTCCTTATCTTTATCCCCTTAACACTCATGGACGCGAAGCACAGCGAGACTGAAAGAGGATAGCCCAATAAACCTCTCAGCCACGGGAAAGGATGTGCGCCAGGTCCCGGCTACTGTGAGAGAGACCCGCGGTCTGCAGATCCTCCCCCACCTGGGTGAGCTGCTCCGAGCTGGGCTTCCTGTGCCTCCGGGGTCTTTGAGGAAGAAGCCAGTGGCTCGTCTCTGATGGACCGCCTGACTGACAGCATTGATCCAGGCTCCTGCCTCTCAGTGTGGGTATCGAATAGCACCCGATGAGCTGATAGGTGATAAATGAGAGAGAGAGAATGTGAAGGAGGCCGGTCATTGTAGAGGGGTCTGACTTTTCTATCCCCCTGCTCTTTTTAAGGGGGGTTCTCGAGTTATGACAGTGCCAGGTAGAAGTTGGTATGCAACACACCGCAGCATCTGGTGAAGACAGCTTCTTTTAGAGGGGACATAATGAAAGAGAGCAGACGGACAGATTCCTTAGTGAACATTTTGCGAACACTAGTCTTTAGGCGGGAGCTGGAGTGTGAAGTTCAAGAAGGTAATGTGGCAAAGAGTAAAGACAAGGGCCTTTGTGGTCAATACCCACTGATTGGTTCAGTAGAGCATCCCAGGAATCCTGACTCTGATTTTCTCTGTCACTGTCACATCAACAGATGTTCATTGCAAGTGATTCTGCTTTTTGTGTGTGTGAGGTCGCACTTTACAGTGTTCTTAGTGGGTGTATTTTCAGTGACATTGTGTGAACCTGGGGGTGGGTGAAATGAACAATTTCCTTAACACTTTATGACCAATTATCACTATCTACTAGTTGCTTATTAGAATGCTTATTATTAACATATTAGATGAATATTAGTATATATAAACCACATATTCTGCATTACCATATTCTACATCCCTAATCCTGACCAATACCTAAACTTAGCAATTATCTTACTAACTATTAATAAGCAGCAAATTAGGAGTTTATTAAGGCAAAAGTCGTAGTCATAATGATTTGTTAATGGCGAGAATTGGACCTTAAAATAAAGTCTGACCACAATTTCTTATGACATTAGATATTTTAAATTACAACATTTGTACAGTTGTTTGTACTTAACAAAAGTTTGCTGTACGCAACATATCACACAGAATTTATGGAAATGTAACCTTTAAAAACACTACGAAAAAAAGTTTTATTTTCAAATTGAAATTGAACCACAAATTGTTTTGGAATTTTATATTTTATTAACTTTTTAATATTTAAATTTTATTGTATATTTTAATATAAAAATAACTTTTATATATTATAGTATATTTATATTATAATACACTTAATAACTTAATATTAACTTTTTTATTTAATGGAAGCAAATAGTCTGCCATCATTACAAAATAACTATAAATAAAGTAATACAAATTGTAACATGGAAGTTTTACAAACAGGATTGGAAATACTACTAATTATGAAATGAGATTTTATATACCACATTTAAAGCAGTTGAAAAATAGCCAGTGTATGCATTTACATGTCTGTGGGGGAAAATATAACAGAGATTGGATTGCAAAATGTGTATGTTCAGTAATATGGAAATAAAATAAACAATGTGCTTATGTTGAATTCTAAAGCCCAATATAAGCACAGTAAACTAATGGTTTTAAATCACCTGTATGTTAATTTGGGGGGTTTCCACCAAATATAAATATATGTGATTATAATCCATTTCATTGATTAATTGACATATGTATTTAATTTAAAAAAAAATTATTTGCAGACCTTCTCTTGGACGTCATGTGAGGCATGATGGGTAAACAGGGGCCCACTCCCATCCATCGTGTGTGTCCAAAGCAAGACGAGACAAATGGCGCTTTGAGTGGAAAATTCCCTTGTTGTAAATCTGTCACCTGGGCATGATATTTGTTTCTGTTATTGTTGCATTATTTATGATCTCAGTCTACCACAGGACTTATTAAAAAAAAAAAAAAAAAAACTAAACAGCAAAACGGGCGCAAGCCAAACTGTTATGACAGCACCCAGTTGACAAAAAACATCACCAGCTAGGACAAGTACCATGTTAACTCTAGGCAAACTAGCGCTTGGCTGACTGTTGCCATCCTCAAAGCCTGGTCACGACCCAACACATTTCTTGACTTTACCACTAACCTGATCCCAGATAATGAAGCGAGAGGACCGTTTATCGGCATTCTGTCACCAAAGAGGTATTGACTTAACTAGAGTCCATTCATCCTTTCTAAGAGCAGATGGGTGGGAAGAGAAGAGAAGAGAAGAGAATAAACGTCAAATCCCATCATTTGTTGGCCCTTTTTAAAGCTTAATAGCACACAGCATGCTTTCAGTCAAGCATGTTTGTATCAATTCTCTGTGTAATGGTGTGTGTGTGTGTGCACAGGTTTATGTGGCACCGTCTTTTTATGTGAACTCCGCTGTTTTCTGAGCATATCCACCCGGCCGTTTTGTCACAGTGGTTTGGAGGGCTTCTATTAGACCACCTTTTTAAGGCCTTGTCACTCTTTCTGTGGTTGCCAGTCAATCTGGAGGCCCCATATATCCTCCGCCTGGCTGAGATACAAGACCTGATGGAGATACTGCATACAGCTGCTTCCGATCCGGCTTTGATACGACCGGCTCTGCCATTGATCTGCCATGTGTCACGTAGATAAATGTAGACTTTTTTTGCCACAGCTGATTCAACGGATGAATTCAACAGATGAATTCCTGCCTTATTATTAATTCACCATGTTTTGGCACCCAAATGTGCTTTAGTAGGTTTTGGAGGCCAGGTCGCTCTAGACCATAGACTAACAAGAGCATGATGTTGGTCTGCTGCTCTGGTTCTATGCAGAGACCCAGTTTGCATAGTCTAATTGGTTCCAGAGAACCGGCGGCCCGTTTTAGCTTTTCTTTCTCTCTCGTACGTTCTTCAACCTTGGTCTTCCTCCACCTTCTTCCATCTTGTTCTTTCACAGTTTTGTTTGATCGCGCTCCGCGGCCAGCGTCCACCCTAGAGAGCCTTCATGGCCTCCAGCAAGCCAACGAAAACAGAATAACATTCTGCCCTGGAAAGATACAGATGGGGTTAATAAGAATTAATAAAGTGTGGGGACACAAATGTTCCTGCAAGCTCGGGCTGCTTCAGACCAAAGCAGACTCTGTCCCTGTCTTTTCTTACATCTCTCTCATCACTCACTCTTTCTTTTTAGGCTCTGTTTCCTCTCCCCGCTTCTCGACAATCAGTTGACTGTATTTGCTTTCTGCTATTGAGCGATGAGGAGCATTTGCAGAGCTCCCTAAGCCCTTCTACAGTATGTTCTCTGCCCTCTTTGAGAAGGTATTTATAAGGGAACATTTCAATAGATCTTCTGCTGTCTTCGTTGTGCTGTAGTAATTCAAAAGGGTTGCTCACCTCTCCCAACCCAGAATTTATGGATAGACCATTGAAACCTAAATCCAGCTTATGTAACATCTTGATTCGTATAAGGCAATATGAAAGGAAAAGGCCAGCCTTGGTTTGGGGCCTTTTCTTTTGCTCAGATTTGCATTATTGTGAAGAAGTTTTATCATTTTGTGTATACAGTATATGACGCTTGTGGCAGAAGATATTTTCTAACAATATAATATAAAAGATTGCATTAGCATTTTTATTTCATATCATGCCATTAAATCATAGTATCTTTTTATTTTATTATTTAAAAAAAAAGATATATGGGGCTCAATATTACATCAATATGTGTATGCTGTATTATTGATATTTATAATATGTGTGTGTGTGTGTGTATGACAATGAACAGCATTTATCATTCATTCAGCATTAATCTAGTTAATATAAACATATACTCTATACTAAATGCTTTGTTGTTGATTAATAATTTCATTATATATAATGTATGTATGTATGTATAGTTTATAATGACTTTTCATTAGTAAAGTTAGTACTCCATAAATAAATAATAACATTGAAATTTGTACCAAATATTATATTATAATGTATGAACCTACAGAGTTTTGTTCCAGTTCAGGCCTTTAACTGCTAGGCAACGACTTGCAAAATAAAGCATCCAACAAACTCTCATTCATATCGACTCGGACCGCATGCTTCTATTTATCTCATTCTTAGATTGATGTGAAAACAAATGTGATGGCTTAATCATGCATTGCACCAGAATTCTTTGTTGAAGCCAGTAGGATACACACATGGCACAAAGACATATGGTTTCTGGAGTTTCTCCCACACAAGTGTATGTATTATTTTGATGGATATGGAAAAGCCGTGTGAGTGTCTGCTGTGTGTATGGAGATGTTTTGTAAAGACCGGGCATCTGTAGGCAGCGGTCCAGGTAACTGAGATTGTTTGTCTGTGTTCCTGGAATGGGAATGTTTCTCCTGACACATTTTTATTATACCACTGTTCTCACTGTGATTCATGTGTTTCAGCTGTGGTCTATCATCCATAATCATCCACTGAATATTGTTCTTTTTTCCTCTCCTTCTTTTTGAAAACAATCATATGAGACAAAGCTGAATCTGAACTCTGTGTTCTGGCTCGCTAAAAGTGCTGTTTGCGTGTCATTTTAGCACCGCCGTTTTATCTCCCTGGCCCATGTCCAGGTATCTCATTCTTGAATGGTAGAGGAAAACTGAGATTAAAATGACTCTTTATCTCTAACCCGTTTCCTCATTCCTGTTTTTGGACAGATTATCCCCCCACTCAT
This sequence comes from Carassius auratus, assembly GCF_003368295.1. Lineage (NCBI taxonomy): Eukaryota > Metazoa > Chordata > Actinopteri > Cypriniformes > Cyprinidae > Carassius > Carassius auratus. The sequence continues at coordinate 12,608,141 of NC_039246.1, forward strand.
AGACCTCAATCAAAACCGCAGTAAGCTGAAACTGTACATCGGCCACCTCACGGCCCTGTGCCACGAGAGAGACCCCCACATCCTGCAGGACCTGGCCCCGCCCTCTGCATACCACCGCAGCCAACAGGACGCCTGGGAGGAGGAGCTTCAGAAGATGAGTCCTGAGCAGGTAAGAAAGGGTGATACGCGTTAGCTTGCATGAAAAGATTAATAGAATTTTTTTTATTATTAATACTATAAAGTCTCATTTATATTTTCAAGTAAAAACAATGTGTATATATTTTTGCTCTATTTATATTATTGTTATTATATAAAACAATACAGATAAAATATATTCTATCATTATTATAACAAACATGTATTAGTTTGAAGAGTAAAAAAGCAAAGATTAAAATGAACCAAGATCAGTTGAAAAATGATACATGTAAACAGGTGTCAAAATAGTAAAAGTATTGTTTTTAGTTCATAATTCCCGTTTCATTGACTAATGGTAGTAAACTGAACGCTATTGCAAACTGTTACCATAAAGACTTTGTCGAGGATAGTTTGGTCCTCAAATCAATGTAACTTTTAATACATCTGGCCTTTTCTTCATAACTCAACTTTGTGTATTTATGCGTATATGCACACTCAAGGAACCGTAAGGTTTCTCGGGTACCTGGATTTGTCACCCATTGATTATTGGAGCCATCTGGCCTGGCCCGGCCCTCACGGCCCTTAGCTGACGCTAACATTCGCTGTCTATAAATCTCCTATTGGCCTTAAGAATCAGTCCGGCGCTGTGTAAATGCCATTAGTCCTCTTTATAGAGTAGAATGTGTTCCTACAGAAAATAAATAATCCAATATATTGTATTTTATTAGATTCATTCACTGTTACTTTAACAAAAGAAAACCAAAAGGCTACCCAAGGCTCACTTAAAAGGCGGGGGAGAGCCAAGAGCGGAGGAGTGGGGTGAGAAAGACCGTTAAAAAAAGAAGAGCAACTGGAATGGTGCGATAAAGAAAAGGAGTGTCAGCATTTAGACGGTGAAAGAGAGAAGCGTTTGAGGAGGTAGTGGCTGGGTTTAGTCTCTCCATGATGAACGATCTCCTCTCTGTAATAAATGCATGCGTGGATCCGTTTTCTGAACTTCACTTTGAACCCATTGCCATACCTACCGTAACAGTAAATTGTCTGCAAACGGACACTAGGTTTAGTCCCTGCGTCGGTGCGTCCCGGTTCTGCATCCATCCCCGATGCTTTTTGTAACATCAGAAAAATAAATTGTCTGGAAGTCTACATATACATTATACTCACTTTAAATAGGACCCATTCCTCTAGAGGAGAGGAGAGTGATCTGCTGTGATTGTGCCAAGGCTCATACAATGCTCATGTGTTTCATTGCACGGGGAACTATCTGCTTGGCAGGTTTTTGGCTCGCTCCGACATTATTGAAATGCATTTTTTATGTGGGCTGCCTGATGACAAGCATTTGGCTAGTGAACAAATAATGTTTAAGATTTTTAGTTTGCTGCAAGTAAACTTTATTCCAAAAATTGGCACTTTCCAAGGGACCCCCCCCCCCCCCCCCCCCCGGCCAGTACTTGTTTAATATGAAGTAGAGAGACGTCTGTACATTTATTTTCCTTTGAGAGAGACAGCTTTCTCCAGACTGTAAGAATGGACTGAAAGTTGCCTGGCCTTTTCAGACTGAGTGTTGCCATTGGTCAGTAGAGGCTACTGCGATATGTATACATCTGGTCCGTTCTTTGTGTTTCGAATTGAATTCTTGCCCATGATGTTCTTAAAAGGGAATGTAATTTCCAGAATAATGGTCCTCAATCAAAGTCCTTCAATAGTGGCTATCCTGAAAGGCTCAGTCGAACTCTTGTTTTTGCTCAGTCTGTCCAAACTGTTATTCCTCATGGACCTTCTCTAAGGTCAACGATTCTGTGTTTATCTTGTCTAAACTATCATTGACAGTGTTTAGAAAGCACCTCTGTCATTTGGGGGAGGGGGGCTAAGAACTCCTGGACCTTCGCACCAGGTTTTTGACTCATTTGGGTTCTCAGATAAATTGGTGAGCACGGAGCAAATTAATTATGTAGGGTTGTTCAAAAGCATGCAGGTTTGTGCACGATTGCAACACTTGGCAGAGTTGTTTTTCGGCTTGGCCAACATGCCAATTTCGTGTCGGACACATTAAGGCAGAGATAATGAATATTTCAGGTTTCACCGGTTAGGCTTTACCTCTCAAATGGTTACACATATATCAGGATTTTTCTTCTCCAAACCCAATAGCTCTGAGATATTTAGCATTTTGCATCCATATGGTATCCACATGTACGGGATCCTGCTCATTCTTCAGTTACATGTCCTGCATGTAAGACACAATCCGCTTGAAGACACTTTTGGTCTTTCTCTGATGGTGGAATCACTTGCAGATGGTGGATTGGACGAGTTGCCAGCGTTCACAAGCCTGTTTGATTGATGTCTTCTTTGACCTCTCTTCTTTTCTTTGCGCTGGGAGTGTAGCACATTACATTAGCGTTCTCTCCGCGCTGCAGTTCGCCCATTTAGATCCCTTCAGCACGGAAGATGGCAAAATGGGCCCGCTTGGCCACGACAGGCTCAAATTGACGAGAAAAGTCTGGGCTCATTATTGGCTTATTTAACGTGTTCTGTTCAGTCCATTATTGTTAGTAACGTCCACATGAATTTACTTGTGGTGTCTTTTGATGGCATGTATGTCTCTCTGTAGTCTCAATTTAGGAGGGGGCTATTTTGCTAATCATCATTCTTATAAACTGAGTTATTAGTACCTAATTGAATGGCCCTTTGTGGCACAGTCGCCATCGAGTCCATAGAGGATTGAGGTTGGTGTCCGCTATGCCCAGTTCTCTACTAATGACAAGCCTCTTGCATTTAGAATGTGCTTTAGTATTTACGAGGGGCCGCACACTGTTTGAGCCCTTGCCCTTTCTTTGAAGCTAAACATTGATCTTTTAATTAACAGTTTTTATGGGCTTCCTTTTTACTGGCCTGGCAGTCCAAGCTGGCACTGAGCTGGGTAATATACGATTTAAGTTTTTTTACCCTGATTTCCTTTGTCTCTCTCATAGTTTATAGTATTATAAAGACAGTGATTCCTTTTTGTTTCTCCTCTCTTAAAGGGATAGCTTTCCCGAAAATAAATTTTCTGTCATCATTTACTCATCCTCATGTAGTTTCTAAACCTTTGTTACTTTCTTCTGTGGAACACAAAAGAAGCTATTTTGAAGTATGTCCTCTTTTTTTCATCCGTACAATGCAATGAAAGTCAATCGGTTCTAGAGTAGTTTTGGAGCCCATTGACTTTCATTGAGAAAACAGTTGGAACATTCTTCGAAGTATCTTCTTGTGTTTGTTTATCAGAACTTTTTTTTTTCTAAAGCTCTTGTCCCTTCGCTCTTAATGGCGACTGGCGTAGCTACTCGGACAGGAAAATCAAATTTTCATACATAAGCCCACAATGCATCACCAGTATAGACTAATCAGGACATAGACAATGCAAACACACTGATCATAAAGCATACAAAAACACACACTTGTGAACTCATACTCATACAGTACTTAAACTCAGCCAGACTGGCCTATTAGGCCTCGCTGCCAGCTCGTCCTCTGTTGTGTTCAATGCTTCTTTTATTACTCGTCCTCTTCGCCTGTTATTTTTCTCTGTTTATGGCGTAATGTTGTTTTATTTGGTTTGAGCTGTTCACAGGATGTTACTGCATCTCTGTTTAAACGGCTGGAATGCAGGAAGGTGATTAAGCCGGCGCTGAAAGAACCACTCAGTCATACAACCCACAGAGCCAACAAAGACAATAGACTCACCAAAAATGCAGCCCATTTTAGATGAAGAATTGGCGTTTTCAGGAACAAAAACAAAATTATTGTGCATTATACATCTAATAAGGCCTTTAGCATTTAGCTTTAGGGTTATTAGGTTGTGAGTGATAAATATGCTGTTACAAAAGAGTACTGTGGATGCCAAATTATTATAGTTTTTAATATATAATATATTTATAATATTTTTACAAATAACTGTTAAATACCTTTTAATGTACCTTACATTCTTTATTATGCAATTTCCTAATTAACTTATATATATATTGTGTTACCATGCCATTTTGTAACATGGTTCTTTTTTAATACAGCTTTTTTTTAAATATGTGTTTAGCCATGCACGCACAAGCAACACATTCACATATATGTACATTTATGTTTATATACGTATGTATATTTAGCTAAACTCGATGGTAATACCATGATACTTTTTTGTTGCTTTCAGTACCTCGTTATGAATAATTCCTTGGGAGGATGCAATCATCTGTGACATTGTCCGCAGCTGTGAGACGCCCCTCTCCTGCGCTGCAGCTGTGTCTATGATGAGCAGTCATTGTTTGATGAAAGTTGCTGTCAGTTATGTTCTGTGGCCAGTTTCACCTCCTCTCTCATAACGTTTGAGTCTGCTGTTTACTTTAGAGACTGCTGATCTAAGATCAGATTGTAAAGTTTACAATCTTGGAGGAGAGAAGCGAAGTGCTCGACCGCCCTTGGCCAAAGTCATCTGGCTGTGATCTGGCAGCACAAAGCCAGCTGAATAAATAGGGGAGAGTCTTGCATTTTACGGGTCACTCTGAATAAAACATGAACTAGAGAAGATTGATTATTAATGACCTCAGGGCTGAAACAGAAATAATCTGTTAGGCCTTGAGTCCTCCATTCTTTTTTCTTCCCTCTTCCTGCTCTTAGTTCTCAGCACACCTTCATCCGTCTTTCGCTCGCTTCTCCTCTCGGTTTCTTTTCCGATTGGCACTCCGATAGATGTTTATTTTAGCCATCTGTTTTCAGATGTTCCCTTTCGAATAGATCAGGAGTTCGGTTCGAATTCATGCAGATTTTGTGATGATTCTCAGGCTCACACCTGTCAGAGCTGGCATCAGATCTCTGTGTGGGTTCCAGTGTGGGTCCGTGAGGGAGTTTTCCAGGGAGGCTGATATTTAAATCAAACCAGTACTAGATTGTGGTAGGTTTTGATAATCATGTCGACTTTTTGGACTATGATATATGTTCCAACCTCTGCTCCTTCATTGTTGCATTGTTTTTATGAGACCTCCGAATAATATAGACTCTGTCAGTATTCTGGCCAAGTTTGATCATCTTTCTTCACCTGTTGCATTTGAAAGTATTGCCAAAAGCTTGAAAGTTTACCTTTGATACAGAAGAAAGCTAATTTAATTTCTTCTCCTTTTTGTCTTTTTCGGTCACATTTGGAAACGTACCCTGTGTCATTTGATTGGTCAGTGTACTAATCAGCCTGTTTTGGCATTTGTGCAGAGATTAATATTCTCCCTGGCTCAAGAACACGAAAGAAAAACAGAAGAGATATCTTTTTTCAAGCCATAAATCTGAGCACAAAAAGATGCATAAAAATTACAAAAGATGACATGCATTTGCATTTAACCCTAATCCTAATGCTCGCTTACACACTTGGTTAAAAGCAACAGAAGCTGGTCCTGGATCAGCCCCCTGTTGTGTCATGCTGGCGACTGCAGTGTGTCTGTGCCCGGTGGGGCGGGCTGCAGGCTGACAGGCCCATGAATCCAGGGCCACATAAGTGCAGTGTAATTTAAACGGGCAGGAAATGGGGGTAAACATAGTGGAACAAGCCCACAACCCGCACAGCCACGATTAATGAAAACACATGGAGCCAGTGCATATGTCTGCTGTAAGTGGGCCTTTACATTACGAGCGTCTCTGTCTCTCTCTGCCTCTTGTTCACTTACTCACTTCATTGTTCAACAAACACCGTGTGTCAGTAATAGCAGTAGTCATCTGTAAGTCACAGCGGTGTGTTGCTGAAGACACTTTAACATAGTAGAGACGTCTGAACTGCGGTTGTCTGAATGAGCACTCCTTAAAACAAACACAACACTGAGACAGGAGGTGAGACACACAGGCGTCATACACTGACCACTTATTGATTTTTGATGCATTGATTGTTAAAACAAGCATCAATAGTAGTATTGTTCATACTTAAGATTACAGATTTAAACAAACATCTAACCTAGTATTAATCTTTGATTTATAGCTCATCCCACACAGACGTGGGTAAAGTCTCAAACTGTGCGGCATTACAGTTTTTACCTGGAGGACAATAAAGTGATAAATAAAAATTCCTTAAACTTACATTTGAAGGTCAAGTCTAGAAACAAGAACATCACAGAGAATAAAAACCACTCTGAATGCTTTAGCAATCTGGTAGTAAAACCTCACAACATGCGGGTTAAGCATGAGTGATTTTCACAAAAAAAATTAAAATCTTTTTAGACTCTAATCTAAACTGAAGTCTCGAGCACGTCTTGTTGCTTTGGTTCCTTTAGTTCTGAGTTTTTCTAAATCCATTCTCAAATGCTGTTTTTGTAACACATCGTTTCAACGAGTTATAATCCTGAGGGGGTGCTGACCGGCTAAACCAACAAAACTTCTCAACCGACCCCTAAACATCCAGAGCAAGGGAAATCGTGGTCCCGTCTTCAAAGCGATGCGAGATGAGCCCTCTGTGCCCCGTGCTTGTCTGTTCCAGGGCTCGCTGCTTCTTTATTTTCCCACCCAGCGAATATGTATGAAAGCACCTCAGACTCCAGAGCTGAAACGAGGATTCAACTCGCAACACATTCGACTCGGGGCGAGAGGAAGAATAATATATGAAATAAATACCCCCAAATGATGAAACCATAAGCATGATTGAGCCTTCTCAGCTGGAAGCCGCCAAGGCAAACAGCGAAATACTTCAGCAGGTTTATTGTGATTTTCTCGCCCTGACGAATCGGGTTTTTGCGTTCCCGAGCTTGGGTTACACCGACCGAGCCGCAACAGCATAAACTACACCAGCTGACGCGCCATACAAATGAACATTTCAATCGTAGCTATGTTCTGATTTTTCATTTATGTATTTATATGTGTTTATTTGTTCTTCCGTCCTTTGAAAGTAATGAAAAACGGGGCTTCAGTCTAAACACGAAATATTTCTGAGGTTTGTCACTCTATTGGCCAGCTGATGAATCATCCTGCCAAGAGGGGAGCTGTCAGTCTGTGGCGCTGCATTTCTGATGGCTTTATTTGCGTGTTCACATGCGACAAAACCCACACCATTCGCAGTCGTGGCATCTGTTTCTGATTGAACTTTGGCTTGGAAAAAGATACCGTGATGTATCCGACTCCTTCCTCTTTTTGCTTGCAGTCTAAGCCAGTAGGCAACCATATTACAAGTCTTACAGCTCATTCAGGGCCTATCAGGTTAATAAAAGGCGTTAAGGATTGAGAAGGGCTTTACAAAAGCGGGTTATTTTCCACAAATATTTAATAGCCTGTTGGGCTCTTTTAAAGGCCAAGTGCTTCCATGCTAACCATCGGGATGGTTTGTTTAGGGTGAGGCCCGTTCCATTAAGATCCGTTGCCATAGAAAACGATTGGCTCGTTGACGTTGCTGTTTTTCGTCTCCTACAAGCAGTGACATTTCACATAGCTCTGTCTCTTGTTCGTTAGCAATTGAGGATTCACAACAGTCCAGACATGATCATTAGGAGCAGCTAGGAAAGTTTGCGCCGCTTGGAGCCTGTGGAGGAATGTGGTTGTAATTTATCCCTATGCATCCTGAAGTCCTCGCAGCAGTTTGGGCTGAGTCATTGGAGGGAAAAAATACAAAAACGAAAAATATCTAAGCAGCACAAAAATCAAACCGGGCTTTCATCAACTTGTGGTGGGTGTTAACACTAAAGTTATTTCAATCTGTGTTTCGATCATGATTGCGTCCCTGACTTGACCACATACTTCGTAATATGTGCCCCACTCCGCTGAAGTCCTTCAGTCTCGTTCAAAGTTGCGGGCAGGGGTGCGACTCGTGTGTCCGCGTTCCCCCCTGAAACTCAATTACACTTGACTGATGGGGTGCACAGATCCGGCCGCAGATGAGGCAGAGGGCGGTTCCAATCAGATGCGGTCTCTATGCAGTTGCTTTTTATAAACGGCCACACCCCCTTCATTCTGATTGGCTCGTGTAGTTTGCAAAACAGAACTGGGTCTAGTCACATTGGGAGTGTTCTGTTCAGAAAGTGGGGGTGAAAATGAGGGAGAAATGGATGAAATGGTACATCAGGCTGCTAGGATGCTGTAAGTACAGTAAGATGATAAGCACGGGAAAGACAAACAGAGAAAGGGCGAGAGAGATCCCAGTTTAAGTGGCTCTTATAAAGCCGCAGAGGCTTCCTGCTCTAACGAGGAGGAAGTGGGGAAAGAGCTCGTCATGAGCTGAACACTATCCAAAGAGACCATTTTTAGAGATATGTTTGTGTGTCTGCTAAGAAGCTGGGAGAGCCAAGGGAAGGATAAGTAGAGAGCAAAGAGAGTAATGTAGAGTTTAGTCTAACAAAGATAAAGCAGATTTCAAAGATAGGAGGTTGTAGCTTAGCCACCCAACCGTAGCAGTCAGGATGGAGTGTAAATCTCTTCTTAAGACTCTCCATTAAGAGTTTGCTTTCAGAGACTTGCGCCTGCAGCTGGAGGAGGGACAAAGGCCGATGGTTTTATGCTTTTGTAATTTTATCCAAAGCCAATCCAGGTAGAGACTGTTTGACTGATGAGTAAAGCAGCCAACCCCAGTTTGTTCTGTCATTCAGGGTCAGGTTTATCTGAAAAGTTGCCACCACAAAAGAATGATAGATAAAACTCAAATAATTGTGCAGAAGCGTTGGTCCATGATAAGATGTCGAAGAAACACAAAAAAATAGCAAGAATCCTTGTAGATTTTGTCATTAGGATTTCTGTTCATCCAAAAGTATTGCTTTTGGTTATCTGGTTTACCTTTGGATACCTTTGTGCCTCCCAAGTGTCTTTCAGGTATTTGATGCATGTTTGCCATTGGCAAATACATCTGATCTTGAGTTTGTTCCCAGGTACACTGATGCACCTTTGAAGTTGTGTAAATACAATCAGATTAGAGCAATACGTGCAGTATGCATGTGTCCATGGGCAGTGTGCCATCCAAAGCAGTGACTACAGTTCATCTAGCTCATTCCTGTTGGAAAATAAGTGGTGTGGAAGGGGGTAAAACCTCCATCCAGGAGGTGTGTCTGGTTGGCAGAGGTAATGGCAGACAAGAACCAGCAGAAGAACACCAGAGGGGAGCATTTTAAGCTTGGCCTGGAAAGAAGAACCTTCAAGAAAGGAGCTTTGAGTGTGAAAAGTGGCGCAAGGTTTATTTTGAGGGGGATTTTCTTAAAAATGAGGAGAAAATAAGCTCCTCCTACTCCTGCAAAAGGAGTCATTGTTTTCTCTCAAAACACTGTAGCAGTGTCACATTTATGGGAAAGGCTAATGGCGTTATTTCGTTATGCAGATTTATTGAACAAAGTCTTGATTGCTTTAGCAGATGGCAGTCAAACTCCAGATCCCCCTTTACTTCACACTCTCTCTTTCTTTTTTGATTGGAGCTTGTTGGCCACGGCCTTGGATGCTTTTGATTGCCGTTTTTTTCTTAGCTATGGGATTGAGAACTTACTAGTTAACACTCCCCTTGTCCCACTAAATTGGAGGATCTGGATGAGTATATGTTGCAGAGATGAGGCGGTGTCATCCAGGGTGATGTGGAGAGCGGATTTGCTCGAAGGGATTGAGTTCAGCCGTTTGATCTCCATGTGCCACTCCAGGCGTAAATGTGCAGCCCAGCATTTGTTGAAACACATCCTCTCTGAGTCATCGTCAGTGCCGTCAGCACAGTCCAGACTCTCCTGTCATTGTCTGACTGTGATGGTCCGCTGCTGTGTTTGTTCTGCTCTCATTAATGTAGTTGTTGTTTATCAAGACAGGCGGAGGAGGCTGACCATACGCACACAACAACACCTGACAATAATCTGCAACGATAACACATGATAATGCGCTCCTTTCTCAACTGTTCCCTCATCTCTGTCTCTCATCTTCTCGACTTGCCTCATGTTTTCGGGTCAAGGCTGGTGTGGGGACAGATACAGATACTTTCTCTGTATGGAGTGCTATATCTTTTATCTTTATAGCTCTGTTTTTTGAGGATTTCTGCTAAGTACACACACAGTCATAAAACAGGAATTGATGGTCCTTTTGTCACACCGAGGAGCTGCTTCTTTATGTGTGTCTGTGCTGCTCCTGTTCAGTTTGTTCAGGTATTAGTTGCATATAACATTTTAAAGGAACTTTTATATTTAGTGCTTGTACAGCAATATGTTATGCTGTGTAAATCACTTTGGTTAAACATTCAGATCTCTTTGCAGCAAAGTTGGGATAACGCTTAGGACTCTTAAGAATGGAATACACAATGCAACTTTTGATTTTTACAGAATTTTTCACTGATTTGGAGTCTGGATGTGGTGCTAGATGACTAAAGTCAAAGACAATCTGCAGATTTTAGGTTGTTGTTGACAGATTTCTTAGAAATTCATAGTGTTTTCATTTTTTTTTTTTTTTTAGTTTCAAACTATGGTTCCATCCAGTATGAGGATATTAAATATGATTGATATGTTGAGCTGAATTTGAACACATATTGCTTTAATTTCTCATGCATCTCCTAGCAACGAGGCGCATGTTTCTGCATTTGTTGTGTTCTGGGTGATGTGAAAGTAGTGTGTGAACCTAAGTTGTTTACTGTATGATGCTCGGTTCTCTGTAAGCGTTTACAAAATTGGCAAGTGAAGGAAATCTAGTGCTCAGATTTATAAGTTGTGCTGTGTAGTCCAGCCTTTAATGTAACCATATTACTTTTAGGGAGTTATGAGTGTTACTTAATGTACGCAACATAAGTAATGTTGCTTCTCTTAATTTAATTCGTGAACTTGATGCATTTACATTGCATACATTTCATTGCATGCAAACTATGAGGAATAAACACTTATAAACTGCATAAAATACCTTTCAGAAAAACAACCACAAGCCAGGCATACTATAGATCCACGACTCTGGGAGAGAGTGAGAGAAAAAGTTAAGAAAACGTACCATTTATTACTTTACTAAAAAAATACTTGATTTTATGAGTCTAGAGAGTAGGACTGCATGATTTTGGGGGAAATTATTTTATTGAAAATTTGTCATTGATGCTAAATTCAAGAAAACAGTACTGTGATTCGCTCTGACACAGTGCATATATTTATTTAATTATCTCCCAGTCTTTTAGATTAATAATTACTCTAAACCATCTCACAGTTTTAATTTTATATCCATACTAGACAGAATCAGCCAACTTTAATGGTAAAATTTAGGGAGTGTATTCTAATCAGAGCTGAGCATGCTACACTCTTGTTGGTTGTTTAAAGCTCAAATTAGCCAAAAATAGAATAAATGACCAAGTACAGTATGTGATGTGTAAAATACTGTAAGCTTTCTGCAGGAGTAACATAATGATGTTACCATTAACATTGATTGCCAGCACCCCTAAATGTAGCATTGTCTTCACAAACTTCCACATGCCCACTCAATTCTTCAAGCCCTAGCAGGCCACACGTGTGGCAGCACTGGCCGCCCCCTGGCCAGTCTTTCCCTCTCCTCCAGTTCTCCACTGTCTGCTCTTAATGGAGCTTACAGCGGCGGCACTCTGCCAAACTGCGCCCTCACGCAGGCCCATACATCAGCCCCCGATGAGGCTCATTAACCCTCCTCTCATGACTCAATACACTCCTCCTCTTTCCCTCATTCGTTCGTCTCCATCACATCTTCGCTTTTCTCTTGGCCAGGCCAACGCGTCGGACTCCAGCCTCCCAGGAGTGTCGTCACAGGTGACGAGATCATGAGAAGTTCAATTGGGCCAGGGCAGCCCTCGCCTAATGACCCGACAGGTGATATCAGTGCTTTCTATTGATGTGCGATATTTTAGAATATGCCGTTTTTGAAGAATGTGTTAAAAAAAATGTATGACTTACAGAGCAGTGATAGACAGATATATTTTTATAGGTTTTTGATGTGATGATCTTCAGGCATTTGCATCAACTTGTACTAAAGTTGGTGCACTTTGAGAAAATATTATGCAAAATACGTGCTCATTTCATTTAGGCAACATTTGCATTTGGTAATGTATATATCGGCATTGTATTGGACACCAGCAACACTATAATTTCAGTATTGGCATCAGCCAATCATTCGATGCATGTTTTCATCTACATCTTTGCCTTATGAAATTGGACTTCTCAAATAGCCATTTTGTCCTCCTTGCATAGCTTTTTGTCACTGTTTTGCATTATTAAGCCCTCTTAATTCCTGACCAGGTCTGAAATCCATGATTTGATCAGTTCCTTTGCTCAGTCTTTGCTCAGAGGCCCTGAGATGGAAACACTCAAACCCTGTGAGCGCCTAGCATCACATTAGCACTAGCTGTGTGGCTCGTGAAGGGCGGGACTTCTCTTCCCAGCATGTTTGCCCTACCGTTGTGCAAACACCCGTCTGACGGATCGCTCCGCCTGCCCCCGGTGACCCGCCGTGGCATGTTTTGATTCATTAATTATGAAATAGTTGCAAGTTCCAAACCTACACAAAAACACACATGAAAGGGAAACATATTTTATGATGTATGAATTTTACTTCCAGTTATTGTTACAGATGTCTTTATCATTAACCTTGTTAAAGCTGGCGTTCATAGGCCAGGAGAGCCAAAGAAAATACTTTTGTGGGTTTTTGTGAAATATTCCACTTTCTATGGGCTTTGGTTCAGTGGCTCGTGTTCAAATCCGAAAAGCAATTTAAAAGCGTTACAGTGCCACAAAACACTGATTGTCCAGACAGGGCCAAACAGAGGCCACGGACGGGGACCCGGGACAGTCTGGGTTCAATGGGATCTTAGTCAGAGACTGTGTGTGTGTTTAAAAGTGTAATAGTGCAGTTGATACACTGCAAAGAAAAAAACAATTAATCATATACTTAATATTCTCTTGTTTTTTGATTAAAAGGGTCTATTATGCTCTTTTACAAGGGGGTGTACAAGTACAGGCTCTCATACTAGGTTGTTCGAAAAACATAATTTTTCACATATTTTATATTAATACAACACCTCTCTCTTCAGTCTGGCATGAACGGCTCAAATAGTTCCCATATTAAATGAAGGCCCGCCTTCTGCAATACGAAATGTGCTGTGATTGGTATGTGTCGTGATTGACAGCACTCGGCGCCTGGCCAGGAAATGTCATGCCCCTTACCACAGTCGCCTGCTGCGAGCTTCAGTTGTAAATATTGCTTCAAAATCAAATCAATTTGAGCGCGATTTAAACCCGGTGTTTGTAACCAAAGTTGGTCTGCTTTGGGAAAGCTAGCTTATCTCTGACATTAGTGATAACTATTGAGCTTTGTAACTTTGCAGATCTTTTTTTATGCTCATACAGCAACATTACAGACTAACTCATGCTGAAAAAGTGAAAAAGCATAATAGCGCCCCTTTAAAAAATTCTAAACTTATCTATTGCATAAGACAGCTTTATAGATTATATATAGCATCAATTTTACCTCCCTTTCAGTGTTTCTTTACTTAGTATTTTGGCATATTAATTATGTTTTCATCTACCGGTAAATGTCTAGCAGTCTTTATTACATTACCAAACTTAAACCCATTGCACAAACTTCCGCTGATTTTTCTCTAAAATCAGCAAAGGAAATGCAAAAAAAAGTTTCCTTGGCCTGCCACTGGGTAAGTAAAATAAACACAACGATTACATTCTCGATTATCAGACAATGATGATCTTAGAATCTTATGCTAGTTTATTATCTTATGCAATTTTGCTTCTCAAGTTCTTATTTTAAAGATCTTTAAATATTTTTCCTGGAGAACAAGATAAAAATTGTGATTACGGTAATTGATAATCCACGCACATGCTTCAGCTCCCTTTATTAATCATTTCCTTCCCTCTTTGTCTCACAGTGTTTGAATAATTAGTCCTCTTGATGAGAGTATATTTTTGTCTTTTTAAATCATTTGAAAGAAAATAAACTGTCTGCTGGCCACATTAGCATCTGCTTCCCGTGTGCCACAGCGTGTGTGTGTGTGTGTGTGTGTTTTAGTAAGTTAAGAGGCACCTGCTCCTGCCGTGGCATATTTCCTGGCGTGCTTGGCATTGCCAGTGCCCAGGAATCCCCCTTCTCTCCTCTCATTTCTCCACATCCCATAGCCAAACCTCTACGGAAATCATTTGGAAAAAGGATTTGAGCATTAAAGATAACCACACCTGTGATTATCATTAGACAGAGGTGCTGTAAAATGTTAAATCCCTCTCTTTAGTTTAAGTTTCTTTTAATGAGCGGAAAATTAAACCTTTCGGGCAAATTCCAAGTGTTGAATTTTATATGACGATTTAAAAAAGTGCTCGGTGAGGTGATTTGTTTTCAGTAGTGTTTTAAGGGCTAGACGAGAGAGACAGAGAGGTAAGTGGGGGAGAGGCGAGGGGTCTCCATCATCACATGTCTGCGCTCTCAATCAGCCCCACAATTCCCTCATTTCTCATTTTTTGTCAGTTTGATTCGTTAGACTCTGTTCTCTGTGGGCTATTTAATAGTGCTCTGGATGCTTGTTACCCCTGAGTATTTAACGCCTGAGAAGAGTGGAACCAGTGTGCTGGATGGTGCATCACTGTTTGTCAATCTTGCTCTATTATATGTAAGGGATAATGTAGATCCAGCCGGTTGTTCTCACAGAATAAACCCAGACACTGAAGCTCTTGATCACCCTGTCGGGGTTTATTCTGCGAGAACAACCGGCTGGATCTACATTATCACGTTTATTACATGGCTACTTGCCACATAAGTAAATAATTCGATGCAAAATATTGATTTGAGTTGAAATATTTGAACGCAAAGCTTCGTGAAGACAGCAGTTGCAAGCAAGCGGCAAGTTCAAACTAAACGGACATTTAAAGGAAATGTATTTATTTATTACACAACATTTCACCACAAAATAATTAAAGCAATAAAAGAATTAAGAAAATTAAAAATATATATAGTTTTACCTTACCAGTTAGTTAGTTCTCTTATAATCCATTACAATGTACAAAACAATCATAGTAAAATAGCAGCAGCTACGTTTGTATGAAACGGGAGCGAGTCTGTGATACCAAGATGGCTTAATTAAACAATTGTACACCATTCTGAATCAAGTTTTAATATTTTATTAGCTAAACAAACACAAAGCTTCCAACAAGAAAAAATTGTTCGAGCAAGAGTACAGTGCCGGTCGCTGTCACGACTGACCAATCAGAATCAAGTATTCCACAGAGCCGTGTAATGATAAACAATAAGGCACTGAAGTCTGTGTGATATTATTTTGTCGAGGTTGAGAGGTGTGGTAGTACTTTACAGTAAGGTTCCATTTGTTAACATTAGTTAATTACTGCATATTAGTTGACATTAACTAACAATGGAAAATACCTCCAACCATTATCAGGTTCACATTTTTTGACTCCAGAACTCTATGCAGCAACACATTTGTGGAATATTATGTGTACTCTGCAGCCAAATTGGACATGAGTAATAAAGTGTTTATATAGCAGACGGCAAAGCTCAGAAATAGAATGATTTAGGAGTATGGGTCTAAAAAATGTAATATTAACAAGCACTTTTGTTTCTCTCTGGTTCCTCAGCTGGAATCCGAGCTGGAGCAGTGTGAACGAGAGAGTGCCGAACTACAGGAATACGCAAACTCCGTCCTGCAACAGATTGCTGATCACTGCCCGGACATCCTGGAACAAGTGGTCAACGCTCTGGAGGAGTCCTGCTGACCGGACCAGAACCAGGAGCTCACTCTTCCTGCTTCTCCTTCCCTTTCCTCTGTGTTTCACTTGATTTCACAGAATGCCAGCACACAGACACCTGCATGCACAAATCAAAGGACAGACACATACGGGAAAGACTGACAGCTCACAAGTCAAGGGTGTGCGAATGGTGGGCTTTCCTTCTGCCATCCCCTACCACCACATTCATCCCCTCCGCACCTTCAGAATCCCGTTTACACTCACATAAACATGGGGAAGGAGAAACCGGCAGGGAAGCTTAGTATTATAAGACATGTTCACTCATTTAGTTAAACCCGTCCTGCGGGAGGTGAAGTTCTCTCTGTGAGGGTCAGGAAATAGTCTCCTTATCTTGATATACACTATTGCCACAGCTTTTAAAAGCTGCAGGATTTTGAAACCGTTTTGAAGCAATTTAGATTTTTTTTTTCCCTCCCTCCTCCTCCCTTTTTTCTAGATGCTTTGTTACTGACGTTAAATTATGGGTCATTCGCGCAGGGCAAAACTCCTGCACTCTCGAACCATCTGGTTTCACTCAAAACTTGGTTAATGCTCTGGTTGTGCCAGCAGGCAGTCCGTGCGGACTTAAACATACTTTTACTATCGAAGTCAGTAGCGGGTTTAGTTTACTGCAACCCCCACCATCTGGGAATTTACTATTGACTTGGTTACTGGCCGATTTCCTCCCCAAGTCTCGTTCATAAAAGTTACGAAACGGACAATATGGGTAATGTTATCCCGTATGCACCTGTCACCAGCTAAAGAAACCACAGCCCTGGTTTGTGTCTGTTAAAGGTGAGAGGAAGAAAATTATTTGCCTTGGAAGTTGTAGGTTTATTGCTGCTAACATTTGTCTTTGCATGTGGCAGGTTTGGTTTGCTCGTGTTTTTCTATAGCTCTCTGATGATGCCGAGGGCGGTAAAACAGAGGGTGTATTACCGACGCAGATGTTGTGGACGCAGAAGTGCCTCATCATCAGAGAGCAGCTGCCACACATCACTGGAATAGGAAAATAGGCACCTATCACTCATTCCGTACTTCGAAAACTATGTGGTCTCACACTGGGATGAAGACTGGCGGTAGTTTCTCAGTTTGCTAATTTTCCGAAGCAAAGAGTCAGAGACTACAAGGTTTTTCTTGATGGATAAGGTCAAATATAAGTAGCTGTTTAGATACCCTCTTGCTTTATTCCTCTGTCTTTTTTGGATCAGTTGTTTTTTGCGGTTGCTTTCGGAGATATCATCGAGCTTTGATCCCAAGCATCTTGCATGTCCCATCATGCTCCTGTCTTTTTCTTTGCTTGGCTTCATATCATCATCCTCAGACCCGGGCGTCTCTGTTAGCACAACCGGCAGGTGTATCCTCTTTCACTTTATGGTTATATGGGTCTATATCTGTTGGAATTGGGTGTCCCTTTTTGGAGTGATAAGATGCAACCTCGTTCAACTTGTGATAAAGGTGTTCGGCTTTTGCTTTAAAGTCCAGAGTCGACTTCCCCTCTGGATGACACTGGGCGTAACGTGCCCTCTGCTCTTCTCTCTCTGTATCTCCTCATCACTCCCTCATTCATGCCTGTGTGTAGTTTATTGCTCTGACCTGCTGTGTTGTGTTAGTCATACTCCTCTCTGCACGATAAGCCCGACAGACAAGACAAACAGCACGAGATCAGAGCGAATAGAACCATCTCTCTATCACCATACCACCTCTCCTCATGCCCAAACGCACTGGTTTTGAAGGAACCTGCCACGATGTTTTGGGGCAAAACATTCGCTTTACCCTGACTTGATTGCACTGTGTGTCTCTCTGATCTAGTAGCTGTAACTACTACTAGTATATTGTTCTCCAGAGGTTCATGTTTGTTTGTCTCTGTGAATGATTTAGACTAAAAGACGGGTTTACGTATTTGGGTGAATTTCATAAAAATGCATTCAGGTTACATTGTTCGCCAAAATCATCAGAAATTATATATTGCAAAAAATGAAGCTACATTATTTTCATTAAAACTAAGCACATTTTCCCTAAAAGTTCTGAAGGCATTTAAATTAAGTATTATTATTATTATTTTATATAGCTTTATTATTAGTATTATTTTAATTCATATTCTTCTTAATCATATTTTTCATGAGATTCTGATTACAAAGAAAATGCTGTGTTACAGTTTTAAAGAAATCTCCAAAAATCCAAAATAAAAGTTAAATAAATGTAAAACATTTTATTTAAATTTGCATAAATGAAGGTCAGTCAAATAAACACTAACTTAAAGTAAATAACTTTAAATATTTTTCACCATTTTACCATATTTTTTTTTTTTTTTTTTGCATTATGGTAATGGGAATTTAAAATGTGCTTAATTGTCATGAAACACACAAAATATAATTTTATGTTTCCCGTGTAGTTATGAGATTCACCATATTGCATCTAAAATTTACTAAAGCTTAATGTGGCAATGTGGAGCCACTTTAGCAACGTATTCCCATGCACACATGTCAAGCCAAGAAAACATCCGTCGGCGTGCCATTCTCACCCTTGGCATCTTATTGCATATCTACAAAGCCTTTTATGGTTTTAATTACAGCTGATGGACTTCCTCATGAGGACATAAATGTGACAAGCAGCTCTTTTGGGCTTATAAAATCAAAAAGCTGATTGATGACGTCCATCCTGTTTTTCATCTCTGTCGCTTTCTTCCCGTCTGCTATCTCATTCACGCACAAACACAGTTTTGGCCGTCACCCGTGGGTCTCTGAAATCTGGGGCTCGGTTATCTTCACTGTGGCTAAATCTCCCCGCTTAGACTAAACACAGACCCCTCGCACACACACACTCACTATCACAGGCCCTCTCGCGATTTATGTCCTTCAGTACAGGAGCTGGCCTCTCAGCGCAGAGCACTCCAGAGAATTCCCTAAGAAAACAAAAAGAAGGAACGCTGTGATAAGCGGGAGCAGATCAGAGAAAGAATGACCCAGCGCTCTGCAAAGGGTGTTATTGTGTTTTGAGTGAGTGTCTCTCTGGAGCTCTGGTATTTCTGTGATTGCTGGTTATAGGCCGACCTAATCACACAGAAGAGTATGGAAATTCCCTGCAGGCTTTGGATCGCTCCGTGTGTCTCAATGATTCCTCCTTGTGTTTTTGAGGAATTACAGAGATCTACACCAGCGCTCTCTGCTCAGAAGCTAATTACCAATACTACGGATATTCAGTAGCACTTTGTATGAAGCCTGTATCTATTACAGTATTTTGAGTGCAGATTCATTCACTGCTTAGCCAGGTTAACAACTTTAACGACTATAATGAAATCTGGTGTTGATACTGTGTTGTTGTTTTTAAAAGGGAGTAACCATTAGATAATTATTATAGTGCATTAAAGCAGTTGTATTATAAGGAATTAAGAATGCATTGTATTAGCGAAATTGGGCCACTTTTTGATCTTGAAGATGGAAACCAGGCCAATTCTGTTTGTATGATGCATTAGAACACCCCATGTACCTGAATTCACTCTGTGTAATCTCCTATATAACCCTATACAGGCTTCATAGAAGTGCTTAGAATTTTTTTAAACATACGTTTCACTATTTTATTTTTTGCAGACCACTCTTGTTAATTTATAGGAGCAGCTCATAGGATGTGGTCAGCTGACTTTCCATACCGTTTGGCTTTTTACATCTACCTGGCTTAAAACTGCGTTCAGCCATGAGTGTGAATGAGCATGAGGTGTTGCTTCATGTTTTAGTATGAACATTTTTCATCCTCATTAAACTCACCGAGGCATGTCTGTGGAGGGAGAGAGAGAAAGAGCAAGAGAGAGGCTGTAAGGGCCCGACTTATTTTCCATTCGCTGTCAAGATTTTTATTCAACCCTATTTTGCCCTAAAACATGAGACATTTATCATAGTGTCTACTTAAATGCTTCACAAAATGGATTACATCATGTTGCACGTCCCATAATTCTTAGTGTTAATCAGTGATCCTGAGTTTTGTCATACAGATGTTATAGTCGTCTTTAATTGGTTACTGAAGAACTGTGAGAACACTGCCAGAGACGTCTCATACACACAGAAATCTCTATTTATATATGTCCATGGTTGGACCTAGACTTAGTTGAACAATTTGCACAAGCGTCTGGGGAAGAGAATATATCCGTCTGAACAAAATGGCTGCAGCTATTAAAAAAAAAAAAAAAGAAAAAAAATGAACCAGTAACCCTAACTTTTGTCTTGAAATAAAAATTAAAGAAAAATCAAAGCCTTTCTAAGTGTCAAATCAAAGCTGTTAACAAAGATTTTCAAAATTGTTACCATGTGGTTGATGATGTATTGTTGCTATCTCTCCTCGCATCTTGATTCCAGCTCATCTTACAGTCATTTTTTTTTTTCAGTCCTTGATAGCGTGTGTGTGATTACGATGTTATACAACTGCATTACAAAACCTGTATATCTATTATTGGGCTTGGAGAAACATCCGTGACCGTGTTTCGAGTTGGCTGAGGGATGCCAAGACCTTTGCTTGAGAACTGTGATTCTAATAGCACTCCGGGTTGCTGGGAAGTCAGTCTTATTTTAGATTAGCATCATTCGTACATTTTCAGGAGATAATAACCGTGTTGTGTTGAACGTTTCGGTCAGATGATCAGCATCACTTGACACGAATGCCTCATTTTTTTGTTCGTAGTAATTTATCACACGCGTAAACACACTTAAAGTTTTTATGGCGTCCTAAGTAGATTGCCTATTAAATTGTTTACTTATTAACTCATCTTGAATAGTCATTATTTACCCAAACGGTCCGTCAACACGTCCACATTTTTCATGCATTACTTCCCTCCACTTAGCTTGATGGACTGAGACTGTTTAAAGCACGAAACCACATAAAACATCCTCTGAAGGATTTGGCAAGTTTATGTCTGACTTTCCGTTCTCCATCTGAGTGAATTCCGTGCCAAATGAAGCTAGTCTGCTCTAGAAAGTGCCACAAATAATAACCTGCCTGTCGTTCATCAGCAACCAAAGCCAGGTCACGTGACCTTTTACTGTTTATATCATGTTTGCATTATATTTAAACCTTTAAACCTTAATTGACACAATAAAAGGTCAAAGCGAAAGCAGGCCTGCTGTGCTCGCTTAGCTGCTGGAGTCCAGCTAGATGAAACACCAGAACGGACACCTTTATTTAGTGTCTAATAGATTTATTCCAGTGTCTGAGTTGAATGAAGCAGCATTACTCACAAGGACCTAATCTTCATTTCGACTCAGAACTGTGTATGTGGTAACATAGTCGTTTTCCAGACTGTTAAAAAGTTCTGTGTGCCTATGTGAGAGAATATGTCAGGCTTGTAGTTGGCACTTCTTATATTTTTTCCCTCTGGAAATTTGTCCGAATAAAGTGTCAGACCTCAGTATCACCCCATCCACATCATGTCCTCTTGGCTCCAGCAACCCTGCCTTCTGTTACAGCAAGGGTCTATCTTTTCAAATGATTCATGCTGTTTTTCTACACAGTACACAGAAACACTGTCAAGGAGGATTCTCTGCCTTTCCCCTTTAATTTAATGAAGAAAAATAAATGGAAAAATGTCAACCTAATCCCAAAGCTGGTCATCTTTCATGTTTTTTTTGTTTTTTTTTTGTGATATTTTCATGTTCACAAAAAAATACTGCCTTATGTCCGTGTGGAAAAGATAAAAGATTTCTGTAAAAGAAAATGAAAAATAAAAAGGCGTATTGTATTCATCTTTTGCCTTTGTATGTTTATAAACTCTTTCATTCAGTCCTTTTTGTGTTTGAGCATTTTCTGTCAACTACAATGCATTATTATTCGTACCGTTCTTTGTTACAAATCTATTGTGCTGCCTACCTCAACTGCATCTGAAGGCAACAAATCGGCAAAAGATAAAATTCTGTCTATATTTTTTAAGATACTTTGTTTGTCATAAAACGCAGTATCACATGTATCCTTGTGAACAAGATGGTCTAAAACTTGAGCGAAATGTTAAGAATTTTTATTTCGTTCAGCATTTCAAAATATTTCACTTAACTAGATAAAATTGACAGTTTGAGCCAGTATTTGGATATTTTTAAGCTTATTTGAGGATTGTCATTTGCTTGGCTAAATGCTTTTTGGAATCATGAGTCAGTGTTTCAAATGAGTCATGTGACGTTCCATTTCAGTTAAGATGCTGCTGCTTATGTAGACTGTAAACAGCAGGGTAGCTCAATAAGTTTTGGATCAGAGCTAATGTTCCGTAATTACTCAGTGAGTCACTTCATAGGACTCCTATCAGTGTAAGATGTATTGTTGTGGTGACATCCTCAGTGTTCATCATCAAGAGCCTTCCTTCCTCTCCTGTGCGTCTCTCCACTCCAGACAGAAAGAAACCTGTTTGATACAGATGCCTCAACCCACAAAAAAGGACCACAGATGGCCCGCTGAGATGTCTTGGTTTCCTCCTCCAGCTTTTTGCGCAGACCCCCCAAGGACTGGATTTACTGCCGATTACACATCACCACTTAGGCCACCCAGCGGAGTTCCTGTTGCAGTTTACACTCCTCATTTTACGATATACAACTTGCATGCAGTATATATCAAGTAGCGACTAGAGCATGCAGAGCGGGAGAGATTCCGTCGCTTTGGGGAAAATCAGCGTGTTTGCTAAACACAGGCAATGAGAAGAATATGACCACTATTTAAGCCACCATTCAAATGTGCACATTTCGAGAGAATTTCCCCCTGGGAAGGCCTTACTTATGTGCAGAGCCTGGTCCAGGAATCACAGGAGCTGCATCCAGACTCATACTTTTTAGAGTAGGTGCTGTTCCATAAAGAATTAACTTCTCAACAGTAAATGAAGTACGAGGTATGCAGGTGTGCAGTATAAATACATTCCCAGAAATGCTGCGTTCATACTGCTACTGCATTTGCATACTGCATAGTACAGAGGTAAGTTTTCTGACCTGGGTTTTGCCTTTGAGAAGCAAAGTTGGAATACATTTAAATTCCTATTCATTTCAGAATTTGAATTAAGTAAGCAAATAAGATATAAAATTGCAATTTGAGCTTAATGAAGTAAAAGTCTTTACATTTGAAGGTGGATGGATTAGATAGATGCAAGGGTAGATAGATAGATAGCCAATACAAATTCACACTTATGAATTTAAAAGCGAACCAATTCTGAATTTTGTCCGACCCTGATTCTGATGCAGTGAGAGTCTGTGCACAGCAGGAATGAGGGAGTTCTGTCCTTCCTCATCGCACTGCTACTGCTGGTGCTGGATAAGTAGAGCAGCCAATCACTGGCAGCCATCTCTATCCCATAAAGCCCTATATCCAAACAAAAGTGGCCTGTAGAGCTCTCTTTCTGTTTAAAGTGCATGTATATATAGAAATACTTCTGCATATGTTTTTACAGAGTGGCGCAGAGGATAAGAGGTCCGTGTGTGGGTGTGGAAACGATGTGGTTTCAACCATAGTGGCCAAAGGCACACTGATTGCAAAAAGCAAAGGGAGAGAGTGAAAAAAGGAACGGTAAGCGCCTAAAATAAACGCCATGTCCATAGGATGGAGAGGCATGGAAAAACATATTTTTTCACATCACTTGACTTCATGAAGGTCATAAAGAAAACAAGACCCGTCACTTACATGAATGCGGTGCATTGTCTGGGTTTTGTGGTGAGCTGCACTCAACAATTTGTCCGTCTTACTTGGAAATGGCATTATCATAAGCAAAGTTTGCTTTAGTGCACATAGAGTTATGCTAACTACGTGACTGTGCTTAGGGGGAGGTTATAAGAATGATATGTGACATGGAGATAACTAGAGCACTGTTTACCTGTGCAAAACTCACTGCCACGAGACTAAGGTGTAGCTATGTTTAATTTCTTCATGATACTCTCTTCCTAGAATATCAACAGATTTGAGAAATGTAGCATTACATCACTTGCTCACCAATGGATCCTCTGCAGTGAATGGGTGCCGTCAGAATGAGAGTCCAAACAGCTGATTAAAACATCCCAATAATCCAAAAGTAACCCACATGAATCCAGTCCAATAAACATCTTGTGAAGCAAAAAGCTCCATATTTTTAAGAAACAAATCCATCATGCTACATTTCCCCAAATCTGTTCAGATGAAGAAACAAACAACATCTTGGATGGCTCAAGGGTGAGTACATTTTCATTTCTTTTAAAGCAATTATGTCTTTTGTATCATAAATCTAATCACTTTGAAAAGTAACAGCACACTTCTCCCCTTCAAATGCTCGATTTGAGGTGTCTTTCATTTCTGAAGCACAAACTTGCTGGATGAGTTACACCTTGAAAGTTTCATACTTAAGGTTGTCAGTTTGTTGAAATCCCTAACCTTTAGTTTGATGCTTGCCTTAGCAAGCAGAACTAATGATAGATTAAACAGAGAGAGAGACTGTTCTTTTCTGCTGACACTAGTCTTTTTTTGGAAAAACATATCAACAAATTACAGACAGACAGACAGACCTGGGCTGGGATTTCACCTATACTGTAAATCAGTGTCTATAGAAAAGATCTCGCTGGAAATTAACAGGCTTGTTGAGAGTTAAACAACTAATTACAAGGCCATTATTAAGTGCACACTCACACACACACGTACAGCACAGAAGAAAGAACCAGACATGTAAGAGCCATTACAAGCTGTGACAGGTTTCTAGAGGACGATCTTACCTGGAGCTTCAAAAACAGCTGTGGATGAAACAGCAGCTCAAAAGAATGTCTGTATGTCCCGATCGAACAGAACAATGTCAAAACGCACTCTGGGAAACTGCTGAAATGACTTCATTTCTGCAAATAAGACAAGCTTGCGCTCATGTTATATAGAAGTAATGAATGGAGCAACTCTAAGAAGGGTTTTGGAACCGAGTCAGAGCCTGGGGAACGGAGCTGGGTTTGATTATGTACAGGAGTGAGCGGGTCCTGGGATGTTTGTCAGATAAAAGCTGCATTTCTAACACATCACGGCTTTTAGCTCGTCTCTATTGTGGCCATTTTGACATGCTTACATTCTGCTTACATTTGATCTGCCATTGCAGACGTGAGAGAAAGGGCTCAAAGGCCTCGCATTCCCTTGAAAGCCGCAGTGTCAGTCAGAGAGATGGGTTCCTTAACCCGTACCAATGAAACTTTAGAAGGTCCCTTATAATACCTTCATCCCTTAGTGTTGTTACTACAATTGGGATGGGAAAAGGGCTCAGCAGATTGAGATGCTATCGATACTTTTGTCAGAATCTTTCACTCTCATTGCCAGCAGAAAGCTCCAGATGTCAGAGGTGGGCACGCAGCGGTAGATCAGGCCCATATGTGCGCCGCCGCTGCAGAATGTGTGTTCTGGAGAAATGGAGTTGGGCCTGACCCGCCGGCCCCTCCACGCTCGTTAAAGCAATATCTTCACATGTGGAAACCCGAGACGGCTCTACTGCGTGTTTGTCCTCCATTGTCATCTACCGTTCGTTCAGTCGCTCCATATGTGTGCGGGACTGTGGCTGCACCCCACCAGAGCTCAGAGCCAAATGCATGATTGTCGTATTTATGCGTTTGCAGAGCTGGAGCAATCTCTGAGCAGCGTGAACGTTTTCTGAATCAGGTTACAGTACTCTGTTATTCAAAACCGTGTTGTTAAATGAGTTTTATTGCTTTTTTATAAACGTTGCATATTATTGAGTAATGCTTACCATGTATTGTTTCATTTTATTCAGTATGGGTTGACATAAATGTGACATGCTAAAATGAATCTTAAACTGTTTTAAGAACTTTTAAGAAAATATTTTAGGTAAAAAAAAATACAGTGAACAATAATATTATGAAAAAAAAAATACTATTTACAATAACTGTTATCTTTTTGTATATGTTTTAAAATTGTATTCTGTGATGGCAAAGCTAAACTTCTGTGTCACATGATCCTTTAGAAATCATTCTATTATGTTTAAAAAAAGAAGAACCATTTTTAATAACTGAATGCCATTCACACATGAGCCTAAAATCAGCATATTAGAATGATTTCTGAAAGATGAATACATTCTAAAATATATTACAATAGAAACCAGTTATTTAAAAAATGCAATAGTACTTCACAACGTTGTTTTTACTGCATTTCTTATAAAATAAATGCAGCCTTGGTGTGCATACGGGACTTTTTTTAACAACATAAAAAATCATTCAAAAAAAAAAAAAACTAAAGAAAAAACTGTTAGGTGTAAAAGGAAAGTAAAACTTTGTATTTGAATCTTTTAAAAGTCTTGAAAAGTTTTGATTAGGTTTCCAAAGTATACCCAGGCCTGCCACAGTAAAGATCATCTCTCTTATAAAAACTAATTACTACAACTTTATTGGCTGACTAATAGGAGCAGTGGTTGGGACACTAGTCCAAGTGTTCGTCAAATGGGAACGCGCTGCTGGAGGACTGTGGTTTCTCTCCCTCCCCTGCTCCGAGGCTGGAGAGATGGGGAGGGCAGGCCCATGAGTAGGCAAAGCACAAACTAGTCAAAACTCACTCCTTCACCCCCCTGCCTGCGGACTGAAGCAGTCGCTAGAATTTCTTCGTCGTCTGCTTTTAGTGCTTTCCTGAAGCACCAGGGTTTTAGGTTAAAAGCCCGAGCATCATCTGGAAAGAAAAGAGGGGGAAAGTTTGAAAGGTTTCCGTGTTTCCTGAGCAAAAGGAGGATTTAAGACAGAACTGAAGTTTTAAGCGCAAAAAAAAAGTTGTGAATGCATGAGCTCTTTGAGGCGGACTGATTGACTCCAGACTGCTTTTGTCTGCTAATTTCTCTAATAAAGAGGAACAGTGTTTTGTCGCTCCTGTTGCGCACCGCACGCGCAGCGCGTTTGTTTGCGCTCTTGTCAAACTATTGAATGTTTAATTGACACCTGTTGCGTGACGTCGTAGTGCTCTGTAGCCCGGTAAGTGTATCGCAATTTATAAACCTTTAACTCGAGTGATTTTCGCGGAACTTTTTTTCCTCCCGCAATGGACAGCGCCGGACTGTTTTGGAGTATGTTCTTGAGGTGAAAACCCAGAAAAAACCCTGGAAACGCAAATGCCGAGTTAAATCTATCGGAGGTGGAATTGTTTCGTATTTTCTGAAGTAACTCCTACTTTATCTGCGCTTCAAAAGAACATCACGTAGAGCAGAAGACCAGGTTCAGCTGTCAGGACTTCAACTCGGGTACTTTGGGGGAACTTTTGGAGACCTGCACTGAACGGATAGATCGATATCTGCAAACAAGTAAGTTGTAGTTACTATCAACCCTAAAAGTTGTATTGTTTGTATTGTTGATGTGTTGTCTCAAGCTTTTGGTTGTTTTAAGAGAACTGTGTACCCGCCAGCGAAACTTAGAGGCTTCGTATCATATAGGCTACCCTCTTCATCTCAAGGTTCCTACAAAAATATGTTTTTGCCCAAGGCACAGAGAGAGCGGGGAGATAGATGTAACACCATCGGTTTGAGCAATTAAAAACGAGCTCCAGGAGTGAAATCTCTGTCATACATGTCCAGCACCTTCCTGAGATGACAGACAGTACAGGTTGTGGGACTCTTTGTTTAAATATAACGGGTTTACGTGACACAGAACGATTTGGGGGTAAAACTGTATAATTTCACGTCTGGTTTATCATTTGATTTGCGTTCATGTTAACGGATATTAAATGACAAACTGAATCAAAAGGTTCTCTTGTTTAACATTCACAAAGGCTTTCCTCTGCATGTTTCAGATTAAATAATAATAATAATAATAATAATAATTGTAATACAAAAACATTTTTCAATGTAGGCTACTGGACCCACAAAGATTGCAAAAAAGAGACCTAGTAGGCCGTTTGACACAGCGGTGAGAGTGACTAACATTCACACAGTTCGTTTTTATGTATTTCTACATTGTTATCCCTTTTTATTAAGAGTTTTACTTGCAAAATGTTTTCTGTTTGTTTCGCTTTTTGATAAAATTTGCATATGAGTGATAGCATTTTAGTATTATGTTGAGCAAGTATATTACCACAAAAGGCTACATTCGTTCACATAATCTGCATGTTTTCTATTAGTGTTACAACCCTTTTACTAGCAACCCTCCGCACTCTTGTATGTTACCTGACAATAAAAGGATAAATTGTAGATTTATAAAGGAGCCTAATTAAATATGAAAAAGATAAATACGGAAGTCTGCATTACAGATGTTTAAATGTTTTACAACACTCTCCGTTCTCCCCTACTGCTATAAAGTCTTATTTTACCCACTTGGATTCTTTAGTATTTGTTGACATAAAGAACACTCATGTCCTGTTAATTTTTTTAT
This sequence comes from Carassius auratus, assembly GCF_003368295.1. Taxonomy (NCBI): domain Eukaryota; kingdom Metazoa; phylum Chordata; class Actinopteri; order Cypriniformes; family Cyprinidae; genus Carassius; species Carassius auratus. Next base: position 12,636,258 of record NC_039246.1, read on the forward strand.
GCTCCAGAGTTGACTCACTCTTTGAATAGTTAATTTTAGACTGGGATACTCTAATAATCTGAATCACTTTCCTCTCAATGGATGTGGGGCACATCTTTCAAACGGAGGTCAAATGTTTGAAATGATTTTATCGGGATTGTGTCAGGATTTTCTTGCAAAAACACTTCATGTAATGTGTTGAAGCTGAGAAAATGATCGACAGTTGCTGACTTTTGCTGCAGTTTTTAAATAAGCCATCTGTAGTCTGTCAATGAAAAAGATTTCTCGGCCATTTGAGAAGCGTCAGGCAGAGCCGGTCGCGGTTGCATAGGGCCCTGTGGCCTCCAGGGGGCCCCATGTCAGGGTTCAGACTGATAATAATAACTTTTATAAAGTTTCAGTTGCATGTGTTAATGTTTGAAAATGAAGAGGTGGCTATAAAACTGGTGCAGACTGCAGAGAAGTGGGAAAAGTGAAAAGACCAGTTAAGTTTTACAACACTGCACTTTTGCGGTGTAAAGTTCGGTCAGATTTTCTCACTGATTTGGACCAAACAGCAGAAGTGCTGAATAAAAATGCAAGTTCACTCTGACAGCAGGTGGCGCTTTAGGATCAGCAGAAATACACCATTTCCATGGTTACCCTGTACACAAAGCAGCTTCTAGCAAAAGTTTTCAAATTAAATTATACCATATCTTTATTCAAACATTTGTTTACACTTATACATTTTGGCATTTTAATCAGGAATAAAAACATGCCAGCCAAAAATAAATTATTCTGTATTATCATTGATAATAATAATAATAATAATAAATTATTCTCTCAAATTTTCTTAATCCAGGTGTTCTTGTTTTATTAAAGCATTGGTTTAAATGTTTTAAATAATTGTTAAAAGTGCTTAATAAGTAAATATATCTTCATATTTATGTATTGAAAGATAAACACTGAGCAGATGATTGAGAGAGTTTGGATTTTTTTTCATCAGGGTTATTATAATTAAATAAATATTGAAATAAAATAAATGTTAACTGAAATAAAATGCTTCTACGGTTTTATTTTAGCTGGTTGACAAGGCAACATTTCTCATTTTCATTTACTTTGATGTTCCAAAATATCACTAAAATAAAATGAAATAACTATACAGAAAATCAACAACAACCACCAAAAAAAAAACAAGTAAATTGTTTTATTTGAGATTTAATGTAGGCCTATTGAAGAATATCAATCAGTGAATTTTCTGCTGTATTTTTAAGGGTCAGTAAACTTTACGCAAACCTTTCAGTGCTTCTGTTTTGTTTCATTAATATGAATATTTCTTGTTTTGCCCTCTCAGCATTATTTGGGTTTATGTGTGTTTGTGTAATGTAAAGCTACCTTTCCAGTGCCTCTGGAACGATAAGAAGATTCTTGTCTTCTCGGCCAAAATAGTTTCTAACCGCAAAAATATAAACAGGTGTCCTTTAACCAAACACTTGAAGATTTAGATGTGCTCTGAGGCTCTCTTTTATCAGCTCGAACTGAGGAACAGACAGTGGGAAGCAATATCTCCTGTTGTGTGTATAAACGCTGGCTGTGGGTTTCATTCCCCTATGTCGGCCATATAATTCATGTGTTTGTGTTTTATCTTTTCTCCCTGCCAGAGACTGTATTTGTGCAGGTTTAATTGTGTTAAACGTATTGGCCAGATATGCTGTGTGTAAGTCCTTATCGATACTTTACATTGAAGTAAACCTTATTCTCACACACGTAATGGAGCTACTTTCTCCCTCTTAACAGACCACTTTTAGGACTTAACTGAGGTTAAGAGGGTTCACAGAGTCCTGTGCTTTAATTTGGCGAACCATTTTCTTTTGAAATCGTAATACTCCCTCTTTTCAAACACGACGATCCGGGTAAGAGCAAACAGGCTTCCATGTTGCACTTGATTATTCCCATTTGTTCTGCGGCAACGCTGTGATTTGAATCAGCATGAATCTGAAAATGTGTTATCCATGGTGCGGTAAATATCTAGAGGATGTATATGGAAGTGTGTTTGTTGAGGTTTTCCTTTTGTTAATTCGTTTTAAAACAGTTTGTGGTCGTTTTCTTTGATCACACAGCCTAAAGCCTCGTTTTTGGAGGGAAGGGGCTCTGATATCTGATCAAGAGCTTGCTGTTTAGCTTTCAGATGTTTTTTAGTCTCGATCCTACCTCAGCCCAGGGTTTTCCCCTTTTCTTCTTTTATATGTGTCTATCTGTTTTTCTGTGGTATTGGAATGTGACGGGGCTGAGTTGATTAAGACATTGATTCATTTAATGAAATGTTTGAGTTCTGGGGTGGAATGAGAAGCTGCAGACACCAGCCGTGTTTCTGTGGCCAAAGCTCTGGGAAACCTCTCAAAAGCTGATTCAGAGAGATAAAACCGTCAACAGCCCACCTGCACAAGCCAACCTGCCTCTCTTGCCTGAGCACGCGCTTCACACACACACACATGTACATCCCCTATCATCTGCAGCACACACTCTTAGGCTCTCTGTCTGTTTTTCTCTTTCTCTCTCAGTTATGTTTCTTTCTCTCACTCTCAGGAAAATGCACAGAGACAATTGCAATCCAAAGGCAACCTTTCCTTGAAACATGACAGTAGGATGCAAAAGCGATGTGTCAGGTTGTACTTTGTTGTTCCTGATCACCATGATCCAGATGCCTCTCAAAAGTGTGATAATACTCCCCACCAGGCCCTGCCGTCCATTGAGAGGTTGGGTCTCTTTCTTTTAAGTGCAAATAGTACCACCCCCTTCTCACATGCATCATGTAAGCTGTTCTGTCAGTGATTTGGGGACTGATAAAAGTGCCCACAGCCCAGCCCGAGTCTGATGTGTCTGGCATTGATGTGTGCATAGAACCCTTTTATCCACATGCTAGGAAAAAGATGGTGTGGTGATGTGTGATCCTCAAGATCAAATGCAGTAGTGGGGCTAATGTTTTGTGGATGAATTTGAATTTATTTAACTTAAGCTATTTATGTATGCATAAAAATATTGTCATTTTTTAAATTTTCTGTATATATTATACATTTTTTAGGTTTTTATTTTAGAGAAAAATTGATGCAAAGGAGGACAAATAATTTTACATTTAGCAAAAGCATTTATTATTATTATTTTTATGTATTTATTTATATATTTATATATATATATGAGATTACATTTTAGGTAAGTTTTCGTTTTTTATGCTTTTTTTGGGATAATCTATGTAATCCCGTGGAATCGAAATGTTAAATATAGAAGACAGAGAAACAATCTTATTCGTAGCTAAAATTATAAATTAGCCAAAACATTAATAAACAACTACGGAAGGGGCGGAGGATGTGTGAAATGGCAATTCTGCGAAGTTCATGCTGATTCTTGACTATAGGTCAGACATCACGTGAATTTGAGCTCATGGGATCATCGTTTCCTCCCTCTCACAGACTTATAATGCAGAGTAAACTAAAATCTTGACTTGCTGAGCAACTATTTAACAGTTCTGGATTGCACTGCACTTGTTTTTCACTGGAGATAATGGGCTCCTTACTGGAGCGGTTTTCTAGCTTGTAATCATGTCAGAGACTGTGTTATTTGTTCGGATGCTCACATGAAGCTCCAACACCAGGTGTGGACTCTTTAAAACATGCCACTGTTTCAACACCGCTTTGAAAAATAGGAGCCTATGCTCATTGATTACAGAGATCCAGACTGTGAAATGCTGAAGGGCATGGTGTATCGACATCATGTCTGAGTGAGAACGGGCCTGTCTGTCTGTCTGTGTGTTTACCTTCATCACCTGTGCCACGCGTCAGCATCTATCACTCACACACATGCGCACATGCGTATTGACGTCCTGTCTGGACACAGAGACAGTGATCAGCAGAAGTGCTGCGGTCACCTCAAACACATCATGAGTAATGCGAAAATTACAGTGCTGGGTTTGTTGATGCAGATTTAGCATGACGTCTATCTAATACTAAAGAACAGCTGTCATAAGCAGTGTCACCGTTTGCCCTTAAGCTTGTTTATAGCTAGCTACTTGAATAATAGCACACTTTTTAGTGGCACAGACATGGGAACTCTATCGCCCCCTTGAGTTTACTGTAATGTTAAGTATGTACAATAAAACTCTGTGCAGTACGTTTATGGCCTTATAGTTTCTTTCAACTTTTTATAAAAGCATGCTCTGACCGCATCCGTAAAACAGTGGCTGTGGATGTTACCGGCAGAATAAAACATACATGATGTTTTTCCCCACCAGGATGTATTGTCAGTGCACCATGGCGTCGACCCAGTGTAAACACAGCTGTATGTGACACTTCTGGCCAGCTGTTAATTTGTGAGTGTGTGTGTTCACCTCTGAGTGTTACGAGAAGATTCCCCGTCGGCTATTTAACAGAATTCAGGGATATTCCCGAACATTAATCAGCTATGCAAACGACTCGGTGCTTATTTAAGATTTAGAGTGTTTTTCAGAGGAGAGGATAGATTTTACAGATATAGAGTGCATGTGTGTGTGCATGTGTGTGTGTTTAACCACTTTAAGGCCTGTGGAGTCCTGCTCGAGGTTTCGAAGTGCTGTAATAGATAAAAGCCATGCGTGTGAATCTCTCCCCCTCGCTGTTAGATAATGATGTGCAAAATTGGTCGTCTTGATGGTGAGTCTTTGAGTGTGGCCTGGGCAGCAGGAGGGGTTTGAAGCGCAGCAGGGTTTCTGGAAGTTGTTGAAGGGTGCAGGAATGGATGATGTGCCTCTTTCTCCTGGTTTTATGCCCTAATTGAGCTCTGCTATGGCTCTGAGTCTGGCTCAGCAGTGTTTACAAACTCTCTTCTGTAAGCTGGATATTAGCAGACGGCGTATTTGCTTGTTTGTATGTGTGTTTGTGTATTCACATGTACATATTTACAAGGGATGTGCACCGGAGTGCTTGGAAGCGACAGCAGTGATGGATCGCGAATACACTTTTGTTTGCGTAGTATTTTTGTCTTGTTTTCCAGTGCAAATATCTAAACATTCTTAAAACTAAAAATATTTACTTGATTTAAGGAACATTTATTTATTAAGTCTTGTTTACTGAGAAATTTATCTTAATTATGTGAGGTTAATTTTTAAAACATGAAAATGACTTTTTGCATTGTAGCAACGATAATGGGACATCATTTTTAATTTAGTGATTTTTTTTATTCCTCTTTTGCCATTTTTGGATGGTAACTTGTTAAAAATGGCTAGAAAGAGCACAATATAATGGAACTGTGTTTTTGTAAATATTTATTATATTAATTTGATACATAACTTGTATTACTTTTATTATAAATGTATTATATTTTTTGTTTTTAATAATATTTGAATTGCTTTTTTTAATACTAATGTTAACCTAATTTAAAAATTTAGGTTGACTATTACAATATTAGGATGTTGTGTCTTTTCATTCTCATGTGTAATTGTAAGTTTTGTTTTTGTATAAAAAAAGGTGTACTTTCAAAGGATTTTGATATGAAATTCCAAATAAAATCACAATAAAAGCTTAGGTGATATTGTTCGATACAGTGCAGTGACCAAAGATGACCTCTCTTGATCTTGATACTGTACTGGTTAAGTTAGTTAAGAAGTCATACCAGCACCACAACATACCCTGCTGGAGAGCAACATCAAAAACATGCTGGTCTTCTGAGCAGGGTTTGATCAGTCTATCTACTTGTCTGTACTAGTCTTGCATTAGGCATGCTAGCTCACAATGGAAAGATTTCCTTTCAATCAGTATTGCCAAAGATCTGTAATGCAAAGTTGTCACTGGCAGGGTTTCAACGTGCTTTATCTTATTTATACTGTTGCATGAATGCATTATGTCATACATTTTTATTACATTTAACTCATTATTTTCCCATGATTTAGGACAAAGCTACAACATTTTAGTTAGAAAATATTGGTCTACAGCCACACATAACTGTAGATCTAAACCAAAAAGTTCTTCTCCTTGCACTATGACTTCAGGCTGCATTTCATCATATGCAATTGTTTCTGTGAATACTGCTGGAGAGATTCAGGTGTATATGCATTTATGAATGTTGCTGTAGAGCATATGAGTATTATTATGCATTATGCATTAGTCTTTTTTTTCTACAGCGGTATGTTGCAATCGGAGGCTTCTGACAGGGACAGCACTAAAGAGCTGCCGAGGGATTTGGGTGAGAGCGGGCGGTTCTGCTCTGCACATTTGAACACATTGAGTGAGGAATAGGGTTTAAGGAGTGAGCTAAGGAGATTGCGAGGGCACTAGCAGAGCACCGGTAATAGACTGGTATAATAGCTGTATAAATCCTGCTTGAGCCTAGACACACACATACACACACACACACACTCACATATGGCCACGCTTTCTCTAAAACACTCTAATTTTCTCCTCTCACATGTTTTCTTGTTCTTGCACCAATTGAAACACAATTTCCCCACAGTTTAGCTTCACACACATACACTCACTAGACGAGAGAGTGACCTCGCTGCCCCGGCCCTCACAGCAGCTTTAATTGGTGTCATTAAGAGCTCTGAAAGCCGGGAGATAATTGGCCGGGCCCACTTGAGCAAACAGGACTTCAATGGAGTCATTTAACAGCGTGATAGGGTGAGGGACTGGGGAGTCCTGGGAAGAGGGCTGACAGCGAGAGAGGGGGAAATGGGGTGTTTGGGTTAAAAAAGGGTTCCTCTTAAACAAGATTTCAGGGGGCAGATGGTGGGAGTTCACCTAATCAAGCGCTGTGACCTAGTAACACTGAAACACAATGTGCTGTTATTGTTCCAAATTTGCCTGCGCTCTAAAAAATAGTTAGTTTTATAGATTTGGAGGCGTTACAAATGCTAAACGGCATCTAAATGTTTAGATTAGGGTACTGTTTTCTTGTCAGTAGGGTTTCCTGAAGCAACTATGAGTATTAAGGCCCACTCACATCAAGAATGCTAATTATAACGATAACTATATTAGCCCCCACACCAAGGCACGAGAATGTTTTGTTGCACCAATTATGTCATCTGCCACTTCTTTTGGATCTAACTGTAATTATTTCCCACATCCAAGTTCCAGGTTATAATATGCAAAAGTCTAAACATTAATCTTTTCATTTTACAGCAAGTAGTGAAATTTACCCAAAATAAAGGCTTAAACGTCTAAAAAATGCACATTTAAAGGGCTCCTCTTTTGGTGACAGCTTACAGGGTAGATTTAGAACAATAGGCTACACACCGTGAATGCATCAGTTTAAAAAAAAAATCGTTGTATGTTTAGTATTTTTAAAAAAAAATGTTAGTATGTTTTCTGTAATTTTGTAATGGAATTTAAATGTGATGTAAATGCAGGCACTTGGCATTCCAAGTGTCAATAAAGGGAGAATTAAAAGTTGTCTCTGACTAAAAGTGTAATACAACTTGTAGTTTTGTTTGCTGTAATTCAGAAAGAGAGCCTGAATGGCCTTCATGAAGTGAAAAGAGACGTGTACATTTCCTTGGGTTGTGTGGAGTCGTGGTGGGCTCTGAAGGAGCATCAGGATGTTTGGAGGGACTCGGAGCAGCAGCAGGTCTTTTGTTGGATTCATTTAAGACTGAGGTTTCTCACTCCACTGCCACAACATTGTGGCTTTTATTAGCGTCCCCTCACATATTCACAGCCAGACTCACAATCTCAGGAAGTTCAGCTTTTGTGGAAAAAATAAAATAAATGCACCTTCCATCAGCTTCCCTTAACATTCTGATGTGTTTTTTTCTTTTTCATGCTTTCCCCCCTCAAAGCATCTTTATTTTTGTTCCTTTTAAAAAATGCACTTTTCTTTCAGCTTTTATGCGTCTTGCTACTTTCAGCTTTCTAACAACATCCCTAATAACTCTCTTTGCCTTTGCCTTGGGCGCATTTCATGACTGATTTCCCCTCATTGTGAGCTAGTTTACAGAAACACGCCGACTTCAACGCATTCAAACGGACGAACGGAATCTGGGGTACCATTAATCCGCTGTGCAGCATTTGGGAGCAATTTGGCATTTTGCATCATCACTTTCTCTTAGCTCTTACCACCTCTCCTCCACCACCAACTCACTCTCTTGGTCCGGTGATGAAAAGACGGATTCAAACCCGCCAGTAATGAGGATTAGCAGGGCAGGGAATGTTTGTCAGAGAGCCAAGCAGATCAAAGATGCTGCCCAGCGGACCATGAACTCCTCCAAACCCGTGATACCAAGAGTATGTGGTCATTTACACGAGCAAAACAAACAAGCAAGCAGCAACACCCCTGGACAAAGCGCCGGGTGTTGTGGCTCGTCTGTAACACTAGCGAGGCACATCTTTACCGTCTGACCCCAAATGACACAGCAGGGGCCCGCGCTGTGTGTCCCGGGCCGGACGGCTGTGTTGATCTATTGTAAATCACGCCTCTTTCAGCCGGCCAACTCAAACATGGCCCCGGTGAATGGGACTCATTGGACTGCTGGTGTGGTCCTCCGTTTATTTGCCTCCACATCCACGGAGGCTTTTTTAAAGAGCCATTTAGAGCTTTCAGAGGCCTCGAGATGACATTTAAAGCAGACGTGGCGGAAGGGCCACAGCGCAGGACACGCTACAGGTGCTGCTACAGTTGTGCATCTGTGTGTGTATTCGAGCATGTTGGTCTGAATGGTTACTGTGAGTTAAGGCTCCCTCGATGGTGTTCTGCATTCCAGGAGTGCTATGATTATCACCATCATTTGTTATTACAATGCAAGCAGACAGATGTTTAGATAGATGGAAACTGACTTGCAGTCAGAAAGTCAGGAGGAATAATTATTAATGGCTGACAGATATGGGTTTTGGATAATGACAGATGTAATGCACTGTATGATGTTTAACATATTTAGTTTAAACGATGAAATATATACATTTTAAGATTATTAATATATTATTATTTTATATTATTTAATATTTATAGACATGCACATATAGATTATTCATTAACATAGTATAAAAATGCATCTTAGTTTTAGTGTGTGTGTGTAATAATAATATTGTTAGATATGCATTTGAATATGTATATTTATAGTTGTATCTAAAGAAAACATTTTCATTTTATCTCTTAACATTTTATTTTGATTATTTATAATACTCTAGATATTTCATATATACACTAACTTTCAAATGTTTGGGGTTGGTAATATTTTAAAAAGCTTTTAATAGAGGTCTCTTATGCTCACTAAGGCTGCATTTATTTGATCAAAATGACAGTGATTTGAATGAACTGTTTACTATTTGAATATATTTTAAAGTGTCATTATGTCTCTGTGTTAAAGCTACATTTTCTGCATCATTACTCCTGTCTTAATATGCTGATTCAGTCTATTATAAATAATGTTGAGATAATTTTTTTAACTTTTGAACAACGTTCTAAAAAAAGATTTCTTTGAAATAGAAATGCTTTGTAACATTTAAAAAAAAATGTATTTACTGTCACTTTTGATTAATGTTATGCATCCTTGCTGAATACAAGTGTTAATTTATTTCAAAAGAAAAAACTAACCCCAAATTTTTGAACTGTAATGTGTGTGTACATAGCCTACATATAAAACATTAATGCAAAATAAGTATTTGATAAGAGGAAATGTTCATTATTCATTGTCAAAGCTGACAGTAGGGCACAGTTATTGACAGAAATAAAATGATTGAGCATAATGATTTTGAGTGGACAGTCAAAAGTCAAGCGTTTCATTAGCGATGGATTCAGACAGTGATGGGTCAGTAAGGGAACTGCACAGATTGTAAGATGCCTCAGACAGACATTTTTGAAAGACAGTTGGTGTAGGCAGACAGCAAGGCACACAGATAGACGGGCAGAGCCGTGATGTGAGGGGTGAAGCCTGTGGGAGCGCAGAGAGTGTGTGTGCCCTGCAGGCTTTTCTGCCAGCGTGACGGCTTTCGGCTGCAGCTCTATGCCCTGAGGTCCTCTTGTTCAGCCGTGAGATGTGTGTGTGTGTGTGTGTGTGTGTGTGTGTGAGAGAGAGAGAGAGAGAGAGAGAGACAGCAGTGTGCAATGTATCCCAGTTATAGCCTGGTGTTTGTCAAAGCCAGATTTGTGTGTGTGAAAGAGAAGAAAAAGTTGGCAAAGTTTTCGTACGTGTCAGCGCATTTGCTTTTGTTTATGTTACATGGCAGTTTGTGTCTCCATATATGAGTGTGTTTTTGTGCTTTCCCTCTTCCAAGAGAGAAAAGATGAGTGAATGATGGTGTTAAGAGGGAGGGATGGAGAGGAAGATGGACACAAGTCATATCTGGTGGGAAATATCGCCCCTCTATGGCAGCTTAGGGTCACTGCGCCCCCGCCTGTGGGAAAATGGACAGATAATTGATTTCTAAAAGCTGGGATTGCATGAGAAACAGCACAGAGCAAACGTGTAACACATTCTCTCTCTCTCTCTGTGCTCGAGCCAAGATGTCAGACAAAAGATGAAATTATTAAGAAGATGAAAATCAGTATTGATCCGAGGGTTGTTCCTCTTTGTCACCATGTCCCATAGATCTTTGCTCAGATCATGCTCTGTGGATCATTGTTTAGGTGAAGGATGGAGGGACGATGGAAATGAGAGGAGGAAGTGTAAGCTCTTTTATTGATCCTGAACGTGAAGGGCTTTAACACCCTGAATGGCTCTTGACTTCAGATTCAGCATTCCTACACATTCTGTGTATTCACTCCTATTTTAAATCAAATCTAATGTAGTAATGTGTCAGTTGGCTCCTGTCTTGTAGATGTGTAATTTAGGGATTACAACTGTGCTGATATCTGAAAAACCATTTTACGTGGTTATTTGGTCTCCCAACCTAGCCACGCTGGTTTAACAAGTCTATCTTGCTGGTCTTAGAAGGGTTTTGGGCACTTATCAGCTCATCAGATTGGGAAACCAGCTGGCTAAACATTTTGACCAGGTTTGTTGACAGGCTAGACCAGTATAAACCATCTAAAACCACCAAACCTTTGGCAGTTATAAGCTGTTTCTCAGCTGTATGTTTTGCTTTGCATCTGGCTGCGTTCATTTTCTCCCCCACAAAAATGCCAAATCACTTGTTCTCCTTCAAATTATCACTCTCATCTCTCCCACTCTCTCTATCTCCTCATTCAGCGTCGTGAGGATAGAGATGCTGCTGCCAGTCATCCGAGCGGAGGAGCGTCTCACGCACGCCGTATATCAGGGTGATAACTCACTGTCAAGGGAATTGATTTTGGGATCTCTCAGGACGGAGGGCCTTGAATTGTTTTTGATAGTCAGTACTGTCAAGACGGATACCCTGAGCAAGATTAATTCCACTGTCGTCGTCTTTTCTGTTTTCAAGTCTATGAAATGATCTCATGATGGCAGATGTTCTGATTCGAGGACAATGGGTTGTGCTTAAGAGTCGTTCCTGCAGCTGCAGACAGAGGGCGCTCTCCCCCTTAGAGAAAACATGGGGGAGGTTTTGGGGAAGGCAGATAGACAGAGACAGAGGCAAAGATCTGCCCGCAGAGGAAGCCAAAAGAAAGCAGGCACAGAAGAAATGCACACGAGAGAGTTGTCTTGAAATCTTTTCTGATTTTATGCAGAAGTAATAGAGAAAGCAAGAGAGCACTATTATAAAGAACAGACAGGTGATATTCAGTCCAGCTCATGTTTTTTTGTTATATTGCTTAAATATGTAACAAATGACAAACTAAATCCACACATGGATTTCTCACAATGCCGATAATCTCAAAATGACCAAATACCGGTCAATTTATCTGTCTCTATCCCACTCCTGACCCCCACCATCCCCTCTTTCTTTCTTCCTCGCTTTCCTTGCTGTAATTTATAGCGTTAGAGAAACAGATCATGCATGGAGGAGCTCAGGCAGCATGTGTGCATGGGGATTTTTGCAGTTTAGTTAATAGTACATATCATATCTGGATTCCACACCAGCGCTCCCCAGGGATCCGGCTACACTGGCTGCAATTAGACTGACAGTGGGCAGGCAGGCAGGGCTCCCAGCAGAGCCTCTGAGAACCACTAATCAGCCCTGAGAGCACGCTGCGGGACGGAGGGGGTCAGACCAGAAGAAGGACAGATAGAGTGTTCGCTTTAAACCAGCTCAAGTTGTCCTGACAGTGGATGAAGATAACTCCAGCCAGAGAATCCAAATTGATCATTACAATTTTGCATTAAGCTGTCTTTCAAATATAATTCTTAGACATATTTTATATATTTTAATCAATAATATAGTTTATAAACATTTCTGTTTATTGTGTGTGTGTGTGTGTGTGTGTGTGTGTGGTGTTTTTATATCTTAATTTACATTTTAAAAGTTATAAAAAAAGAATTATGTTTTTTATTATTTTACATATTTTTTTAATTGCAATACATTTTCTTACATTTTAAAAATTAAATAAATTTTGTTTTAATGTATTATTAATATATTTAAATATTAATATACTTATTATTTTGACCCAACCAGGGTAATATATATTTAATTTTTTTTTTTTTTTTTTTTTTTTTGCTAAATCTGAAATGTAGAGGTAAGGTACTGTATATAGTATGTAAATGTGGACAATCTGACATTTTTTAGAAAATCTAGTGTATTATCAATGAGGTAATGTTTTGCTCTGTGGTCTCTTTTTCTTCCATAGTAATGTAATGTAAAGAAATATAAGAATGTAATGTACATTTACGTATTTGATAAGACAACAGAATTATCATTATCACAAAATAAAAGAGTTAAATCTAATATTTTCCTTTGCATACTGTAGCTGTTCACTCCTATGAAGTAGTGATTCAGAAACTGAAAACCGATTCAAAGAAGGAAGGACAAAATTCGAACTGATGGCTCTGGGAATTCAAATGATGTAAGTGGCCATTGAAAGGGTTTTGAGCCAAGCTCGGGAACGGCCAAAGAGGATTCATAGCATCTCAGAAACATTGGAGACGGAATCCAGGGATGAAAAGATTTGAAAGGATTTGGGAAATTTTAGGTCTTTGTTTTTTTTTTTAGCTTCAATGATAATTTGGTAGAGCAGTCATGTTTACCATGGGGATTTGTGGCAGCAAGCATGCGTCATAGATGTTTTCTGTAAAAAGCATGTATAATGCATGAGTGCTGATGCTGATGGACTCCTATAGTGGTTTAGATGCTGCTTGTGGTCTGTCTCTCCCATGTGCTTGTAGCTGGACATTCGAGAGGCAGTCTGAAACTCTTCAGCATTTCCTGTGTCCGTCATGGCCCATGTCTGTCCTTCAGTACCACACGGCTCAAAACACACACAGCCCTCCAGGCTCTCTCTGTATGAGTTCCCTTTCCCATTTACCTCTCCACACTCCACATTCCTGTACGCACCACTGTGATCAATCAGTATCTGTGCCCAGCTGTCTGCTCTATAGTTCTGCATGGCTACAGACGACACTCGCGTTCTTGGTTCGAGCCCAAACACCAATTTGGGCCGTTCCATTAGTAGCCTGTGAAAGGGGGTTGTTCTCTGCGTGTGGGCATTTACCAGATGCTGCTGCCGCTGTGAGAGACGATCATCAATCTGGGTTCAGCTGGCAATGGATTTCCCCCCATTGCGGCCCGCATTTGCTCAAACACACACTCGCCTCTGGTGGATCGCTCAATAACTTTCAAACAATAAAAAATGTCAGAGATATGAAGGAAATCTTGCTTCAAATGCATTTAATTGATCAAAAAAGACAGTAGAGCAATTCTAGTTTTACAAAAGCTTTCTATTTCAAATAAATGCTGTTTATTTGAACTTTCTATTCATCAGAGAATCCTATAAAAGTAAGGTTTCCACAACAAAAAAGAAAATACAAAAGTATCAAGCAGCAAAACTGCTTTCAACATTGATAATAATATCTGTTTATTAAACAGCAAATCATCATTTTAGCCTGATTTCTGAAGGATCATGTGACAATGCAGCTGTCATCACTGGAATAATGTACATTTAAAAATGTATTCAAATATAAAACCGTGATTTCAAATTGTAATAATATTTCACAACATTACAGTTTTTACTGTATTTTTAATAACAAAATGCAGCCTTAAAGAGCATAAATGAAATCAAAATCAAAAGCATAAAATTAATCTTAACAACTGCAATTTATTAATTGTGATTTTACAGTGCTGTCAAAAGCTTTCTTCAGCATTAGTTGGCTCATAGTAAATGTGTTGTTCCATATTTAGTTATGCGGAGAAGAATTATGGACCAATGAGATTTCATTGTGAGCAGGACCTCTCAGTGTGATGCAACAAAAATAGAAACAGAAATACATATGTACTGTATGTGTACCTGTTGCTGTTGTTACTGGTTGGGTCAAAATAATAATAATTACATGCAAGAGATATTCAAGAATGTTCCACTGTTTGAAGATCCCATAAGAATTTATTAATCCTTTCCAGTAGCTCAAACAGCAAGGTGTTTGCAATGCCTCTGTCGTAGTAAATGCATAAACGGATGAAAAGTCTACCTTGAATGTAATGTAAGATGCTTTAAAAGCATCTGCCTAATGCATAAATGTCAGTTTACGGTTGGCATTTTGTTGAAAACAGTATTTACAGTGGCAGTAACTTCCCTTTCTTTCTGTCTGGCTCGGTCTCTCTCTCTCTCTCTCTCTCTCTATCTGGCGGCATTCAAACTGTCTTTTGCCCACCTAAGCGGCACAGTATCACCCGCTGTGGGGTTGAGGGAGGGTGTGAGTGAGCGAGCGAGCCGACTCTGGGTGGCTGCCAGGTCTAGATCTGTGGAGGCTGGAGCAGAGGGGAGGGCAGGTGGAGAGGAGCCAGCTTCCCCAAGCAAGAGAGGTCAGAACTGGGCAGCCATCTCCCGGGAGCTGCGGGAGAGAGAGCCGAGCCTGTGTGGAGGAGGAAGAGGCAGGCAGTGGAGCGCAACACTGCAGAGAAGAGTAACAAACACCCTGACACTCAGCACACAGTGAGAGAGTTAGTGTGTGTGTGTGTGTGTGTGTGTGTGCGTGTGTTCTACTCTGAGAGAAAGAAGCACTTGAAATATCAGCGGTGGTGCAGTATGAAAGATTTTGAAGAATTTGAGAGTTTGTGATTGTGTAATGGTGCTAAGACCTTGAGAATGTTCTGAAGCCGGAATAAGTGTGTGTGTTGGAGACAGAGAGAGAGCCTGAAGGTCTGTGAAAACAGGGGGCTGGTGAGTGCAGTTGCTATTGGAACAGGCCGTCCACACTCTAATCTGACTCTGCTGGAGGGCGAGAAGACGGGAATGTGGCGAGAACGATGCGAAGGAAGTAGAGATGATGAGAGAGACAGTGAGAAACGCAGTATGTAAATTCAGGGGTGTAAGAATGATCTGAAATGTGTAGAGGGAAACAATATAAAACTAATCAGCCTGACTCATGAATATTAATGAGATGATTATTTGGTGAGGTAGGTGAGGGTACACTGGCCATATAGGATTATTGTGTAGGCCATATTAGCAACATTTAGTGGGCAAAAAGTTCAGTTGTCTGTTGTGATGAATGAAGCACAGCTTGCACAGAAGTCATTTTCGAAATTGTGTGGGGAACTTTTTTGCCCTTGTGTGAAACTCCCAAACATGGATTCCCATTTAAATGACTAGATATTAGTCAACAGATTTTTCCAAGCAACAGTAAGTGTGACCGCATCTTTAAAATGTTGTTTTATGTGTCAAACTACAGAGTTTTACACTGCAGATGAACTAAATAAATCTTAAAATACAATGACTATTTACTTAAATGTGGGGGGAATAGGATAACTAATCTCTAACTAAACTCATCTCAATGATACTAAAATAACCCTGCTTTGGAGGTCACATATCACTCTACAGTTGCTGTAATTGTTTCCTTGTATCCTAGAGAGGGAGTTTAATCTGAAACGTCTCTAGAATGCTGCTGTCACGTGACTGCTTAATATCTGCATGTGGTCTGATATACTGTATCGGAGTCTTTCTTTGCGTGAACAAACAGACGGCCAGGAGGCAGTTGGACATACACGCATCTGTTGTCTGTCGTCAGGCAGAACTCTGCAGCGTCTCTCCTTCTGTTTCAGCAGTCAGTGTGCTTTCATTTAGCTCTTTATGTCATTTGTTTGTTGCGTTAGACATCACTAAAAGGAAAGGAAATGTCTCTGGTGCTGCTAAGTTGTTTTTGGTTTTCAATTTTGCAATTTTTCGAGATCTCAGATACAAACACAAGCCAGAAAACATACTCAGTGTATGTTAACCAACAGTCAAATAGTGATTTAGGCACTGATTTAGTAAATTTGCATTTGATCTAATATATAACGGTCACTTCTCAATTTAACTGATTGAATTGAAAATCAAGCAGTTTTCTTGCTGTATATCTGATTTAACTTGGAAGTGTATCACATTAAGTAAATAAAATGTGTTGCAAACAACATTTCACCCCAGCTTGAACTTACGTCCTTGCATTAACAAACATTAGTACTCAAATGGGTTAGTCATCTTGTACATGAAGTATACATTGCATTCTCACACATTTTACATGTTAAATCAGCCTTTCAAAACTGGAAGGCTGTAAGCATTTGCATAGAGAACATTTTACTGTAAGTACCATTTGTTCTGTTCTGAAACACCCTTTTGACTTATAATATGTTTGCATGATAAAATAACAACTCTTAATGGTGAACAGACAATCGTGATGGCCAAGCACTTATAGATATAGAAAAAAATATGTTTGCCGTTAAATCACACATTTAATGCGGTAAACATTCATTTTCATTTGTACTTAAACATAGACAAAATGCATTTGGCAATTCAGGCTTTTTAGTGTGGACCGAGCAAGACGGCTGTCTGTCAGCGTGGGTCTCACCTCAGGAAGAGGGTTGAGCTCAACCTCACCCTGATTATGGAGACCTGGCGCAGAAGATTCAGTGTTTTTCTTCTACTGCCCAACAGATTGTACATGAGCCAGCAGAGAGAGGCTAAATGCCCTTCCCATCGAGACACACGTCCAGTTTTCTGTTGTTAGAGAGCAGCTTTGACACCCTCAGAGTGTTTTGTTGTTGCTTTCACGTTTGACATTGATAATTCTCATGAAAGCAAGCCATGTTTCTTCGTGCAGAGAGGAATCATGAAGACGGGAGGGATCTCATCTGGAGGTGTGAGCTTAGAGGAGTGCTCATGATGAAGTGTGGGAGAGAGTGATGAATGCGTGTCAGAATTAAGAGTGCCTCGGGGAGCTGGGTGGATCAGACCAGCCGTGGCCTTGGGCTCTCTCTGTCTCTCTCTCTTATAGCTAATCTGTTCTGAGAGAGAAAGAGAAGGACAGATGCTCCAAGCATGATGCTTTATTTTGCACTTTTGCTTGTTTATTAGGCTTGCTTTGAGTTGTTTTGCCTTTTTCTCAAACACTCGCCAACTCTTTTGTATCTACAGCAGCCTTAAAACGTATCTAGACACGCTTAAAGATATCTGAACGTCCTTGCACACAGTAAAGCATTCCAAGAAGTAGCATTTATTGTGAAGAAGGCTCAAGCACAGTTTTCAAGACAAACAACACTTTACAATAGAGTCCCATTTGTCACTGTTAGTTAATGCATTAAAAATAATCAGTACATTTGTACTGAGTACATTTTCATTTGTGCATTTGGCATATGTATTTTTTTCCTTATCCAAGGCAACTTACATTGCATTCACATTTTACATTTGATCAGTTGTTGCTTTCGCATCCCAATCGAACCCATGTTCTTGTCATTGCAACTTTTGATTGTAATAACATATTAGTAAGATTAACAAATGCTTTAGTTCATATTAACTGATGTAGTTTACTATCAATGATCAATTGGAAGCTTGTTGTAAAGTGTTACCCAAAACATTTAATGAAATAAATTGTTATATACAGTCCAAAATCCAAGTATTTGGACATGTTCTAGTTGTCATATGTCTATAGTTTATGTGATAAACCTATGGTTAGGATATCAGCCATTATTGGAATATAGTCACAGATGCAAAAATTCTGCTGATTTGTACCATTAAAGGTATTGACCAAGTGACATATCTCTAAAGGTACAATGAGAATGAGGCATTTATATAGTGCTATATAGTGTAGCATACATATTTTGAAGTAGTTAGAGTAGTATCCTAATATGAACTGAACTGACTTAATGCAACCACTAAAAATCACCTTTTTGTTAAAAATCATTGTAAAAATTGCTCGGGAGATTTTAAGTTAGTTCTAAGAAAAACAGCATTTTAGCAAATGCCATTTCTTTGGTATTATATCTTTTAATGCAATAACTTTTTAGTGGGTATTCAGGATTGCTGTACCTGACTAACCCACCTTTATTGTTGCCATTCGCTGCTTTTTACCCAACTATTCTTTCATTTAATCATTATCTGTAAGCTAAGAGAGTACGTCTATCTGATGTCTGTCAGATAAATGTGTGTGTGTGTGTGTGTGTGTGTGTGTGTGTGTGTGTGTGTGTGTGTGGAGCTGCCCTGCTGTCTGTGCCCAACACACTTCAGGGAATCATGAGTTTGTTCTCACAGGGACGACACACACTGTTACTGCATTTGCTGCGTGTTCTGTCAGAAAAAGGTGTTCTGATCGGACATAGTCTTCACAGTGGGAAATAACAGCGTGAGAGGGAAACAGTGAGCGAGTGTGTGTGTGTGTGTGAAAGAGTGAGAGAGCAAGAGCGAGAGAGGAGGAGAGAGAAAAAAAAAACAGAAGCAGTGGGTGTTTGGAGAAAAGTCACCTTGACGGCTCTATTTAAAAAGAAGCGTTCGGAGGACCTTGGGTATTGAGCAGTTTTAGTCTAATTGTTTTTCACAGAAAGAACTCGGCTGGAAAAACACAAGGGAGGGCTTACGTGAGAGAGCGAGAGAAAGAGAGAATCACACAGTTTTGTTCATGTCCTGCATTTTTTCTCAGCAGTGTGACAGTAGAAAGGATCAGAGACCCCGAGGAACACGCAGTTAAAGGTCAAAACCTTTAAAAGGACGGTCACCTACCAAAGACACACTAAGTACCATACATGCAGTTTAAAAGTTCATATTCTGTCAACTAAATAAATAATCTGACGTAAAATGTCACTTAAATGCTTTAGTACAGCTTGACTTCTGTTCCACAAAATATTCAAAGGCCTCTCTATATAGGCTTTTTATTTTTGGTATTTCTGCTATAATTTCCAGAAACTGGGCATGTTTACACATTGAATTAATTAACTAAACATTTCTGATTTCAGAAGATTCATGAAGTACTGTATGTTAACTCCTGAATTTCTTTTTTTTTTTTTTTTTTGATTCAAGTTAGTTTATTTTTATTTATAGATGAGAGTGATGGAGTACTCGAGTCCTGGACTCGGACTCGAGTCACTATTCTTTGGACTCGAGTCCGACTCGAGACTCCATTCTCTGGACTCGTGACTCGACTTGGACTCGTGGACTGATGACTCGTACTTGGACTCGGACTTGAGCATTCATCACGTTGTTTTTGACAAAAAATATTATAAAAAATGTTTCGTGCCCAAGACTGGCCGGGATCAGACACTGCTACCGCTCGCTCTCTTTGCTTGACAACACACTCACTGACGTTTCCAAAGCGCTCTGGCACTTGCGTGAAAGGATGAAGCTGATTGGTTAGTTCTTGTCACATGACCCGCGGTGCGCTTGTGGCATTCTGAAAAGTTGAGATGTTTTTAACTCGTTGCGCGTTGCGGACGCGCCTGGATGCTTCCATTATGAGCGTGCATACCGCGCGCCTACATTGGAAATAACGAACATGAGCGTTACACACACACACACATTCACTTGAACACATACAAACGCACTCACGCTAAATCACTCGTCAATGAGCGTGAAAGAGCGTTTGTGTGTGAGTGATCACTCACACACAAACGCACTCTCTCTCTCTCTCTCTCTCTCACACACACACACACACACACACACACACACACACACACACAAACACACACACAATCATTGTAATATGCACGTTTCTTTTTTTCGCCGAGTGTATTTCTGTAATACAGTGTTAAAGGATTAGTTCACACAAAAAATGAAAATTTCCTAATCATTTACTCCTCCCAATGCCATCCAGGATATCTATGGCCTTTTTTCTTAAATTAAGTTTTTTAAGGAAAACATTTAATGATGTTTTCTTCATATAATGGACTTCAATGCCTACCAATTCAGTTGGTTGCTATTGTTTCCTCAAAAAAAAAAAAAAAATCCAATAAGGGACTCGAGACTCGACTCGGACTCTTCTTTGGTGACTCGGACTTGGACTCGGACTCGAACACTGAGACTCGAGACTCGACTTGGACTCGACAGTTGGTGACTCGACTACAACACTGATAGATGATAATTAATTGTAAATAATTAAGTCATCCTGAGGCCTCTGTGGAAGTTTGAGGTCTCCGTAAGTCTCAGGATGAGAAGCACTGCTTTAGTCCATCTTATTTTTAGTCCAACACAGAAACCCAGTATAGCTCATTTATAATTGCACATGTAAACTTTGAGGCCATTCACACAGAACACCCTTTTGCATTTAAAAAACCGTGAAACACAGAGCAGGGTTTTTTTAAAAAGAATGTTTTTTTACTTGAGTTGTATGCTTTTAGAATGCTGTGTCATGCATGAGATGTTGTAAAAGATGTTCATCCAGCACGTTTACATAGAAAAACAATAGAAAAGGAGCCCAGTAAAATGCAAAATGTGTTCTGTGTGAACACAAGTTATTGTCTGTCATCTTGTCGTTTGCAAACCAAAATCAAGTCGGTTCACTTGATCTGAGATATTGTTTGGGTCATGTGTTTTAGGCCGTGTTGACACCTGGTATTAACATTCATCTCGGGTGATCAGATCACATGTGGTCAGCCAAAACACATTGCTTGTTTACACCTAGTAGCGACATGCTTCTCAAATGTGTCTCCTGTGATCTTGTGTGATCAGATTTCAAAGACAGAGTCTGAGTGGCTACATACATCACATAGTACGCCAGCTTTTTATGGGGAAATAGGGAAAAAGGCCAAAAAAACGCCACACTTTTGCTTTTTTTTTTTTTTAAGTCATTGTTTTGGTGCAGAGCTTTTGCATATTGGACGAGTTGGTCCTTCAATGTTGTCTGTGGTACATCAGGATGCATTAGCATTCACAACCATTGTAGTTTATGTGACCAGAACGCATAACATGTTGGACCTGTTTACACATTTGAACGTTTTATATATCTGTTCACTTGTGCCAATCCGGACCACTTTCCCTTATCAGCCCTGGGCATCCATCATAAAGCCCCAGCATGTCACTCCAGGGTCCAGAGCGGATCTGTTCTGTTTACCACAAGCTTTTCCCATATGCTTCAAGCCACAGGGGGCTGATGACAGTGCGTAGGCTGCAGGGACAGACAAGTGTCCTGCTTGCTCCAACCTCCCCTTAGCGTGAAATCAGCAGACTCCACAGAGGCTGTGACATTGGTAATGGACGGATTGCTGGGAAAAAGAACGTGTGTGCAGCAGCCGCATGGGGTCAGGTGGACAACAGGTGCCTTTTGACCTACAATCCTGCCTTACTTCTAATGTCTCTCTCTCGGTTTAGTTTTAAAGCCGGGTGATTGGCGTCACCCTTGCGGCCCCTGGAGCTGGCCCTGAGCCGTGGCTCATTAGCACCTGGTTCTCCCTTGACCTGGAGCTCCTTCAGCAGTGAACCAGCAGCCTGATCCCCTAGTGGCCTAAAGTGCTAAACTTGCATTTCTATCTTTCCTGTGACATTGCAGAAATATGTCAACTGTAATGGATTTTCCTTGATCAAATAAATCTTTTAATTGATGACAATCAGTTTTTTTCTTGTTTTGCTATTTTTTAATTTAGGAGAGAGGACAGGAAATAAAGAGGAAGAGGGAGGAATGGAACTGGGAAATGTTTTTGGTCATCAAAATGAATCTGAAAAATATATAAATATTACAGGAAAAGCCCCAACTAAAACATTTTCATAAGGGAAAAAAACGCAATAAGAAATGTTGCCCTTCCTTCTAACTGGAATTAATAAGTTAAAAATACTGAGTACTTATATAGGGGGAAATTAAAAAAAGTTTGTTTAAAAAAAGTATAAAAGCTAATACAAACTATTAAAATACTATAAAATTATATAAATATATACACATTGTATATACTTTATATGATCAATATTGGTTGTTTATCTTGTTTTTTTCCTTGTTTTTAGTCTGTATATACAAAGTTTGCTAATATAATATTAATTAACTTTTGAGAATTTTAAGTAATCTAATAATAAAAAATAAAACTATAAAATGCATGTCAATATTTACTAAAAATGAAAAAATAATATTGAATCATTTGAGTCATTCTTTGTTTAGACCACACAACCAGAGAACACACTTGAGAAAAAAGAAACCGGTCTAGAAACTCGTAAACACTACTCCAACGACTTTGTTTGTTTTAAACTGAAGATACTCTTCCAAACTTCACTAATGAAGTAAACTTTTTCCCCTGACAAGAGCATTTACATTAAGATTCGAGACACCCTTCTGAATATGCAACGACATGTTGAGCCACCTCTCAGTTCTTGTTTTTATTCCTGCAACATATTCTGTGGTGACTTCAACTCAGGTCACAGCACACTGAGCTCTCACAGCGTCTCGGAGAGAAAGTTTAGCACAGGCATGTGGAGAGGAACGCTCTGGAACATGAGTGTGCCAGCAAGCGTGACTGAGACTGACAGCTTGATTTATGGCGTGGCTATAAGTAGCCACGACGTCGGCTGCCTTCAGCGGGGTGGAGTCCCTGCAGACACCTAACGCTGCCTCCTTGTGTCACTGAAGCACAACCTTCTGACAAAATACTGAGTGTTTGTGTGTGTGTGTGTGGTTGTGTGTGTGTGTGCTTAAGGCAGATGAGCAACAGTCCCCGTCCAAGATGCCAAATCTGCATGTTTATCTGGTCTTATGCCAGACGCTAATCAATTAAAACCCTGCTGTCCCTGACGGAAGACAGGAGAGAAGCAGAGAGAGACAGACAGACAGATGGATGGATGGATAGATGGATAGATAAATAAATGGATAGATGGATGGATTGGTAGGCAGATGGATGGAAGGATGGATGGATGGATGGAAGGATGGATTGGATAGATTGGTAGGCGGATGGATGGATGGACGGTTGGATGAATAGATAGACGGACAGATAGACGGAAAGATGGATGGATGGATGGATGGATTGGATAGATTGGTAGGCGGATGGATGGATGGACGGTTGGATGAATAGATAGACGGACAGATAGACGGAAAGATGGATGGATGGATGAATGGATGGATAGATAGATTGGCAGGTGGACGGACAGACGGAAGGATGTATGGATGGATTGGATCGATTGGTAGGTGGTTTGGATGGATGGATGGATTGGTAGGCGGAGGGATGGAAGGATGGATTGGATAGATTGGTTGGCAGATGATGGATAGACGGATAGATGAATAGATAGACAGACAGACAGACAGACAGATAGACGGAAAGATAGATGGATGGATAGATTGGCAGGTGGACGGACAGACGGAAGGACGTATGGATGGATTGGATAGATTGGTATGTGGATGGATGGACTGATAGATGGTTGGATGGATGCAACTAAGAACAACTAAGGTTGTTGGTTCGAGTCTCGGGCCGGCAATACCATGACTTAGATGCCCTTTTTTTTTCTCTCCAAATTGTTCGTATATATGGCGGCGCGCAGTAGCGCAGCGGCTTCTCGAGCTCCCGGTTTAACTAGTATTTTGCCGGCTCCACTGGCTATTGAGTGTATGTGTGCAAGGAAGTTTGTGCGGTATAATCCACTTGAACTCTGCAAAATTAACAGCATGTATGGAGCAAAACTATCACCGAATCTTAAGTCAGAGCTGGGTAGGATGGGACTACTGAGGACAACGGCATGGCAGTGCAACATACGCCGGCTCAGAGGCAAGAGGAAGCGGTGTGCTCGGAAGCAGAAGAGAGGCAAGCGAGCCGGCCTCCTGGCTAAGCTAAAGGCTAACAATAACAGACTGGTGATTCCGTCTCTTTTTTTAGCTAATGTTCGGGTGTTGGACAACAAAATGGATTTATTAAGGCTGCGAATTAATATGTACAAGGAGATGAGGAACTGCTGTGTGCTTTTATTGACGGAAACATGGCTTAATGACAACGTACCAGATTCTGTACTCCAGATCAGTGGCATGCTACTCCACCGGGCCGACCGGAGTCAGTTGTCGGGGAAGACTCGAGGAGGTGGACTTTGCGTGTATATCAACGAAGGTTGGTGCACTAACTGTTCCATTATTAGCACTCATTGCTCTGGAAATGTTGAATACATGACCATAAAATGCCGGCCATATTATCTACCGCGAGAGCTCACAGCGGTGTTCATTATTGTTGTTTATATCCCCCCGAGCGCAAAAGCTAATGAGGCGCTAGCAGAACTACATGAAAACATAGTCTCTCTCCAAAACAAGTACCCGGATGCATTTTATGTGATTGCTGGAGATTTTAACCATGTAAATTTGACGGACATCACACCAAGGTTTTATCAACATGTTACTATTGCAACCCGGGGAAATAACACCCTCGATCGTGTGTACACAAACAGATGCGGAGCCTACAGATCACTCCCTCTTCCTAACCTTGGACTGTCTGATCATATCTCTGTTATGCTTGTTCCCTCCTACAGCCCTGCTGTGAAGGCAATGAAACCAACACAAAAGTCAATTACAGTGTGGCCCAGTAATGCTGCCTCTGTGTTGCAACACTGCTTTGAAAGTACTGACTGGCAGGTTTTTAAGGAGGCAGCAACAGATGCTGGAGAGGTGGATCTGGACGAGTATGCATCCTCTGTCACCTGTTACATAAGCAAGTGTGTGGATGATGTTACTACCACTAGGACAATAACTATCCACCCTAACCAGAAGCCCTGGCTAACTGCTGAGGTCAGATCACTTCTGAGAGCACGAGATTCAGCATTCAGGAAGGGTGACACGGAGGCGCTTCGAGTGGCAAGGAGGAATTTGAATACCGGCATAAAAAGAGCCAAGGCTGATTATGCTCTCAAGATACAGGGTCATTTTTCTACCAACGACCCCCAGAGAATGTGGGCTGGCATAAAGAGCATCACTGATTATAAAAGAGGAGATATTGAATGCTCCAGAGATCCATCTCTTCCTGATGCTCTAAACACTTTCTATGCTCGTTTTGAGGTCTCTAATAACACTCCTAGCTCTAGACTCACTGTTCCACCTGGTGAGCAGCCACCCAGTGTTACCACAGAAGATGTCAGGAGGGTCCTTCAGAGAGTCAAACCACGGAAAGCTGCAGGCCCAGATAACATCCCAGGCAGGGTTCTGAAAGACTGTGCATTTCAGCTCTCAGAGGTACTGACTGACATTTTTAACATCTCACTGTCAAAAGCAGTTGTACCCTCATGCTTTAAATCTGCTACTATCATTCCTGTTCCTAAGACTAACACCGTGTCATGTCTGAATGACTATCGCCCGGTAGCACTCACCCCAATAGTGATGAAGTGTTTTGAGCGGCTGGTCATGACTCAAATCAGTGAGAAAATTGATGGCAGCACTGACCAGAATCAGTACGCTTATCGAAAGAACAGGTCCACTGCAGATGCCGTCTCATCAGTCTTACATCTGGCACTTACCCATCTGGACAGCAAAGACACCTATGTGAGATTGCTTTTTATGGATTTTAGTTCGGCTTTTAATACAATCATTCCACAGACATTGATACACAAACTGGAGATTTTAGGACTGAGTTACTCATTGTGCAACTGGGTACTGGACTTTTTAACAAACAGAAAACAGTCTGTAAAAATCCATAATAAATTTTCTTCCACCATTGTTCTTAACACCGGCTCACCACAGGGATGTGTCCTGAGCCCAATGTTGTACACACTGCTGACATATGATTGCTCAGCCAGACACCCGAGTAATCATGTTGTCAAGTTTGCAGATGATACTGTGGTGATGGGACTCATTTCTCAGAATGATGAGTCAGCCTATAGATCAGAGGTGGATCAAATGGTGGCCTGGTGCAAGGACAACAACCTATGGATTAACGTGGAAAAGACTAAAGAAATTATTGTGGACTTTAGAAAAACAAATAGGAGGCACACCCCTCCAATTTGTATTGAGGGATCTGAGGTGAAAGTTGTCTCCAACTATAAATATCTAGGAGTACATATCAACGATGACTTAAAGTGGAAATCCAACTGTAACAGTCTGGTAAAAAAGGCTCATCAAAGGCTGTATTTTCTGAGGAGGCTTAAAAAGGCTGGCTTGGGAACTACAGTTCTCACATCTTTTTATAGGTGTGTGGTGGAGAGCATCCTAACATCTTGTATAACAGTGTGGTATGGAAACTGCTCTGTAACAGAGAGGAAAGCCCTACAACGTGTGGTTAAGACGGCAGAGAAAGTCATCGGTTGTAGTCTCCCTGCAATTGGAGATATATACATCAACAGATGCAAGACTAGGGCTGCAAGTATCATGAAAGACTTCTCTCACCCTGCCAATAGACTATTTGACCCTCTTCCTTCAGGTAGGAGGCTGCGCAGCATCAGAGCTAGGACATCAAGGTTAAAAAACAGTTTCTATCCAGAAGCCGTGAGACTTTTTAATATTGACAACTACAGAATTGATGAACTGAACTTGCTGTCCTAAATTAGATTGCACTAACTTTATTACTATGCTGCTAATTTTTAAGGGTTTTTAGTGTGTGGAGAGACTGTACCCATATATTAATATGGGCTTGTATTATTTGTTATTTTATCTATTGTATTTATTGATGAGTAGTTAGTTATTTATTGTGAATGGTTTTAACCGGGCCTCAGTGTCTAATTTCGTTCCAGCTCATGTACATGCTTTGGAATGACAATAAAATCCTTTACCTTTACCTTACCTTACCTTTACCTTATATTTCGTTTTCTTTTTATCTCAGAATTACAAGAAACAATGTCCGAATTATGAGATAAACTTAGAATTGTGGGGAAAAAACACTATAGAGAGAAAAAGTCGCAATCAGCTTTTTTATTTTTTATATTGTGGTGAAAACAGTCTTCTATAAATATCCCATGTCTATAAATGAAAATTATAAAATGATCTTTTGGCAGATAACCAATATGGTACAGAAGACATATTGTGCATCCCTAATTAGAAATTGCCATTTGCTTAATTCAGAGTTTCTTACTACAATACTCTTCTGATGTCATAAAGACAATTTTGAATGCCATTCTATTTTATTTTACTATGATTTCGTAGTTACATCAACTCCGACAGTAACTATGGTATTTGGTGGCCACGACTCTGGTAAAAAAGACCACACAGCCCATTTTCCATACCTGATGAACAGAGCAGTATATCTCTCAGACAAGAGCGAGAGCATTTCCTCTCGGACGTATTGTCCAGTGCTGAAGGAGGTTTGTGTGACCCGTGTGGCAGCCGTCTCATTGGCCCGTGGTTGTCATGGGGATGTGTCTTGGCTGAGGTGCTAGTGGATGGAGTGATTTTTTTTGCTACGAGCAGGTGCTCAGCATCTTCCTCGAGCCCTGAAACGAACCGCACATCCCTCATTACACATTCAGAATCTAATTACACGTTTCTACGTCCTCATCGAGCCAGCTATCTTTTCCTCATAAAATATCCAGAATCATCTACATCCCCTCTGCCACATCAACAAAAAAGAGGTGTGTGGGGAGGGGGACATGATGGTGGCAGTCTTTGATCTGATAGAAGGCCCCTGCAGGGATAGAAGCCTGGGCTGGTGCCAGAACCCCTCTTGGCTGACAGTCTCCTCTGCTGGTTGGCAGCTTGAAGGCTTTGGTGATTAATTCTGCTGGGAGGATGAAAGCGGCTCTAGCCAGCGGCTCCCTGCCTCAGAAGGCCAGGGACATGGTCTGAGCCCAGCTCGGCCCAGCGCAGACCAGCCGATCCGTGCCTTTCCCCGTCTGGCCAGCTGCCTGCCTGCTTGCCTGCTGCCTCAGGACCAAACGCGGCAGGTGATGGACTGGGGAGAGCGATGGGGAGGGTGGAAGACAGTCTGATGTTTATTGAAAAAGCTTTTATTTTTGTTTCTCCCCCCATTTCTCCCTATGTCTCCCTCTCTCCATCTCTCTCTCTGTCTCTCTCTCTGTTCTGCGCTGTTTTATTAGCCAGCATCTTTAATGTTGTGCCGCTATGCCGTGATAATCCCCTGAGACAAGGCAGCACCCTGTTTCAAACAGGATGTAAGGCACCACTGACAGCCACACCGCACTAGTGCAGTGAGCCCTGGGGAGAAAGAGAGAAAGATTGGGGTGGGGATTTGTGACAGATGCAGATTTGTAAAAAGAAATGCAAAGGATGAAATACATAGTCGATTTATTTCTAACCCTACACACTTTTCAGATATCTTCACCTGGAGTTATGGTATGGGTGGTGTCTGGACTCGTTCCGGCCCTGTCCTCTTGTGTCCTGTGCATGTAAGCTCCGCCTCTGCCGGAGGGGCCGAAAACAGCCAAACAGCTGTGGTAGGAAGCATAGTTGCATGCATGCATGCAGATTTCAGCTGCGCTTACAATAAAACACAAGGAAACACGTGTGCACTTGTTCGCTTGTGTGTGCAAGCTTGATTTAAACTGAGTTGGGGAAGGCTGTTGAAAATGAAGTTAGCTGTTTAAATTAAAAAAATATGTATATATGCTTAAACTAATGCTTTTATTCATAAAGGATGCATTAAATTGATCAAAAGTGACAATAAATAAATGTATAATATTTAAAAAAAAAAGTTCTTTCTGTTCATCAAAGAATCCTGACAAAAAAAATGCATCACAGTTTCTACAGAAATCTGAAGCAGTAACTGTTATCAACATTGATAGTAATGTTTCTTCAGAAGCAAATCAGCATATTAGAATGACTTCTGGATACTCTGCTGGACCGTATTCAAGCATAGGATCTAATCAGAAGACACAAATTAGACCCTGACTCTGTTTAACCCAATTAGCTAATCATTCAATTTAACTTTACAACAAGACCCTTTTGACCAGTGCATCTCTTGAATTTCTTATATGTAATGGTCCTTTTCAGAGTTGCATAACACTTCATGCGCAAGTATGAAACTTTCTGCCTGCGGGTCACTTGTTTATGTGTATCTGCTCTACACACACACCCACACTGCGGTTAAAGGCCTGGTGGAATTAGTTTCACAGGGACCTTTATAACCTCTGACTTCTATCCCAGTGTCAGTATCTCAGATTGCACATGAGAAGATGACTAATCTGTATCAATGCATACATGCTAATGAGCCTTTTATGTATATTTCTAGGATAGTGAATGCTTTCATTTGTGCATTATACACAGATTTAAAAAAAATACATGACCTGCTGCTGATTATTAATCTTCTTACCAGATTATCATTGGAAAACTGTTTTTGAACAGATGCTCATTTCAGATGTTGGAAATCCAGCAAAATTCTCAGTTTTAATAAAAGGAATGCATAATAGACTATTTAAGTCAACTAGTCAGTCCTAAAGTGGGGTAATGCATCGCTTTAACAACCAAATTCTGATTAGACAATGATTTTATTTTTGTAAAATAATAGCCGGTTGCTTCTACTCTAAGGTCTGTTGGTGTACATTATATGGCTGTTCTATGGTTGTCTATGTGTTTATGAGTGTTGGGTCCACCTGGACTATGTCACTGTGTATTTATGGGGTGGTGGGTCAGACAGAGTGACTGTATACCTCCTTTCCTCTGTCTCTGTGTGAGTGTGTGTGTGTGTGTGTGTGTGTGTGTGTTTGGTTACACAGGCCTGAGGCGCACCGGCTAGATGTGGCTCTTGTTAAGGCCCAGTGAGCAGCCAGGGCAGAGCAGCCTCGCAGCTGGTCTCGAGGCCAGCAGACGGCGTCGAGTGTGTGTTACTCTCCCACCCTTCCCCAGGAATATCCCTCGCTCTGCGAAAAGGAAATACCAGATTAAAGCAACATTACTTCGAGACCGGTTTTCATGCTAACTGCCCGCCTCTGTGTATTCCTCGCTTTTTCTTTTCCACACTCTCTCCATCTTCGGTTTCCATTGTGTGTGTGTTTTTTTTTCTTTCTGTCCCCAAAGACACCCCCTCGTTTTCTCTTTTGGCCTTTTCCTGCCCTCTTTCTCTCCTTCAAGTTTTTTCCCCCTCACCCTGTGTATGATTCCCTCTCTCCGTCTCTTTTTTCTCTCACACATACTCTCTCCTGGGTGTAACATTGTTGGCAGTCTGTGAGAGAGGCAGCAGCCAGGGCTGTAAGCATATCCTGTGGGAGATCGGTTTTCAGCTGTGTGTTTGCGTATGTGTGTGTGTGTGTGTGTGTGCATGCCACCGTTGTGCTTTCTTTGTGGGGCGGTGGGGAGTTTTTTCACCTGCTGTAGGGACAGACTCCCAGGTCTTAGAAAGGGCTTTACAGTGGGTGTGGAGAATGCTGCTAATGTTTCTATGTGCAGCCTGGCTTTAGACATCTACTCTCAATGTCCTGCCTGTGCTGAGTCCATACGGCCTCGCACACACACAGCCATGGGGGCCTGTCAATGATTAATAGCTTCTCCCTGAGTGGCATCTTGGGAGGCCTCTTCTGAGAGAGTATGCACTCTCAATCCACTCCAGAAAGCTAGATTTAAAGGAGTATGAGGAAATTATGTTAGTGTTTTATCTGGAAAAAATTGCAACAAATTTCATGTTCTTAAATACATTGGGGTCCAGAAGCTTGAGACCACATTATCTGGAGTTCAAAGTCTAAATTGATGTTAAAATTAGATCTAGAAATACATTTTTAATTAAAATTATATATATATATATATATATATATATATGTGTGTGTGTGTGTGTGTGTGTGTGTGTGTGTGTGTGTGTGTGTGTGTGTGTTTATTATGTTAATGCGTCTTTTTCTTTTGGATTTTTTTTATGGTTTTAAATATTATTTGTAATTAAAATGAAAAATATATATTTTTTTAAGTATGAACTATTAAATTATGTATTACTGAATATTAATTATTTTAATTATTTTGCATATAAATATTATTTGTAACAAAAATAGAAGCACTTTAAATTTGTAACAACTGTTCACTTAAATGGTTTCATGCTTTTAAATATTATTTGTAATAAAAATAAAAATAGTAGCATTTTCAGTTTTAAACAGATTGTTAAATAAAATATTATTTCAATTATTATGCTTTTAAATATATTTTTTTAATAAATTCAAATAGAAGCACTTTCATGTTTTACTTGGACTTTACTGTTAGGCTCTTATATTATTTGTAATGGAAAATAAATAATGGAAAATACTCATTTGGGTTCCGCTGTATATCCATTAGAAAAACAACACACTTTTTCTGTCTGGTAGTACAAGCGGTTGTGGTCTGAACCAAAGTCAAGTCTCTAATTTTCAAAGTCAGGTCATAATGAACTCGACGACTCTGACATTTTGTGTATTTCATCAGGTCCAAAGCGCTGCGTAATGCGGTTAGAAACATGAAAGAGTCTTTCATGCTTTTATGCAAGTTTTATCAAGGCTGAAGCAACAGGCCTTTTCAAGTCGCCCAGGATGAGACCGTATGCAAAAATAAGTTGATAATGATTAGAATAGTGTAATTCCTGTCTCAGTATGGTGTAAAGTGACTCTGTGAATATCTTTGATGGTGTGTGAACAGTACATCGATTATATTAGGACTGTATTGTGAGCCCATTTGATTATAGTGATATTATAATGAGCGGTGAAACATAATGAATGTCCTCTACATTGATAGTTATTTTAAAAAAATCCATCCAAAAAATCTAAATCATTTACTCACCTATGTGTCATTCCTAACCAGTATGACTTAATGTATTTTGTGGAACACAAAAGAAGATATTTAAAAGAACATTGGTAAAAAAAAATTAAAAATAATAATTGTCAGTGGAACCCAAAATTGTTATCAACATTCTTCAAAAAAATATTTGGTGTTTCACAGAAAAAGAAAGTCATACAGGTTTGGGAAAACATAGGGGTGTATAAATGATGACAGAATTTTTATTTTGGGATGAAACATCCCTTCTTTAAATTCCTTGAAAGAATTGAGGTGTGTTGTTGACATACAGTATAGAGTTATAATCAATGTGGATAGTATAGGCCATTTCTTTGAAGACTGTGGCACACTGTGAGGCTCAAAGTGTGATGTTTCCTGGGAACTGTTGTTCAAAATTGTATTGATTTATTCTTTTTTATTTTGTAAAGCATGGCAGCCGGCACACCGATTTTTATTGTGGTCTTATTGTTATGGCATTAGTGAAATCTAAAGCTGAGAAGGGGGGTCTGCTGTCAAAGGTGATGCTAAGAGAAGACAAGAGACCCAGGGATTGAGAGAGTTCAGGCCAGTCTCTGTCTGGAAGAGCTGGCCGAGAGGAGGAGGTGGTGGTGGGAGGGAGAGAGAGAGAGAGGGAAGGGGTGGAGGAGTGGGGCCAGGAGGTGAAAGCCGAGCTGGAATTTGTGAGGTATGCAGAGAATGATGGGATTTTTCCTGCTGGGCGGCTGAGAGCTGCTGCACTGCTGAGCATTGACCAGCACACACACACAAAGAACTGAAAGCTCTATCACCATCACAATCTCTACCTCACACAAACTTTCTCAATCTCTCACCCCTCCCTCTTATTCTCTATCTCTCTCACACGTTTGTTTCTGTGAATTGTGGGGAATTTCCAAAGACTTCTATTATTTTTATACTGATCAAACTGTATTTTCTGTTCCCTAAACCAACCCATTACAGAAAACCTGTCTGCATTGTGACACTTCCCTCGTACAGTCCCCACAATGTCAAAAATGTCAAGTTTTATTATCCTTGTGGGGGCATTTGGTGTCCTTACAATGTAGCATATACAAGTACACACACATACAAGTGTTTGTTCAACTATAGGCACATTTGGCCCCGTAGACTCTCAGAAAATAAACTGTCCTAAAACGTGCTTTTCACACTCTCACTAGATTATTTATATCAGTGGAGATATAGGCATCACAGTCATTTTATTTTATTTTTTTAAACAACTTGCTTCTGAAATACTCGATTAGTGGCAATATTTGTGGTTGTTGTAGAAATTACCATTTTTGAGAAAAGAAAAAGAAAAAGTAATTTTAATAAAACAAAAATGTATAATCATTTCATTTTTACTTAGACTGTCATATATTTTTTATTTATTTATTGTTATATGTATATTTATATTTATTTATATATATTATAAATATATATATATATATATATATATATATATATATATATATATATATATATATATATATATATACAGTACAGACCAAAAGTTTGGACACACCTTCTCATTCAAAGAGTTTTCTTTATTTTCATGACTATGAAAATTTTAGATTCACACTGAAGGCATCAAAACTATGAATTAACACATGTGGAATTATATATGGAATTATACACGTAACAAAAAAGTGTGAAACAACTGAAAATATGTCATATTGTAGGTTCTTCAAAGTAGCCACCTTTTGCTTTGATTACTGCTTTGCACACTCTTGGCATTCTCTTGATGAGCTTCAAGAGGTAGTCACCTGAAATGGTCTTCCAACAGTCTTGAAGGAGTTCCCCGAGAGATGCTTAGCACTTGTTGGCCCTTTTGCCTTCTGTTCTGCCTATTTATATATATATATATATATATATATATATATATATATATATATATATATATATATATATATATATATATTAGAATACATTTTCATAGTTTAAGATGGTTAAACAAATCATTCTATACATAAAATTCATTTGAAAATGCCAACAGTAAATAAATAAAGCAAATTACATGTAAAGTCCAATACAGCTTTTCACCGTATATAGTAGGGGAATTTACCGCAAACCATTTAACGGGTTTTTACTGTAGCATTTTTACAGTGTTTTGCCGTTAAATTCATTTTTTATTGTATAAGGTTTTGTTTGCATGAATGTGACCTTCATATAACAAAAAGAAAGAAAGAAAGAAAAGAAAGAATGAATGAAAAAGAAAGAAAGGTCATTTTAATAGATATTTAAATATTTTGGTTTTTTTTTTTTATAAATTATTTATTATAATTCTGAGGCAAGAGTTAAACAAATCAATCTATATGTAAAATATATACAATTACAAATTAAAGACTGAGTCTGAGGCAAAAGTTTCCAAGAATCAAAAAAAAAAAAGTTCCCATGAATGTGTCCTTCAAGTAACAAAAAGAAAAGCCTGAAATATGTTTTAATAAAAATCAACCATGACAGAAATGTGCTGGTAATGGAAGAAACACCCACACTCGTACAAACTCTCAAAAGGAGAGTATACATCTCCAACAATCTGCCCTGTTCTGGTCTGTATTGTCATTCTCCTCACTTTATCTCTCTCTGCCTTTCAGCAATCTTACTTTTCTGACATTCATGCTTTTTTCTCTCTCGATGACTAAAATACTCACACTCTTTTCCTTTGTTCTCATCCCTCAGATCTATCTGTTTATTCTCTTTCCTCCTTCACAGTTCTTCTTCCCCGAGCTCTCTCTCTTTCACTGTCTCGCTCTCTAGCTCCACCCCCTCACTGTCTCTCTCTTTCTCTCCTCTCAGCCTCCTCTGCTCCGGCTGCTGGCACGCCTCCAGAGCCTGACAGTCACAAGATTGTTATTTCATTTATTTAGTCTTTTTTCCCTCTATATTCTCTCTGTTGCGTCTCTTTAAATATGCGCCATTGTTCAGAATGACCTTATCGGTCACGAGCTGTTCTTGGAGAGCCGGTTTCATTTTAGTTATACAAAGTTGGAGAATTTAATTGTCTACTGTGGGGATCATGAGGTTTGTATTTTCGTTCTAGTATGCATAGTTATCATAAAAATATTGAAAAATGAAATGGAAGCTTTTTCCCTCATGGCCAAATGATTTTTTGTTCTCCATTGTATGTGCAGAAACCTTGAAAAACTGTCCATAGTCATTTGCCCTCTTCCAAAGCATAGTTTTCACCAGTAAAAAGCATCTAAACACACACACACACACACACACACACACATATATATATATATATATATATATATATATATATATATAATTCTTCTATTCTTTTAACTCTTTTATTCTTTTATATTAGCTATTAAAAATAGCTTAGTCTAAAGCACCTGTCACTGTATACTTTGAATGTACTTTGTTCTGATAAATAAAATAAATAAAAAAAGGTTAGTTTAGTGAAATGTTTTTTTAGTATTTGCAATCTTGAGAATAGATACAACAACTATACTGTCTTTCAGTGGCGTAACGAGCCAACACCGGGCCCTTAAGCAGGATTATCAAGGCGCCCCCCCCCCCCCTACTACAACACGTGATGACGCTACGCGCACAAAAAAAAAAAACAAACTGCTGGTGTCGGCGCACCATAATTACACATTGTTACTGTTACTGTCACTGCTATATACACATAGGCATACTGTAGGTCCAAATACATAAAAAGATGCTCACTTACATTATAGGTGCATTTTCCGGGCTTTCCTGTGAGCGAATTTGTCGATCATATCCTTAAGGTCCAGATTGCGCGCATGGGCATTCTCAATTGACAGTATGGCAAGTCCAGAGAGACAACTCTGTCCCATTTAGCTCCTGAGATATCATGAAAGCAGTGCAAACCACTTTTGTGTTTATTATTTGACGACTCCATGTCTGTCTCAAGTTCAACGTTTTTTACTGTTTGCCATGTTCACCTGGGGATTCCCCAGTTCCAATTAGAAACAAATTACACCAAATTCATCATTGTTCGTTTCAAACATTTATTTAATTTTCAGTCAAATATGCTGTTGTCATTATTTATTCAAATCAATTTGCAAAAAATTTAAATGCGATCAAACTAGTGATGCGATAGGGGGGCCCGGCTGTCAATCAAAATCTTCCAGTAACGCGGGCGGGCCCCTGATTGGTCCGGGCCCGTAAGCAACCGCTTACCCTGCTTACCGATAGTTACGCCTGTGCTGTCTTTGTTTAGCTCTTCATCCCTCTCTTATTTTGTGTCTCTTTTTAGGCCTCCTTTTCTCTCTCCTTGTATTCCAGGTCGTATATTAGGATATGAAAGCCATTTTTTTTCTTCTTTTGTTTGAGAGAACTTTTGAGAAATTCCTGACTTGACTCCCCTCTTGCCTCTTTGAATGAGAAACTGTCAGTTTAATTGGCTGTGATCTCGTATGCAAAGCTGCTTTCACTTATTGCACTCAGGTCTTATCCTTTAAATATGGATAAGATGATTTGAGGGGGGAAAAGCACAGGGTCATCTGCTGCCTGTATGCTTTGAATTAAAGCCAGACACGCTGGGGTTCGTCCCATATTATTTTTTTCTCAAACCGTGATATATATTATTTTTTTCCTCATCCTGGTGCAGTAGATTTCCACTTATTAAAATTTCTGCTCTGTCTGAAAGTCCCTGTCTGTCTCTCCAAAAGTCTCTAAAGCACATCAGCGGGCAGAATATTGCAGGAGTCGGAAATGGGGAGCAGTGAAGTGGCAATGCCTTTTTCAGAAACACTTAACGCTCATAAACAAAACACATCTGCAACAAAATCTGCAATCATGTCAGCTCTAATCCTGAGAGACAAATCCGTTTTACAGAGGCAGAGATGAAGAGATACAAGGAGAACAGGACAGCAGGAAAGACTGTGTTATGTTACATTTATGGGGAATCTCTTTGTGTGTGTTAGTTCATACAATAAATTGTATTCATATCCCATTTTTTCTATAATGTGACATATTTCCAGTGTTGTTATTGTTAAATAAAACAAAAACTATTAAAAACCATTTTCATTAATTGAAATAAAATTATATAACATATGTAAATATAAATATTTGATACTTCAAATGTATGTTTTATTCAATGTTTCAAAGTTCAATGTTTCTTTGAGTTGTTCATGAGTTTTGCTATGATTTTTTTTTTCTGTGAATCAGATTCACCAATTTGTTTCCATTGTACTAAAATTATTAGAATTTAAATTAATTATATAGAATATAAATAATATAATAATATAGAATTTAAATAATATAATATAATCATCTAACATTATATAATATAATAATGACCGAAAAAAAAATTTATTTAAAAATACACAATTGAAAAACAGGTACATATATAACTGAATATATTAATAAATATTATAAAAGTATTTTAATAAAACCAAAATAACACTAGACTTCACTAGAACTTAATGCAGAAAAAGCTGCACCTTTTTTCTTTTTTCTTAAAAACATTGTTAAATCGTCATTAAACATCTTTAGAATGCATGATGCACAATAAGACCAGGGACATTGCTTAAGAAAGTCCTTTTGATTTCATGTTTTTAAGTTGATTAGGTGTTCAGATGTTGAAGTATCGTGCTTCAGAGCGGTAGGAAGAGAAATCAAGACAGCTAGTTGTCGAGGGGCCGGTGTGTGAATTCCCCGTCTGGCCTGGATTTAATTGAAGTCTTGTGTCATCGATGCAGTAACACGAGCGGGTGGATGTTGCTGAAATGTATTAACATTAGTTCCCTAATAGGGTCACTCCAGAGCAATTTTTTTTCTCTCCTTTTTTCCTCCAGAGTCCCTCTCTGGCAACATCCATCCAAATTCACATATACATTTCTAAATATGACTGTGCACATTTGCAAGTTTGTGTTGTTTTCCATTTAGCCACTCCAACATGGAGATCTCTTGTAAAGCAAAACAAGAAGATTATCCGGAAAATCATTGCATGTGTATATATCCCCCCTCTCCCCTTCCCTCGTAATGGCATGGAGTATGTAACAACATTAATCATATCTATCTAAAATCAGGGGCTCTGATACACTCTCAGATAGAAATGCAATGCAGGGCCTGGAATGGGCTGATAAACATCAGCACAAGACTGAGTTTCCAATTCCTGCCTCAGAATAGACCCTGGGCTGAAATGAGAGGGAGGAAGAGGGAGAATGAGAGAGGGAGATTGAAATGTGGGGGAGAGAGAGAGAGAGAGAGAGGCAGCACTCTCCGGCCCCGTGTCTGTCGGAGTGAATGAACCATGTGACAGGACATGTCGTGTTGAGTGACAAAGCAAAAAAAAGAGAGTAAGAGAAGTGGCAGCACAAAAGTAAAACACTATCCACAGTTTCCCAGCATCCAGCCACAGCCATGTGGAGAGAGAGAGAGAGAGAAACAGGAAGGGGGGAGGAAGAACAGATGGAAAAAGTAGCCGACGCACAGCAAACAGGACGTATGTGGGGTTTTGAGCAGATATATACAGGCACATGTTTTCCATGAAAGAAAAAAGAATACAATTCACCCTCATGTTTCAAACCTATAGGACTTTCTAGATGTTATTTTCCACTCAATGAGAATGAATGGGAACGTAAAATAATTATGCTTCAGAAAATAGATATTGATATTGTTCATATATGCTTCAGTACTGAAAATTAATGGCTGAGTATACTCAAATACTCTGATGCAAGTAAAAGTCCTGTCTTGAAAATGTTACTTAAGTAAATATAATCAAGTATAAACGTTTCTTAAAGTAAGTATAATCAGGGCAATTTGTTTAAAAGTAAACTGGGACTCCTGTACTATTATTTATTGTATCATTAGGTTATTATTCCTATATCGTTACTGCACATCAGCAACTCACCAGGAACATGAACAATCTCAGACACCTTGGTCCATGTATCATTTTTATTTTATTTTTTATACTTTTTTGACGCTCTCGACGGTGGCAGTGTGAACACACAGTTAGCCTTAAACAAAGCTATTGTGCGGCAAAGATGTGTGCTCATTAACCATTAAAGGTTCTTTATTGGCATTTTTATGTTCCATAAAGAAATTTTAACATCCATGAAATTTTTTTATTTCATGAAATGTAGGCTACTTTATTGTGGAGGATGGTTCTTTAGATTGTTAAAATGTTCTTCACACTAAAGCCTGTTCACACCAAGAACGATAATTATAACAATGCTATCTCATGACCAGACAAATTTTACGAGGTGGCTAATTTGTAAGATTTTATATGATTTGTCTAGACTCCAGTGACGGGTAGGTTTAGGGGCAGGGTTAGGTGTAGGTAATTCGTACAAATTCACATGAGCAACTTGTGCAACTTATAAAATACATACGATTTAGCATAAATCATATGAATTCGTATGAGTGAGGTCATACAAATTTGTACGAAATAGCCACCTTGTAAAATATGTACAAATTGCAGTGAGATCAGGCTGACTATAAAGATAACGATGTTAGCATCCACACCAGTGGACGATATCGTCTGTTTATTCTAAGTGCATGCTCATCTGCCGCTTTAAATACTCCTGCTCGTATTGCAGGATTGAATCTGATTGGCTGTCAATGTTTGTATCGTTTATCAGCTGGAAACAAAACTGTTCTAGAAGTGACTCCAACAATATGCTTTCTCTCTGTCTTTATCATTATAGCTGTGTATATATCTTTATCTGTATCTTTAGTTATTGTCCTAAACCATATATTGTCATAGTCGTGTGTTTATTAGTCACGTTGAATCAATAAGAGCACGTAAATCTTCTGTTTATCCAGCTACCGCTATAGGAATTTCCTGGGTTTCTTCTGCGAGGCGTATTTGGAGTTTCAGCGTGAAAGAGCCCTCTGGCCTTTGGATGGAAATTTACTGCTGATCACAGAACAGGCTTCACTGAAAGATACGCATGACAATTACAGCTTCTGTCGAATCACGATTTCGATTCCATTTTGATTTATTGTGCAGCCCTACTTGACAGCATCCTTACTCATTAGCTTTCATTGTTCTTGATTCTCTTTTACGTGCAATTTCTAAATTTCTTCTGTTTCACAGAAGAAAATGGGGGTGAGTAAATGAGAGAGAGAGTAGATACAGAATGAGGAGAGAAGAGGGGAGAAAGAATGCTCTGCATACTGCATGGCGATAACGTCAGACACTTTATAAATTTCCCCGGCTGAGTCGGACCACTGCCTCGAGGCAGACACAAGCTGAGCTTCTCCATGTCACACTCAGAGCCTCTAAATCTCAAAGAGAGAGAGAGAGAGAGAGAGAGAGAGAGAGAGAGCAAGGCATTAACAGTGGGCTGAGAGAAAACTGATGGACGGCCATCAGAGAGTGAGAAGGCTTTGTCTGGAAAAAGGAAGGACAGAGAAAGAGAGGAAATGAGATGAAAAATGGGCTCTGTGCTGTTTGGTTTCATATTCCTGCATTGCCCACAGCTTTTTAGCTCGGCCCAAATTGCCAGAAGCAATGCAATCATCTTGTAAAGCATTTATTTTAGGAACAGAAGTACTGCTTCACCCTCCTCTCTTTTCTAATTTAAGCCCCTCATAAAAATCATCTTGAAGTACAGAAATTTTCCTTTGTCGATATACAGGACTTCATATAGTGAGTGTCTTGTTTTGAGTCTTCAGCTGTGAGAGTTAATATACATTCAGTCAAAATAGATCTTATAGTCAGCTCTTAAAGTAATAGTGCACCTAAAAGTGCAATATTTGAGGTCAACCGTCCCATTAAAAGTGAAACCTTTTGAACTCTTTATTTGTATTTCTGTGCATACCCACCTTTAGCAACTTAACCCACTTCCTGTCAGCAGTCCAGTCTGTGTTCTTTTGAAGAGCTGAAACAATGGTAGCTGCCTTTTTGCTGACGCTACAGTTAAACTACTCTTTGAGCTAGTGGGCCTGGTGCATGTAGCCCTGTGGGTGCGTTAATAAGCAGCTAACTGCCAAAGCAGGATCTTAATATGATTCACTCATCTATATTTCATCCTGTTTTTAGTTATACTTCTACCAGTCTGCTGTCTGCTATCCATTTTAGTAAATGTGTTACTGCTGTTTTTGTGCTCAGGCTCTAAGAATATATAGATAGATAGATAGATAGATAGATAGATAGATAGATAGATAGATAGATGGATAGATAGTAATGAAGTAAACAAATTATTAACTTTTTAAAGAATCAATGCAGTATTGTAATGCATTAGCTAGTGATGAAAGTAACTTTCCCCAACACTGCAGACCCATTAATTCAGACTGTGTAGCTTATTTCCAGAAGCAGCATTTTCCTCTGGCATTTAAGGAGGAAAAATCTAAACGAAGAGTTCAATCAGGCAGTATGAAACTAAAAGTGTTCCTTCTCCCCCTGCGCTCTCCTGTGTTTGTGCACTTGAGCCGGTATTGAGAGATGGGCTCAAGAGAGCCCGGCACTAAACTTGATCAAACCAGTCTATTTGTCTTTAAAGCTCCCGAGACATGCTTCATTTCCTGTTGTGTAACACTGCCTTTTCTACATCTCTGACTGAGCTATGCAATACCCAGGCCGAGAGATAGAGAGGGAGAGAAAAGAGGCACAATTCTGTTACTGCTCAACACGTTCCACTTTGAACACGCTTCCAGAATATTCTGCTGTTTCAAAAGCTGAATGTTCTACAAAGTCTGACATCATAACAGACATGGAGTTTGAGCATTGTCATTCTGAAAGAAATCGCTGACACAAAAATGTACCTATCCTCATGTTGAATTTCCAGTTTATAATAATTACATTCTGATCATATGGCTTTAGAAGTTCTTGTTTGGACTACATTTATGAAGTATGCAAAGCAAAGCAATCGTGTAGTCTTGGAATAAGTAATTGATGACAGAATTTTCTTTTTCAGAAAGAGAATTGGTTTTAACATTTTTATCATTCAAATAAAGATCCATTCATTCTTTTAAATGCCACAACACCATTTGTTTCTGTCATTTACTTAATGCATGTCATCAATCTGTGGTATGGCGGTAGAGTCCGTTTTTTCTGTAATGGCTATGGTGCCATGCATCTACTAGATTTATCTAATCCAGATTTTGTTGGCAATGCATAGGTTTTTTTATATATATATACCTCGCTCAGGATACAGCTTTATTTCATTTCAACCAATAACTTTGATCTAACTTCACTCTGAAAAAAACATCTGGCAAGCTACTTCATTCCACTGGATTTATAAACCCATTGGAGCTTCAGTGCTCTTTGTATATGTAGTGCTTGAGTGTCTACCTTACCAAAATATTAAGGATGTGCCTCTTAGATAATTCCAAATGCCATGGTGGTTTTAAAAATACATGCTCCTGTGGGGCGCAGCTCAGTCGGCTGTGTGGGGTCTCGACGGATGTGACAGCCAGAGGCTGCTATATTTCTGTGAAGAGGTTTTAGCTACAGTAGTGTGCGTCCCCTCGTCATCCATCTCTCATGCACTTTCTTCCTTTTAGCGCTCTCTCCCTCTCTCTTTCTTTCCATCGCTTCCCTTTTTGAGTAGATTCAGAGCACCACACACACAACACTCACGCCCTCTCTACCACCCACACTCTGAGGAACAACAAATCTCCTCCTGTACAGTCGGTCTGTAGCCCAGACACACACACACACATGGACTCGTCTATCAGCTTTTAAATTATAAAGCCAAGCCACAGAAAAACACGGAGGCTAAGAAATAAACCAGTCTTACACAATTTTGTATGTTCACAAGCATCTCTTCCCTGTTACCTTCCTGTTTCTCATGCATCTCTTCCCGTTTTATGCATTTTAGCACGGCCAAAACGATGCACTGACCCATATGCAGCCTGGATGGGAGTGATGCATTTTTTTAAATATACATTTTATAGCAGCTGTTCAGTCAGAATTTGTATTATTGACTGTAAAAGGTGCGCCTGATAGTTTGAGGTCAAGGATTAACGCTAAAATGGGCAGTTTAGAAGCAACAAAGCTTCCAATCACTGGTTGTCTTTTTTCCCCCTATATCGTTTTTTTGTTGTGTGGTGTGGTTTTCAGTCTCGCACTCAAGTTTCTTTCATGTACAGACCTCCTGCCTCCAGAGTGCTGCCGGAGAGCTGCATTTCACTGCATATGAAAGCAGATACGATCCTGAACATGTGGACCAGTCACCTAATACAATCAGAACAAAGGGGAAAACTGGTGCAACACAAACCTGAGTACCATTTTTTTAGAGAAAGGAGAAGAGAAGAATAGAGTCCAAGATACTGAGTTTATGTGTGTGTGTGTATGTCTGAGAGGACTGAGCCGGCAAACACTCCCTAGCAAGACAAAGACATGCACAAATCTGCCAAGTCACACACAGCTTTCCTTCATTTTCCTAAATTTTGCCTAGAATTTGGACAGGGTCTGGATTTTTGTGCCTATACGGGTCATTTTTGCAAATTTGTTTCCGTCTCTGCATGTGTGTGAAGGGTTGGGCGAGGGTGACAGATTGGGTCTCCTGGCTCCAGCCCCTCTTTACTCACACTTCCAGCAAGGTCACATGACACCAGTCAAACTCTGTCACAACCTCACCGGGGGAGAGCTGGCAGCAACAAACCAGAGCAAACCTGGACGATAAACACACACTCACTTTTCATCTGGCTGCTTGAAAAAAAGCACTTGATGTACAGTTTGTGCTGTAAACCAGTTGTGTGCTCGTAAAGATGCCATATGGCCGTCATCCAGTCCACAGTGTGAAAAGACCGCTGTGGATTAGTTCTAATGAGAGGTATGACTAAAACCTGACAGCCATGCGAGACAGTAACCATCATACGCCTTTTCACCACAGAGTTAATTCCACTCTTTTCAAACTCAAATCTCTCTGTGCACTGTGAGTCACAAACTTTTGCATCAGATTTTGTCGAAGGACTCGGCAGCCACAGAAGAATCTGTTTAACCAGCAACATGTGACTCTACAGAACTTTGTGCTTTATAAAATCCTGTTTCAAAATTACAAATTAAGTGAGTATTGTAAGTTCAGTACTCACAAATTAAGCTCAATCAAGTTTTTATGGCATACTGTTCTTCCGCTTAAAACAAATCTGGGTTAACAATGGAAGTTAATGGGGCCGATATGTAAATGTAAAATACTGTTTCAATACAATATAAAATAAAAAGAAAGAAAGAAAACAATTATTTGTTAAAGTTATGGGCATTTCCGTTCAATGTGACAAACTATATTGTAGGTAAAACTAATTTTGTTAGTCCACAACTAACAAAACACAAAATTCTAAATACAAGTAAAAAAAAAAGAAAATCAATACAGAAAATTCCTTAATTTTAATACAGTGATTGTGCCATATTTTTGGATTTTGTTAAGTGTATGATAGCCAGAAAACATAAACATAATATTAATATAAATGTGATTTTGGTATGAAAAAAATTATTTGCTATCTTTTTTTGTTGTAAACTTTGCCACTGCATTGTACGATTTTGTTATAAAAATGAAAGAAAGAAAGATTTAATTATTTTTGTGGTAATAAACATTATGCCAAAAACTGCTTTTGATTGAACTAAACTTGTACTGAACCCATACATTACTTTTAATTTATTTTTCTTGAGTGAAAAGGTTTTCTGTTGCTTAATTCATACATATAGAAAAAGTTCAGTCTTAAGTATTTGATCCTGTGCAGAATGAAGTAACAGATTGTTCTCTTTGCTCACATGCCCTTAGCATTTGGCCTTATGCAGTTGTTCTGAATGAATAAACATTTAATGCCACACACAGAGACGCAAAACTAAAGCATCTCTCATGTGCCATGTTTGCTAAGCGGTGCCGGCCTCCTTAAGTCAGACAGGGTTCTAGCACCGGTTTCTTTTTTTTTTTTTACAGAGCAAAGTCAAACAGTGACTCACAAATTCCTGTCCGTTTTCCAGCGATGTGGCAGGCACAGCTTTCAGCCACCTTTCCTCTAACCCTGACTGCAAACAAATCAGATTTTCATTGTGATTTTCAAATCAAACCATAAGTGAATTTTATCAGACGATTTGATTGTTTTGATCTGTGCTTGATTTAGGCTGTCTGAGCAAATGGCACGGGCCTACTAAAATGCCTGGAACTTCAGTCAGGAGCAGAATAACCTCCAACCCTTCCACCCCCACCTTTCTGGAACATTCTGAAACATCAAAG
Organism: Carassius auratus; assembly: GCF_003368295.1. Lineage (NCBI taxonomy): Eukaryota > Metazoa > Chordata > Actinopteri > Cypriniformes > Cyprinidae > Carassius > Carassius auratus. Next base: position 12,681,117 of record NC_039246.1, read on the forward strand.
CGCTTCACTGTAACCCAGAGACACCTTCATCCACAGGTGCTGCGGGAGCTATACAGGTCGCTGCTAAAGTTCCAACTGCTTTGTTAGAATTCCCAGCAGTAAAACCAAGCTGTATTTTTATTTTCTAAAAGGTGGTGTGAGATTTCACACCGGTGTAATCGTTTCTCTGCTCTGCTTGCTCGGTTCAGCAAAATCATAAAATAGAGTGGCTTTTATAACTTTAAAGAAGATCTATGTGAGCAACATATCCGAATATCTGACAAACATCTCCAGTTGTAAAAATGCAACAAAAACTGTAGCTCCAGAAAGAAAGAAAAAAAGAAAAAAATCTATGAACTCAGCAAAGTGGAGATGGCGGTAACCTTCAGAAGGGCTTAAATTCTCTCGCTCTCTCATCAAGCGCTCAGAGCCCCCGATTAAATCCTCCACCCCTCTGGACGGTGGAGGGGAGCAAAGACTAAAGCTTAAATGCTTTGAATGATGGTGAGGAATGCTTAAAAGTGTCTGTTTGAGGAAAGGGGGGTGGGCTGGGCTTTTTTTTTTCTGGGGGGGAAGAGAAGACTCCTGTGGGACAAACCCCGTCTCTCAGATCTGGTATGCGTGACTGAGCAAGGAGAAGGAAAAAAAATCCTAAACCTGGCTTCTTAACTTGGGGAAACAATAGCAACTGTTGAGAACAGGATTTATAATATTTCGCTGGGTGAAATATATTCACTATTATAGTCACTAACTTGATATCAGATACTTTAACAGTGTGTATATTATTGGATTGGATTACTTAAATTGTAAAGAAAAAAAAGCAGCATTACAGTTTTAACCCCCATTACTAGCACAATTAAAGGAAGCATCCATTTTGTTGCAGTTCATAAATAATGTAACAAACATGCATGCTCTTAACACAAATATCACTTCCATCGTCCTCTAAACCGCTCATTTCTCAAATCCACTAGGCTGGCAATCGACCAAATAAACCCCTAACCCTATTATAGCAACATTATCTGTGACACTGCCTAAACATTATGACGTTTCAGAATCAAAAGGGCACAAATCCAAACTCAATGCATGAATTATAGAAAGAAAGAAAAAAATCACAACCAGCAAAAACATTTCCCCACAACGGAATTCAGAGTGGCTCTTTTATTTATATAAATATCAACTTTAATGTTTTTACTGTAAGAATATAAAACATTTTAATTTGGGATTCTTTTTACAAATACATTTACAGTACATTAGAACACAGTAGCTTCTCAGCAGGACTCAATACATGTTGCAGGTCGATACATCATGGTACATATATAGGCCTGACATGCATTTTGCGTGTTACCCTCGTTTTGACCATGTCTTTTATATGTAAAGTTGAATATTATTGTATTTAAAACAGACAGATTGTTTTATAACACGATGTGCCGTGTTTCAGTCCTGTGAAGAGGCAAATAAGTTGTCAAGTGAATTGCTAACAGGGTTGTTGTTTTTTTAGGGACAAAATTCACTTCAATTTGAAGTACAACGCTCTGAATAACAGCCATTAATTAATATCTGCTTACATAAGCATAAATACATCAGCAGAGGGAACCTCTTATTCAAAGCAGGAATTAAAGGCTTTCAGGCCTGCAAAATTGAGCAAAAACTAAAAGAGATTGGAAATATAAAAGCTTAAGTGTACAAACCCAGTATTTTTGCATAAGGGTACGTAGTTGACATCTAGCATGTCCATGAACTTTTGAAGATTTTAGACTTGTCATTTATACAATGTATAAGGGAAAATGTTGTTTTTAAATTCTGTGACTGGTCACTATTTTTTTTCTTTCTCATTTTAAATCACTACTTAATTTTAAATGGTCCTATGGTGTGATAAATCATTTGCTTAAAGCACAAATATTGCATGGAGTCTCTCAATTAATTTAAGATCACAAAACAGCTTTGTTTAATAATTAATTACAGAAGATCTACAACATTTTAAGGTGAACTGTCACATCACAGGACGCTTGCGAAACTGCTTGAAATTTGATGTCAACTACCCATAGACTTGTTTTGAAAGATATTTTGTTGGCTATCTGAAGGAAGGGACATAAAAATGGTAGTCTGAATCCATCCTTTCTTTCAGTCTTTTTGCTTTCCTTGAGCCAAAGACGAGATAAAGGGGGAGGGGATTGTTTTTCTAGGCACAAATTCTCATTCTTCTTAAGAATAACAATATAATACATCTAACGAGGTAGCCAAAATATCGCGATACTCTGGGAGGAGGAGGAGGTTTAATATTGCGTATTGTTAAGAAAAAAACAAAACAACTTTTTGTGTGTGTGTTAATAGCAATAACTGGCACATGTATCACATTCAGCATTTTAAGCCTTTTTTTATGTACTTTGCTCTATTGAAATTCACCCATCCCCCTTCCTCTCTCCCTCCCTCCAAAAACCCCCCAAGTTTCACCTCACTTTTTCACTTTCAGTCATCTGCCAAAGGCCCAGGTTCAAAACTTTAAGGCAGGGGAGCTGCGTGATCCTCTCCAGTCCCCTCTTAGTGATTTTCGTACATCCATACAGATCGATCCCGGTCAGCTGCGTCAAGTGGTCTGCGATCAGCTCCAGTCCTTTGTCTGTAATCCGCACGCACTGGCCGATGTTCAGCGTCCTCAGCTCGTGCATTTGGCGCACCATCCTGTTGATGCCATCGTCGCTGATGTGGCATGAGCACAGCGACAGCGACTTGAGCTGGTACAGGCCCTGCGCGATATAAGCCAGGCTCTGGTCACCTATCTTGTCGCAAAACGACACGTCTAGTCCAGAGAGTCTCAACGTGCCCATGGCGAGGTGCATGATGCCCGTGTCGCTGATGTTATCACACGAACGCAGATTAAGGCTCCACAGGCTCGTCATGTGAGAGAGGTGGATCATGCCAGCATCCGAGATGCCCCCGCAGAAACTCAGGTTGAGCACTTTGAGCTTGGTCAGGCCTTTCGAAATGTGCTTTAGAGACAAGTCCGTCAACTTCTGGCAATCCTGCAAGGTCAGGTATTCCAGACTGAGACAGCCCTCCGCCGCGCTCCGGGTCATGCCAGCCAAGTGCCCTATGCCCACATCCGACACATGCCGGCAGCTCCTCAGATTAAGACTTTTGAGTCTGTGCAAACCCCACGCGATGAGCAACAAGCCCGTGTTTGTGATGTTACTGCAGCCGCCCAGTTCCAACACCTCCAAGTTTTTCAGATACTGCGCTATTCTGCCCAAACTGGAGTCTGTGATCTGCTTGCAAAGACTCAGATTGAGCACCCTCAGGGAAGGGATCTCCTGCACGAACGCGTGCCCCAGGCCGTTATCCGTTAAGTTATAGCAGCCGCTGAGATTCAAGCTCTCGATGTTGGGCATCCCCTGGATCACGTAGCTGAGGCTGCGCCGCAGGCTGAGGATCTGGACGCGCCGGATGCCCCGCGCCTGGAGGCTGGGGAACAGGGACGGATTCGCTCGCCTCAGATGCAGTTTGGCTTCCACCCCCCTCCACACGGACTTGTGGTATGATGCGTCCCTCCACGCCGTGCACACTTGGGCCACTCTGCCTTTGTCCCTCACGTCCAAGTAGCTGAAAATCATGGCTAAAATCTCTGGGAAGAGACACGAGATGTGCGTCTCCATCTTCCAAACGCGCTCAAGAAAACAAACGGCGGTAAACCCCCACCAACGGTCACCGTCGCGGCTCGCAGTCCCGTCAGGAGAGAAAAAAAGGCTTTTAGAAAGCTCTTCAAGCTTTTCCTTTTACATTTAACTGTGTAAATCGACAACTCTCCGTCCAGAGTGATCCTTTCAGCGGTGTAGGAAGGATTCAAATGCAAAAAAAATGTCCCCAAAAGACGCTTGATCGCGATTCAGACCGACAGCGATCCACGGTCAGGCAGCGCTGCTGTCCGTTTGGCGCTTTGATAATAGTCTTCGCTCGACCCGGGGATCCAAACGGTCGTACATTTTCAAAAGATGTCTAAAACTGCCACAAACCTCGGGAGAAAATAAATTCAGTCCGCTATCAGATAAAAGAGTGAGGTTTCGTTTCGCGTTTGTGCTCTGCTCGCACTCATTGCCAAGCCGAGGGGCTTCCTGCTGCCTTTGTCTGATCTTTTCAAACTGACTTGGCAGGGCCGCCAGCACAGAGCGGCTGAGGGGGAGACGCGCTTATTTTAAACACGTAAAACCCCTGCAAATTATTTAAGAACAGACTGTTACTTATAAAACAGGATCGGACACGTTTGTACTTATTGCCCCAGTCCGTGTTCTGTTTTCCTCTAAACTGTTATGAAAGACATTCGTGTTGTGGGTGTCTGTTGCCCCCCTTTTCGAAAGCAAAGTGGTTTAGCCCGACTCAGCTGGAACAGTAAGAATAGTTCCCCTGGAAACCAACTTCTTACAATTCAGTTCACTTTACCCTTAACCCTTCAGCTTCCGTGTCAGATGCTGGTATTTTTTTACAGTTGTTTTTTCGGTTTTATTTATTATAAGAGTAAAGTTACTTTTTAAAGTGGCATATTGTTTAAACAATATATATTTTATGTGTATAAAACAAGCAAACAATAGAAAGGGCTCATTGTAAAATGTTTAAGCATTTTAAATTGTACAAATTTAATATTTAGCTATATTATTATTACTTTTGTTTCAAATGTAAAAAAAAAATGTTTCAACTTATCTTGCCATTTATTTATTTATTTATTATTTCTATTTAATTATTGTACAGTCATACCTTCATTCACTTTTTGAAAAAGAAATATGTCTCATTATAACCCAAACAAAAATACATGCAATGTTAGGCTCTGGCAGTAACAGTTAGCTTTTTGCCCCGTCAGTCTTATGTAAGGTAGTTTTTATTTCCACCTTTTGCATATTTCCCCATCTTTGGGCCTCAGGCCCCCCTCTGTGGGCTCTTTGGCATTGTTAGCTGATATGACGGGAGCATTTGCAGAAGGTACTGGAGTGTAGCAGAAAGAAGGAAGAAAAGCAGCACACACACGTTTGTGTTTACAAAAGAAAATGCAGCACAGCACAACTGACAGCACAAGTCCAACCCTCCCCACTGTCTGTCTCGAACCTTCCCTCTACCTCATCACGTGTCTCTCTCTCTCTCTCTCTCTCTCTCTCTCTCTCTCTCGCGCTTCAATAAATGTCACTTTTTTTCCTTTCCCCTCCTTCCGCTCTCACTGATTCAGGTTATAATTGTGTAAAGCACAAAACTCTATCCAACATCACTTCAGAAGTAGCTCACGGTCCTGCAAGTTCACTTAAAATCAAAATGGATCTTAATAAATTAATAAATGCACTTTATTTTTTGGCACCAAAAGCCTTGTGGGCATCACATTTACATATAGTGCCTTTGCACTTACGGGTGCCCCGTGTTCAAATCCAGACTCAAGGACCTTTCCCAGTCCTGCTCCCAACTCTCTCCCACTTCGAGTCTTGTCAGGTGAAAGGTGAAAATTACCAAAAAATAATAAAAATTAAAAAGTATTATAAATGCACTTCATTTAATACAAAATAATCCTGCAAAATATTTTTAGTATTTTCTTTCTTTTTGTTTGTTTGTTTGTTTTAGTCAAAATATAAAATATTTCTTAAACCAAGATTTACTAGATAATTAAAAAGATATTTAGTCTTTGCATTACATTTTTCTTAAAACAAGTAACATTTTCTTAAAACAAGATTCTTTTTCTTTCCCCACTGGCAGATAACTGTAATTATTTTAAGCAAAATACACTTAATTTGATTTTTACCCCCTCAGAATACAAGACTAAACATCTTAAGTCTTTTTGCTTATTGAATAAAGGCATCTTGATTTAAGAATTGTTAGATATTTTGACTACAGAAAGTAAGATGAGCCTTTTTTATGCAGTGAAGTCTCAAACTTTAATCAAACCTCAAACATTTATCCTTCTTAATTTTATTGTCCACTTCAACCAGTTAATCTCTGAAATATGTCCGATTACTGGAATAAAACCGCGTTGCTGACTTCATCTCATGCTGACGTCAAGCTGAAATCATGCGTTCTCTCTGACAGACAGGTCCTGGGCTTGTATGGTGGACAGATGAAGGGCTATGAATGTGCACTGAGCCCCGATGCCCAGCATGTAATGGGGCGAGAGGTCTGTGACAGCGGCCCCTCTCCCTGGCTCCTCCAGCCGGCCTCACCGCCAGAGAGGAGGGCCGCTCCAGAACTGCACTGCTGTGAGTCAGAGGCTCTCAAAGCAGGCCTGCAGAGCCAAAAGCAGGACTCAAGCTGCTCCTAGAAATAAGAGAGAGAGAGAGAGAGAGAGAGAGAGGGAGAGACAGAGAGGGAGGAGGGGACCAGTGAGAAAAGAAAGGGAGGGGTTTGATTTAGAAAGCAGGCGAAAGCTAACAATTAAAAAAGACGCAGAGTGATGGCATTGTTAATTGAACAGTTTATGATCATTCTGGCTAAATTGCACCAAGTGGAAGCAAAATAGACGGCAAAACGGAAAGCATTTAAGGATGTTCTGATCTAAAGTGCAAAAGAAACAAAAGATTGCAGCAAAGGAAAGTGAAAATGAAGCTAGGAGGCAGTGAGAAGTGAAAGGACAAGTGCTACATGCAAATGCAAAGGTGTTTTAGGGCTTTGCAAAAAAAGATCTGTCAGGTGATTTGATGTGCTGATTCAGGGGAGGGAGATAATTGGATAATTGCATGCCACAGAACTGGGCTTGGGGCAAGCGTTTCCTAGGAGACGTAGGCATGTGTCAACATGCTGTTGAAAGCTGACACCTCATGAATAGATTTTAGGCTACTTTGTAGTTTCTCTCTCTCTCTCTCACTTGGCTCCTTCACGGAATCTTGTATGACTCCAATCTGCTTTTTTGTTTTGCAAGCGGTGGCAGTTTGAGGATTTTTGCCGGATGTAACTCACACAAACGCTCGCATACATCTAGTTTGCTGAATGGGCTTTTCATGAAATCAGACAACAGTTTCTTCTTCGGCAGGGGAAGCTACGTTACTCTATTCAAATCAGGTCGAATCTCCCTAGGAGATGCAACCCCGTTGGGGTACCACAGGGGAAACACCAGGAAGCCGATGCTCTCGGTGTCTGTGTAAAGAACAGGCAATGATGTAATACTCTCCCTTCATATAATGCATTGTTATGGTAATACCGCTAGTGATACAAAATGAGCAAATCCCTTTATTTTCCCATAATGTTTCAATTCCTTGCTCTGTATGTGTCACATTCGTGCACTTTTCTCTTGTAGACAACCTGATGGAGTGAGGTGTTTGCTTTCTGCTGCAAAGTTTGCCTTTCAGAAATACTTTACCTTTTCCGCTACAGAAATACAATATCTAGTGTGATGTAGAAGGCAAGTGAAAGACATTGTTTGCATTTTTCATAGATATAAAACAGTATTGGACTGGTTTATATATATATATATATATATATATATATATATATATATATATAATCTCAAATAATATAAAAACCTAAAAATTCACAAACACACACATATAAAATATATGTATGATATATTTCAACTGTATATAACTGTATTTTGCACAACCGTCTGCTTTTATGTTCTTATATAATTTTAAAATGCAACATTTTTTGTTTATAAATTATACCAATAGTCATGAAAAATGTAATTGTAAAATGAACACTGATTTGAGGGACTTAAAAATAGAGGAATATATTAATTACAGTTTAATAATAATCGAATGGTAATTAATCTTAACAAATATAAAATCAGAAAAATATATATGCTGTATAAAATAGTAGATAAATACATGCAATATATGAATAATATATTATATTGTAACAATTTCGTGATAATATATAATATATTAATAATTTAAAAATATATAATATATGAATATAATTGAATAATATATAAAAAATATTTATATAGTTTTAATAATAATATAAATATACTATCTAAATAGCTAAAAATTCAGCACTGCCATTGCATGAATAGATTAAATTTTAAAATGTATATTAAAATGTCAAAAATAAATAACTACTTTTCAATTCTAATAATGTTTTACAATGTTTTGCTGTATTTTTTATTAAATAAATGCAGCTTTGGCGAGCAAAACACACACACATACATACACACACACACACACACACACACACACACACACACACATACTTACACACATCATTTATTTTTTATTTTGTTTTGATTGTGTCAGACTCTTGGCCCCACTACATTTTTTTACTTTTGCCCTCTTACCCCACCTTTCCTTTCACATGTTCAGTTCTTTCATAGCTTCACTTTCTTTCCTTTTCTCTCTCTCTCTACCTTTCTCTCTGTATGCCTGGAGCCCACAGCCAGGTGAGGCCCCTCTAGAGAGTAATTACAACCTGAAACAGAGATCGGAGCCCTGCGGCGTTCACCATCAAAGCAGTCGTAGGGAACAGCCCGGCCTAATGTGCTGAAGAGGAGAGACACTGACAGGGCAGAAAGCAGTGGGTTCATCAAAACACACGCACACATACAGAAAAGAAAACACCAAACTCAACCTCTCATAGTATGACCGACAATAACAGGCCGTTTGGCTGCACAATGGTCACATTGCCCACCTGGGACCTTCAAGAGACAAAATAGAGAGCAAAACAGACAGAGAGATGACTGAATAAGTCTGCAGCATGTCCGGGCCTGGAGAGAGGGAGGAACTAGGAACGCATTGAAAAGTGTTCTTCAAACAACTGTGTGACTCAAAAGCAGAATATACACACATCAGCCACCCAGACAGTAAAGCCCTCAGCATCAGTGCCTTTGAGACCCAGTGCTAGATGTCATAGGTCCCGCACCCACAAGGAGAGGTTACTGTTAATGCAAGTTTTAGCAGTGAGGTCATGAGCTATGAGTGTTTAGAGGCCTGTTTTATCAACAAAGACGGTTTCCAGCCTTTGGGAAGTCTGTGAAAATGTGCTTTGCGAAAGTATTTAGGCCTATAAACCATCCAGGTTGTTTTACCGAACTGACATAAGCCTGTTTATTTTAATTTCAGGCTATTTATTTACTTTAAATTCAATGCAGTATGTTTGGGTAACACTTGCAGCCTTTATATAGAATGCAGTATATAAATAAAAATAATAATTATAATGCGTTTTTATGGCATTTTTATGTACAATTGAATAATTGTAACCAAAATTATAATACATGAGAAGATGTATCTATTCGTATTTACACCTTTAGGTGAATTGCATTGAAACACATGACAAACAACTAATTCCAGATGAATCTACAAATATTATAATGCATTTTAACTTTGTTTACAATTATTTATGATTATGAAAATATATAATGTGAATATTATTAATTCATAATATTCTTAAAAAGTATTAATTGCATAATAAATATAAAGTCTTCAAGCAAGTACATTGTTTTCTTTTTCATAAAAAAAAAATCATGGCAACAATTTAGTATTGTGTTTTTGTTTTTAAATTTTAATGTAACATTGTTTTATTATAATTCTTTGAACAAAACATTAAATATCTTTGCAAAAGTATTTGGTTCAGATACAGTTAAGAAACTCATCAGATACACTTGAATGATTCAGCCTTTACCTTTGAATCATTAAAGTAATTTTCATCTTTTCTAGATGATCCACAGTTAAGGCATCATTATTCAGGTTGTGAACCTGCCATGAAAATCAAGACTAATAAGCATTCCAAAGAGGTTAAAGTAAAGCAAATGCATTTTAGAAAAATGGCTACAAAGTAATGCCCCAGCCTCAGTGGCCTATTGTTGGTTTAATTATCAAGAAGTAATCATTTCTCAAAATATCTGCACAAATTAGGAAATCTGAGTCATTTAAATGATTGCTCAGAAAGAACCATGTGAAAGCAAGTCCGGGGTTTGCCAAAAACATAATTGTGACCCAGTTTCGGTAAGGGAAAAGTTTGTCTTGTTAGATAAGGCCAAAATGAAACTTTTCAGCTCAAATCTGAACTAATATGTGTGGTGCAAATCTAACACTGCCCACACAGCAAAAAAACAACATCACATTTACTGTGAAGTATGCTGGTGATAGCATCACACTGTAAGGCTGTTTTTCATCAGCAGACACTGGGCATCTTGTTAAAAGAGAAGAATGGCTAGTGGGGGAAGAATACAGGGAAATATGGCAGGAGGGCCTGTTTCAAATACAGCCATATTAGTACAAAAATATATATAGTCCTACCAGTTCTTAATCCAACTGAGAATCCCTAAAATTATTATTTTAAATTAAAATGCTCATGTTTTGAACTAACCTGAATACACCTAAAGGAAATCACCTCAACACAGGGCCAAGCTTTATATATATATATATATATATATATATATATATATATATATATATATATATATATATATATATATATATATATATATATATATATATATATATTTTAAACTATTTTATAACATTTGTAATTACTTTATCAGAATTACTGTTTTTATTATTTATTTGGAGTCTTTTGTTTCAGGCTTTGAAATAAGAATTTAACACAGAAAAAAAAATGGGTTTGTAATTTACTTCATTAATGAAGAGTGGATACTTTTGGAAGATACTGAATATCTGTGTGCATGTTTTCTCGTTTATTTTTGGTTCATCTGGCCATAGCTGTCAGAGAGTATCTCTTTTAGAGTGTGCTGATTGTGGAGAAGAAAGCCGAGCTGTTTGTCTCAGTGCTGGGACTCAGAGACTGCCGTCTGCTGACAGCGCACCGAGCAGCTGTGCTGCCCTCATAATAACAATAATGAAAACCTAAATAATTGATACATTCTCGCAGAAATGCATTGTTTGCATTTGAATTAAACATTACAAGAAGGTGTATTGTGTTTGATAGAGGAAAGAGAAGTTTTAAGCATAAAGGGCCGTACACAGAAGTTGAAAGCAGGAATTAGTACTCCACTGATGTGCTGACCTGCAAGTCTGGTCTGGTTTGTTCTCATTCTCTTCCTGCACGGTCCCCTTTTGCCCATCTCCCATACTGTGTCTCTCCTTTCTGCCTCTCTTGCCCCCTCCCACCCCGTTGCTGTTCCTCTCATCCACTTCAGGAAAGTGGGCTGCGCTTGCGTCCCGAGGGGTTGATCCGATACAGGTCAGGTTAATCAATCCAGGGGGAGTGAGAGGCAGTGCTGGGAGTTTTAATCAGGCCGAGACTGTGGAGACTCCGACCTCTCCACCCTCCAGCTGCCTGCTTCAAGCCATTGTGTTTGTATGTGTGGTCACGTTTGAGGACTTGTCCTCTTTCCCCTCCCTCGGCATGTGTGCTCATGTATAGCCATCTATCTAATCACGTTTAGAGCGTGAGTTTGATTAAATACATTGACCATACATTGAACACCCTAAAATGGCTAAAATGACTTAGATTAGGCTGAAGGTTAAGACTGGACAGTTATTCAGTCAATAGTGTGGCAATTTTTAGGCAATTTAGAAATCCAAGCTAGGGCGTGTCTGGGAAAAGAGGACATCATCCTAGGTTTTTTTTTTAACAGAGTAAGAATATAAATAAATGAAACCACAAGACAATACATCTTGTATGCAAACTAAAGTCTTTAGTTGTATCTTTTTACAGCTGTGACTAATAGCTTTACTGCACATTGTTAATTAAAGACTCTTATAATTGAAATGTAAAGTATATATTTATTTTTATTTATTTAATATACATATATTTTGATGATCACACTTTATTTTAAGGTCCAATTCTCGCTATTAAGAAACCATTAACTATGATTTTTGCCTCCATTAAATCCTAATTTGCTGCTTATAAATAGTTAATTAAGGAAGTTTTTGAGTTTAGGTATTGGAGGATGAGGGATGTAGAATATTGCCTTTCAGAATGTGCTTTAAAAGTACTAATAAACAGCCAATTTGTTAATAATAGGTATGATGGTAAGGAACTGGTTAATAGTGAGAATTGGTCCTCATACTAAAGTGTTACCATTTTGATTTATGTTTATGATATTTCTCAAATAGGACAAGATCAATGTTGATTAAACCACTATCACAATCTAAAAACAAAACCATTGTATCAGTTAAATAATCTTATAAAGGACATCAAAAATAATTAATGAATCTTGAGACCAAAATACATTTGCATAACTGCATTTGAAGAATTTATGTACATTTTTCTCAGATTCCTCATCACAAAAACAATACAATAGTGATTAACCCCTTCCTTGAAATTACTAATAAAATCACCGCAGTGATAATATTGATTGAGTAAGTCTCTTTAGGAATAATAAATGTATTAATATCTGACATAATTTCAGTAGTCATGTTTGCACTTCATAACACCATTAGGAAAACACTTTTTTTCTGTAGTTCTATAAATTAACCCTAGATTGTCTGCCATCTTTGATGTGCGATAAAACCTTTCCTGTGGTGAACGGGGGGCTGGGAAAGAGAGGAGAGGAGGAGGTGGTAGGGAATGGAACGGGCTCTCAGGGGCAGCGCAGGAGGACTGATGGGCAGTCAGCGGTCTGTCAGCGTGCCAGGACCGAAATGGGCACTGTGCCCAGACTGGTGGCGGCAATGAACCCCCCGTACTCTACTCCGATAAGATTGAGAGACATTTAGAGAAAGAAAAGAGATGAAGAAAGCAGGATTATATACGAAACTGACCTGTATACTCAGATTCATCCAAGTTCATTTGAGCAAAGTCCATCCATTGACTTGTTTGACCCCAAAAAACAGGATCAAGCCTTTCAGTTGGCAAGCTTTTTACCGTTTAATCAATGCCTTTCCACCCAATGCATCTGACAATGCTCTAATTGTGACTCTTTGATCCTGGGGTTAAATGCATTGCTCAAAAGCACATTAATGAGTGAGCAGGATTGTGGTTGCAGTCACTTGTAACCACATCCTGGGTCACATATCTCTCACAAGCAATCGTATGATAAGATATGGGATGTAACATGGTTTTTTAGTTATGCTTAATATTGTAAAACCTTGTGTAATCTTGCTGTTTTGATCAAAGACGGACGTAGATGCAAATCTAAGTCATGCTAGTGTGAATTTATAAGGAAAAGGTCATAAATGCTTTACGCAAAACCAAATTGGACTTTTGCTTTGAATGCAAAGACCACATTTGGTTACTGACTGTATTCAATGTGCATCTAATCTGACTGTGTAGCATTTTATGTAATGGAAAGAAGAACCCACTCATTACCAAATGTACTGTATCTAACATAAACATGGGTTTCTTGTGATTTTGTCTTATTACTTTGCATGTAAACCTGTAAAACATGGGTTTTTAATGAGCAAATTTTTTGGTAGTTATTGCACACAGTGAATGCGCTGACATGCATGATGTTGCACTGATTATGCTTAATAAGCTGACAGCATGTAAGGTCATGTACATGCCTAGAACTGTGTGCTTTCATGAGGGAAAGGTCATAAATGGTGTAATCAGAACTCGATCAGTTAGATATTGGCCATTACATTTTTTATTTAAAAGGTCTTGGCTTATTCATTGTAAAACGTTAACATTGTAAATTATGCAAGCCTGTTTACTGCACAGAATAAAAAAAAAAAAAAGTAATAAATTGACAATTCAGATTTTTTTCTTGCAATTCTGAGTTTATCTCAGTTTAGACTGTTTCTTGTGATTCTGAGAAAAACTGAGTTGTCAGAGTTGTGAAATATATACTCAAAATTCTTCTTTTTTAGTTTATATCTAGAAACTCTGACTTATTTTCTCTGAATTCTGAGTATACATTCAGATTTTTCTTAGAATGTTTTAATATAAACTCAGAATTGTGAAATAAAGTTGCAATTACCTTTTTTATTCTTTTAATTAATGGCAGAGCATACATTGTTGCTCTGTAATACCTTTTGATGCAAAAACTGAGAATATTGTTTAATGTATTGATTTGCATCTAAACCCTTTTGAAGAGCTGATTTTTGATAGCAATTAAAAGATGTATGTAAATGTCATGTAAACATGGTGTTTTCCTGTTGTCAGGTTTTGTATAATGAGTTGTTCATATAAGTCCATTTGATGCTTATTTCAGTTTGCATTTGCTGAAAGAACAAAAAGATAACCCAAACTCTTCCAGTGCCATCACACCATCACCCCTCAAATCTATAACATGTGCTGTGTCCCAACTACCCTGAGGGAAATGACCCTAGACTTGTCCCATCCCGGTGAGGAGCGGCTGTCAGGGCACCCTTTCCCACCCACTCCATAACATCAGGAACCTAGCAGAAACATGGTCTTTCCAGCAGCTACAGGCCCCTGACTGCTGCGTCCATCTATTTATTAGGGAATAAAGTAGCTCTAACGGCCCATTCACTTTTATAACAGGATCCCTGCTGGTTCTCCGCACTACACCGAGTCCTATCAGACTTCTTACTGGGAACAAATTGACAGAGAGGAAGGAGAGTGTGAGAGGGTCCGCATGCGTCATAGAAGAGAGAGAGCGACTGATGTGTGGCCAGTTTGGCCTGTGTCTGGTTTCCTGAGCAGTCGGTGCAGAAAGCCATATGTGCTCAGAGGAGAGAGAGAGAGACATGCATTCACTTTCACAATGAGAGCAACGTGCATGAGTCATCTTCTTCCAGCTTTAGAGAGGGAAATGAAATAAAGGATACAATCCCAGCTTTACCCGGAAAAGACGGCACAGAAGCTGCATCTGAGGCAGCTTAATTCCCCCGAAAACATGCATGCCATTTACAGAGGCAGATTATATTCAGAAAATATAATGTAATGAAGTTAATGTGTTTGATATAAAAATATGGATATAGAAACATTAATAAAAATTATTATGAATAAAAATTCTAGTTGAACTGAAATCTAGTTTTATCTAAAAAAAATGTATAGTAGCCTATAAAAATGAAATTAAAAATATAATTTATCTAAAAAAAATACTCTTTTAACTGTATAAAATATACATATATATGATTATTTTACACCGGTACAAAGCCATAACAGAGTCCTACGCGGAGTAACAGGAAGAGAAAGAAACAGAACAGTGAGAGAGAATGGCTGGAATAGAGAGAATGAATAACAGGAGAGGGAGCACGACAGGAGGAGGAACAAGGGATGGAACATCTGAGAAACAGGTGTAGGATAAGGAAATAAATGCAAAATGGCAGAAGAGAAGCAAAACAAGCTGTGGCAGAGACTATACACTGAGTAAAGGAAGTGGAAGGCGAGAGGTGAAGGGCAGAAAGGAGACAGAAAGATTGTAGAATGGGCAAAAGGAGAAAGAAGAGGGAAAATGATGGAATTTCAAGAGCGCACAGTGGGAACGCCAGGAAAACGTCTCGGATTGAAAGCGAGCAACATGGGGTGGGAGTGACGGAGTTGACAGTAAAAGAGAGCATGAGTGGTGAGAGGCATTGTATGCTTGTGAGTGTTTGTGTGTGTGTGTGTGTATAACCCACATGTCTTTGATTTGGGAGTCTGCCTGCAATCTGGGTTAGTCACAGGCAGTGTTATGCAGAGACGCTTCAGTTTTAATGATATACAGCAGGCTGCTCGCTCAGACACCTCAGCACACAGATCTGTCAGGCTTGCCTCACCATTGATCTCCCAGCGGCTGCTGCAAAGCACCCTGGGAAACACAGCTGGACTGGTTAACCCCACCCCCAGCACGTGTAGAGCCCCCTCCCCGTCATTTCCACCGTAACCCGAACCACATAGCATTGTTTGTGAGGAAAGAGGGGTGCATTTACAGAACGTGTGACTCAACAGGGAAGCAGCTAGTTTTACAGACTTGTGAACACTTTGGTTATTATAAGTCCTGTGAATTCACAGCCAGAAAGCTGCTTTGCATATGACTGTTTGATACCATTTGATTAAGAGCTTTCGTGCTTTATCCTGTGCCTTCGTTTTTTTTCTGCGTTCTGAGAGACCGAGGCATTGGGCAGATTGTTTTGATTAGTGGCTGTTTTTATGCTAGTCGGGATCTTTGGTATGGGTGGCATCTTTTCTCTTTCAGTCTCTCTGTCTCTCTCTCTCTCTCTCTCTCTCTCGCTGGCGCCGAAGCTCTTTGTGCGCAGTTGTGTAACTGGAGGATCATCACAGAGTTCAAGAGCTCTCCTGAGCTTTAGCCAGGTTGTCTTCATCTTCACTCGCTCGCACATTTACACACACACACACAAACACGTCTGCTTGGCTCCAGTGTTTTTCTTGTCTTCTCTCACCTTTCTTTCCTGTTCTGTGTCAGACACTGAGCTGTTTACATGATCACTCAAAATCAGAAAAATAAAATTCTGTCAGCAGTTACTCAAGCTTGTGTCGTTTTTTTCTTCTGTGGGACTCAATAGGAGATGTTAAGTGGAATGTTCACCCTGCTATTTCAGTGAAAGTGAATGGTGACTAGACGCTTTAACAATAGCAGACAAAGTCATACGATAGCTTTGTGTGAGGAACAAAACCTCTCAATGCTTATTTGTGCCTTTTTGGTCAATAATGTGGTCAAATTCATTCAAAGATTTGGTCGTCTCCTCATACACATCATAAACCTTTCTTTATTGGCATCTATGGTCCAAAGAAGAACTTTTAACATCCATGGAACCATTGCATATTACAAAAGGTTTTTATAGTGGAAAATCATCTTTAGATTATTTAAGTGCACTTCACATAAAAGAACTGGAAGGTTCTTTAGGGATCAAGAGTGGTTCTTGTGCTGCACTGTTACAAAAAAAAAAAGATTTTTGGAACCTTTATTTTTAAGAGTGCATAACATGACTTTCAAAAACTTGGAAAGTAGCATGCAAATTATCTTTAATTATGTTTTATGATCATTTTGTCATCATTGGATCTTAAAGGTCCCCTTTCGTTATATTGAAAAGAGCAGCGATAACATTCTGTTAAACAACTTGTTTTGTGTTCTTTGCAAGCAAGAAAATAAAATACAGGTTTGGATGACATGAGTGTGAGTAAATGATGACAGAATTTTCATTCTCTAACCAATCTGCCAGCACTGGCAACCACTCTGCTTATATAAGTTGGTACAAATCTGCAAAGCCTGTATGAAGACAGCATCCAGATTCTGAAACCCACTGCATGCTCTGATTCTATTCATGCATGCCAGTGATGTCATCATTTACCAACCATAGCTGGCAGCGGCACAGATGGCATAGAATAGACCAACAGAGAGAGAGTGTCCATTTAAGGTCACATTGAAATGTTTGTTATTAGCACCAATTTCAGGCAGATTGAGTAATGTATAAGCAATGCATATGTGATATATGTAAGCACACTTATCTATAAGACTCAGCTGGTTTTACAGAATTTATTTCTCACAGTTAGAGGTGACCTGCTAGAGAGGATCGAAGTGGCTCTTAATTCAAAAGACCTGGACTCTTTAAAATAAAATAAAATGACAGGCAGTGGTGTTTATTCATAAGATCTGTCAGCGAAAAAAAAAATCTATCTTTTTCTAATCACCTACAAAAAGCTTAATGCTTACTGATAAACATGAGGCATCAGTCGTGTATTACTCTAGCATTGCGCTGGGTTGCGCTGCGATTGCATAGACCTCGTGAGAAAATGTATTTCCTGGTTTTGCTGTCTATGTTCATTTCTTGTTAAAGTGCTCCCCCATGTGATAAGATGCAGTAATAGAATCAGGACTTTTCTTGTGAATCGAAAGTGTGCAATAGATATGAACTCGTACAGAAACTTTATGCATTTAAAAATAGCTAAGAGAATTTTGAAAATTATTACACGATTTTACTGTTTTTATAGAATAATAATAGTAATAATAAGAGTTGATTTTTTTTTGTTATCATTATAGCTACATTTATGCATTAAGTAGATTATTTTATTCAAAATTACTGATATTTTATTTTGTCAAATTTCTATTTAATTTTATTTAGTGTTTTCTGATTAACAGTTAATGTGATAGCTTACAGAATACATACATTCAACATAGTTTTCGCTAGTTAAATATATTATTTTTGGCTTTTGGTTTCATAGACGGTTCAAATGAAAGGTTTTTTATTGGCTTATATGGTTCCATGAAGAACGTTTAACATAAATGGAATCTTTTTATTTCACAAAAGGTTCTTTAAGAATGAAAAGTTTTCGTTTAATAAATGTTCACAAAAAAAGTTATTTGGGGAACAAAAAAAAGAGTATCTTCTATGGTATTGCTGTGAAAAGCCCTCTTTGGGAACCTTTATTCGTTTATTTTTTTAAGTGTATGAACTTATTTGTATACAGTACAATTATACATTTTGGTCTTTTACTTTTATTTTATTTATTTTAAAGTGTATTGCAATTACTTTATCAGTGCACCAGAGGGAGCAAACACCATTTACTACTAATACATGTGAACTCAAATGAACCACTAAACACGTCGTGCTTAAAAATAACGCATTTTATGTGCGTTATCAGATTACACTGAAGCCAGTCTGTTAAACATTCTTTGATTTTTTTTAATACAATTTTCCTCTAATCATCATCCAATAAATCCTAGTGTTTGAAATTATTGTATACGTAGATTTGAACATTGCATTTACAAAAACGGAAGAAGCCGCATTAGTACAGTAATGATGCCGTAATTATAAGCACCGCACAGTGTAAAGTAAAATGAACAGAATTTATTGCGCACTGTGGGTCAGGGTCCCTGTGTGAGGGAGGGACGTGGAGACGAGCCCAGGTCTGCGATGGGGGGCGTAAAGGTGGTGTCTGGGCGTGTGGATTAGAGGAGATGAAAGGGTCCGGAGAGGCGCTTTATCATGCACAGACTGCTCGGAAATTGAGTGGCGTCTCTCACACCAATTCTGACATGTCTGCACTCAAAAGAGAGGTGTGGGGGTGATGTTGGAATAGCACAGGGCTCTCTACAAGTTCCAAACGTCTCCAAGAGTCTGGAGCTGTAAAACACTCATTGTATTTGCATTCCTTACACCGCAATTCTGAAGGATAGGGTGCAATGTGGCTGTTTATGTCTGCAACGTTGGTTATCAGCTGTAAATTCGTCTAAAACGGATGTGCTGATAAAACTTCACGGTTTAGTCTTGGTTGCTGAAGTGTGAGTGGATATCCCATGCCCAAGTGCGTTTAATGCAACTGCGTCTTTTATGTGCAAAGTGATTTAGAGGGTAGCAGGAGTTGAACTGTCAAAGATCACATTCGTGGCTTTTATTCCTCATGTCAAACTGGGATTTGTTTTGTTTCCCCCTTGTTCGGATTTATTGCGGTAAACTATTGAGCTAAAAAGAATGATAATACGCATGTGAACTTTGATGGAAGAATGATATTTTCCAAGCCGTTAACTCTTTTATTCCATCTCCCTCTGTGAACTTTTGACTTTTTGATTTTCATAGAAATGCTTCGCGAGAATTTCAGGCTCCTCCTAATACGTGCGTTGTGTTTTAATTTACCATAAGTGCAAAACGCGCTCTTGCGTGCCGGAGAATCAAACCTCTGCCGCGAATCGGATTCTCATCTGCTGCCCTCTTGTGTTGTTTGGCCTCCCCAAATTCCTCACCAGTTCCTCTGCTCCCCTCGCGCTCCTCCTCCTCTTCATTGTATCCGCGTCCAAACGAAGGGGGTGCGCTGAAGTGCGAGCAGAAGGAGGGAGGGTTAAGTTGTGCCATCGGAGCGCAGAGGTGTTAGTTCATATGGAGAGAACCGGCAGAGACAGAGGGGGGAGAGAGTTTGGACCATCACCACATAGTTGCACTTATGTCTTTTTTCATTGTTCGTTTTAACTTCCATCCATGTGGCGCTTATGTCCATTACGCACCGACTCACTTTCGTTGCCTTTTATGAAGCGGAGTTCGAAAATAACATGTCAGGCTCCGTTAGTGCCTCAGGTCGTCTAGGTGTTTTTTTACGCACAGCTGGCGTTTAAAACTGAGCTGGGACAAAATTGAGGGGATTCAGAGGCACTGGACTTTCTTTTTTAGTCAAGTTACTGAAGGAAGCAGCTACTCCAAGTGGATTACTATCATTTCCTAAATGTTTCCCCAGGGGAGGCTCTTCGCGTTCCCATTTCTTGGACGAGGAAGGATGGATGTGAGAATGAACCAAGGACACCTTCTTTTGGCATTGACTCTCATCGTCTGCAACTCACAGCTGCTGGTGGTCGCCAACTCATGGTGGTAAGATCAAACTAATCTAGGTTACATGTATATATTTCTAAAGAATATCTTATTGAGTTATGTGTCTTTTGTGAAGGACGAAACAATGCATAAGAAAACTGTTGGCTGAGAACATATGTGAAGGCTTTGTCACAATATTTACCTTGGGCAACAAATGGTCAAACTGTTTGTAAATAAGGGCATTCAAGGCAACATGTCCTGAGAACAACAGGTTTTTCCAACAGTTTTCAATTTGATAATGTGTAAAAGACATTTAATCTGTGCAATCTGTAACTTAATATCATAAAAATAGAATTTGCTTGAAATTAAACTGGCACATTGTTATTGCAGTGAATCACAGGTTTAGAGTTTGACTTACGTAAAAACAGTACGATACTAACTATTACAAAATCTTATTGCATTCTCAAAAAGAAAAAAGAAAAAAAAAGAAATGACACCACAAGTATAGACTAATTAAGTTTTTACACTATGAATAATGATTTTGTGTCACGCATGCTACAGGTTAGTTGTCCACACTGTATTTGGCTGATGGTCTGTGTTTTGGTCTTATTTTCTCAGGTCATTAGCCATGAACCCCATCCAGAGACCGGAGATGTACATCATTGGAGCACAGCCTTTGTGCAGCCAGCTGACGGGCCTGTCTCAGGGTCAGAGGAAGCTCTGCCAGCTCTATCAGGACCATATGGTTTATATCGGAGAGGGGGCAAAGACGGGCATCACGGAGTGTCAGTTTCAGTTCAGGCAAAGGCGTTGGAACTGTAGCACGGTGGACAACACATCCGTGTTCGGCCGCGTCATGCAGATAGGTGAGTAAATGTGATGATGCTTACAATGCGCTTAAAACAAGTATCTAAATTGATTAATTGCACAAAAATAAAGCATGCAACTTTTGAATGCATACTTGCTTTGACATTTCAGACCACAGTGTACTTTTGAATTAGAAGGGTCTACAAATAGATCCTGCATTTTGTTCAGAATTGTCAGCTATTAATGAAAGTTCTAAAGTACATAGTCACATGACTAGCTGTTTAATTCTAGTTTGCCCTTCTGGAAGATGATATCGGTGTTAAAAAGCTTCATAAAAATAATACATAAAACATGTATCATTTTTTTCTGCCATATTTGGGAGATATTTTATTTATGGGTCTATTATATTTTCTTTCTTTCTTTCTTTCTTTTTTTTTGTCTGTTTCTGTTTTATTTTAGTGTCTGTCATATGAATCATGATCACAAATCATGTAAACACAAAAGTGGTCAAGTTTTATAGAGACTATTTTAAATAAGACAGGGAATATCCATTTTCTCTGTATTATCTTCAATAGTTGTATTACTTCGTTTGCTAACTTTTTATTGAGAAACTGGGCGATTTTAAAACGCATTAAAAACCCGCATATTAGCGAATTCTTTAATAAACGTTTTTTGGTAAAGGTATAGTTTTTTTTCATTTATATGTAGCCTACATGTTAAGTGTAAATGGTGCGCGCTTAGCATGCATTGAACTGCTCCCCGTGAGACTTTACGCGCTGCGCTCTTGACATCAGTTTGGTGATTTTCATATAACATTGTTTGTTATTTAAAAATAATGGGTGGTCTTTATTAGTTCATGCATGCATGTCTGCATTCGTGCAGATCTTTTATACAGCATATTTAAATGAAGAAATAGTCTCCAGATAGTGTCAATCCTTCATGTAGCCTATAAGCAGCGTGTAGGCTACTTGAATCGAATGCATGATCGTTTGCGTGTCGATCTCTCGCAGAAGACAGCGCTCGTTGCCTCAATTGAGTGTTAGTTCCGCTCATTAGTGAAACAAGGTGTAAGACGCGACATGCCTCCCTCTCATGCCCCCCAAATAGCACGGGACTTATTTGCAGTCAAACGCGAGGTTTATATTGAGGTGTTAGTCGGGCCATTGTCCTGCGTCGCTTTTGAAATGCAATGACACGATGACACAGAGTCGGGATATCCGGGACTCTATTTGAAGTCTGGGCACCAAAGGCCAATAAAAGTGGCCCTCCGATTTCAACAGGCGCATCTCTGGAATGCAGGTACACACCCGTTTACACGAGCCGCTTTGTGTGTGTGTTACTGTGAAACCGGCAACGAGTTTTCATACAATTTTTAAATACTCTCCTCTTTATGTATAGTGTGTCTAATCTAAAATTAGCTCTACAGTAGGCTAAGTAGTTTGATCTTTATTTTTACATCCTGAAAGTAGAGCTGAAAAACCATTCAATTAAATACATTCATATAATATCTACAAGCTTCGGATGGAACACAAACATTATAAGCCTTCTGCTCCTGTCATACATTTGTGTGCTTTTTTAATATACATAACAGTTACTTGTGGTCCATCTAGTCAGGGGCAAAGTCACTTTCATTAAGGAACTGAGGAAGGCCAGATCATTAAAAATAAATTCTCAAGGTCTGGAGTTTAAAAAACGTTTTGTTTGACAAATTTCCTCTCATAATTGCTGAGTCGCTGAGCATTGATACTAAGTGCTTATCTCTAAATATGGTTGTACCAGCGCTTTTTAACATGTTTAAACAGCTTTTAAACGTTAAACGCTATTAACTGTATTGCCTGTGCTGTTGAGGTATGTGAAATCTGCATTCCAGATGGCTTATTAGATGGGGAGAAAAAAATCAGGTAACACATGCACAACAGATGCGAAAAGAGCACAAATTTTTATAAACCTAGCACCTCTTTGGCAGGAAAGCTTTGTGGGTTATCATATGCCTCATATCAGGTGTACCAACACCGGTCTCTTTTCGCTTGCATTGCAATATATATCCATTGAGATCTATATATATATAACAATGGAACAATGAATCAGTGCTGTCTATGTTCATGCACACGTTTCTGATAATCTTATCTCTCACTGCAGGGCTTACCAGAAAAATTGTTACCATCTGTGGGGTTCTGGAAATTAGTTGTTGTACTCTTTGCCTTACTTCCTAAGAGAATAATCAAGAAAAAAAGTGTGCCGAAGAGTTATGGATGATTTAACAAAGTGATTTGCAGCCGGTGGAATGTTGTCTGTGTCCTAATTATGGGTTTGTGTGTGTCTTCTCCAGGCAGCAGAGAAACAGCTTTTACTTACGCCATCAGCGCAGCGGGTGTCGTGAATGCGGTGAGTCGGGCGTGCCGTGAGGGTGAGCTTTCCACCTGCGGCTGCAGCCGAGCGGCTCGTCCCAAAGACCTCCCGAGAGACTGGCTGTGGGGCGGCTGTGGGGACAACGTCAACTATGGCTACCGCTTCGCCAAGGAGTTTGTGGACGCCCGCGAACGTGAGAAAAACTACCCGCGTGGATCTGTCGAACAGGCTCACACGCTTATGAACCTGCAGAACAATGAAGCCGGGAGAATGGTAAAGAAATATACACACACATCAGTTAATGATCTCTTGATAGATGGAAATTATTGGATAGTAACAAGTATCTCCACAATATCTAGACCCACTCTGTGGCCGTCAAATCCTCCATGATCCACCTAATTTCATTTTGTGCGGCTTGGTTAAGGTGTGTTTCTCCATGATTCACAGCTGTAGCAACCTCTATTGTGATCTTGTGAAATTAAAGCCCAGATGTACACTTGAATGGATAAACACAGCTTTAGATATGTTTGTGCGTGAATAAACCAAAGGCAGCCCTAATGTCTCATGCAGATCACCACAAACACAGTTACTTCATTCTCCCTCTGTTGTTGAGAATGTGTTTACTCTGCTTTACTCTGGGAGCACAATTGTCTTTAGAAGTTAGTTATGTCTGACAAAATCTGATGTTCTCAAAGGTAAAATGAATCATAATTTATTAAAGTGGTGGTGTTAGTGTGTGGTCTACAGTAGTTATATTAAACTTTTAGGGATGTGCAATAACATCTATTTTTTAAATTGACTAATCAGTGAGTTGCCTAAACAGCTAGTTAGTTCACTTACCTTGAGGAAGTCAATTTTTAGTTAAGATACAGTCACATTTGCTGTTGTTTGGTCAGTTTTGCAGATAATAACCAGTTGGTTTAATAGGAATCCACACGATTGGGATTTTTCTTAATGCATATTTCTCAATGTTTTCAAGTTATTTTAAATTATCACATAAAGCTGCTTGGTTAAGTTTCATATGTTGCAACACTTTTGATAACAGACAATAACGTTTAGGCTTGCAAAATGTTGGTACTGTGACCACACTGTTATTCTAGTTTGGATTCTCCTGACTGGATGTGTACTCTTTATAATAAAACAGCATTGAGTATACCTAAAAATATAATCCTTGTGAAAGGACACTTAAAAACAGTGAGAGAAATGATTCAGTGGCCAAAGACATGGATGAATTTCAAAACAGAGTTTCTGTAGCTAGTGCATGGCACTTGCAACATAAAGGTTGTGGGTTTGTTTCTCAGGGAATGCATTAACTGATAAAAGTTGCTGTGGAAAAAAAAACATCTGTTTAAGGCATAGATGCAAGTCAAATTCAAATGGCTGTCTAGCAGCATGCACACATCTGGAAAAAAGCTTGTTTACCTGATTAGTCGGTTGTTGGATGATTAGTCAGTCATCAAGACTTTAACTTTGGGTTTATATATAAAATAGCTGTAGTCTGTGGCATCTCTGCATTTAGAATACAGGCTAATGAGAGCGCTAATTTATTGGAAATGACCAAATGGCGCCCTTGGAGTCTGCTGGGGGTCGGGAAGTCAAAGCGCCACCAGGGATGAAGCGTCCCATGTTTCTCTCAATCAGCATGTAGCTCAGATCTAATCTTCCTTTGATTAATTTAATGGAGTAGTCGATGCCAGAACAAATAGTTTTTTTGTGTTTTTATAAGGTGATGTGTGGTAAATATGTTAAGTCGGGAACGCTCTGACACAGCACATTTTCTTGTTGAACAACTTCTCGCTGTTTTATAGAACAGCTATACGGTGGAGGAATTATTGGAGCGTTTCCAAGTATGTGAGTGTGTGTGTGTCTGGCTCCAACAAACTGTGGCCCCCCTGCCACGTTCAGGTGGGCATAAAACCCTCTCGGAGAACGCATTGCAGAATGTCACCACATCCTGCCAAAACATGCCATCAAGCTGGAATGCGTTCTTCCGTCCCTTTGCGAGTCCCACGCTTTGTCATACCACACCCCGATCCCATCCTCTTTCCCCTCAGTTATTTGAGTGCCTTTAAAACGAAGCAGCCTCATAAAAAGTCCATTTGCCTGCCGGTGTGGGTGCTTGCTCTGCCGCGTATGTTTGTCTTAGAGAAGATGAGTGTATTTAAGGTGTTTACAGAAGAGAGGGCCTCTTTTCTGGAGTTATGGCACATCTGAGATCCCCTGGCTCTTCTCCTGGAGGTTCCCGGAGTTGAGGAGGTCAAGGTCTGGATGGGTTCTGGACATGCACGAGGGCTAGATTATATCTCAATTGAATCCTTTTTGTTTTTTTTTATGAGTTACTGCCACCTGTTTGTTTGGTGGAGGTGGATTTGAAGGTGTGACCTCCGAGACGCCCGCCTCCCTGGTGTTCCCTTTCTGCGGGGCCTGTTTGTTGGAGATTTGTCTTGCTTGGTAAGGCTTAGTCTTGGTGGGCTTTTGTGGAGGCGAAAGAACCGTATCAGATGCCCGTCGGTGTGGAGTCGGGACAGGCGGTGGGATGTAAGGGTGTAGTGAAAGATTCCAGCCCTGTGGGTCACAAAGGCTCGTGACCAAGACTGTACAGAGAGGGAGGAGGCCTACACCCTTTATAAAGATCACCTGCTTCTGTGTGTCTTTCATTCTAAATCAACTGCAGCGGAGACAAACACACACACCTAAATCTAAAGCACTTTATTACGCACTCACACACACATGTAGGCGTAACGCATTTTAATATACTGGTAAGGCTTTTGGACTCACTCATTCAGTGAATATATCTGCATTACTAATGTTTGAATGCTTTTGTGTTCACAGGCACGCATGTTTACTTAGTTACCTAAATGATGACGAACCATATACTTCTCTTTTTTTTTTTCAAGTCAAAAGTGAATGCATCATGCTTCTTATGATGTTATAAAACTAAAGATTTGAAGACATGATCAAGTGCTTAAACTGGTTTTGGTGACAAATAGGAATTTATTTACAAAATGACATTGGATGAAATTAAAAGGGATGCTGAAGGAATACAGCATACATGGGAACTCAAAGACAGTATGGGACACAGAAATCTAGGCAAAACTAAAACAACTTGCAACTTTAATACACCAGCTACATAGTATAAATAATGTCTAGAAATTAGAGTATGTTTTACAAGAAAATAATAATAGAAAATCATCTTTCTGAGAGTCATTAAGAAATTATGGTTCTATTCCGTTTAAAGAAATATGAAGTAAACATGTGAATACATAATGTGCGCACTTTGGGAGTAAAAGTTTGTATGTTGTGTAGTGAAGCACTGATCAAAAATAAATGGAAGCAAACACGATTAAAAATATGTACAGGTTTGTCACATTGTTCAAAATATCATCAATTTATAATTCCTGACAGTATTAAGAACTGTTAGTGTCTCTGTAACTAAATATTATCATTAATCTGTCTAATCTCAAAGTCAAATCAGAATATTCATTGTAAAATGTTTCTGTAACAGCTGCAGAACATATATATTTATAGTTCCACTGTGATTTTGTAATATTTTTTCAAAGAAAAATAATAATAATTTTTAAAACCTTCCCTCTCTGGTTTGTTCACAAATTATGTATATATACTTTCCTTATTTAGGATATATATATTTTTGTATTTCATATATTTTCTAAATTGGAAAACTGAATAAAAAAATATATAAATGTAATATAAAAATGGAGAAAAAATTCTTAATTTCTTTATTTTTTTTACATTGTACCTAAAAATGAAACCGATTTACTTGCAATTTTTGAATGCTTTTACGTTTTTAAAAAAAACCTCTATATTTAAAATATCTCTTTGGGTTTGAGACTTTTAGTCTTTTAGTCCTTGCAACTTTAGGGATCTCATCTATGCATGAACAGCTTGTAACACTCCAAAGAGAAAAGGAAAACTTGAAATTCCATCATATGTCCCCTTTAAATAATGAATACCTCTGATGATGTCCTCAAAGTATTGTTTTGCCAGATTTATTCCCCAATGTGAAGCCATTAAACCTTAAATATAATATAACTACTGTAAATATATATATGAGATACATAGATGGGGCTTTGAAAACTGCTACATTTTCTTAGCATAGCTCAGAGAGACTTGTATTTGTTTACTTTAGATTCTCTTTCCCGTCCCGTGTCTCTTATCTCTACACCTCCAGGGATGTTTGTTTGCGGTCTCCGAACTCCACCCAGCAGTCGACCCAGACCCCGTCTGAGCGTGCTCCATTGTGCGCAGCACCGCATGCGTGTCCCTTCCACGCACCGATGAGCCTGTCTATCCATCACACCTTGGTCACTTGGGCCAAAAAGAGAAAAAAGAGAGAAAAGGAAGGGCATGAAAAGGAGAGAGATGAAAGTGAGGAAGAATAAAAGAGTGAAACGGCAGCCTTTATGTGAACACAGATTCAGTTGGGCGCACATGTTCCATAGAAATGCTCAAAACCCCTTTTGTGTGAGATCATTTGGATGAGGTAGCAGAACTGCCGCTTGACACGCAAGAAACAGCCCAGAATGGCTTGCGTGATGTGGCCCGCTGCCGTGTGGGAAAGTGTGTGTGTTGTTTCTGGATTGCAGACAGGTATGCAGGTAGGGCTGGTGATGACAGAGACTTGAAAGGTGTTGGAACTCCCCTTAATGTCTGTGAGCGAGCAGGTAAAATGGAAGGGGCTTAAACAGCTGCCACCGGAGGGGGGTTGAAGAGCCGTGGCAGCACATCCTCAAAGACGACAGTTAAAAGTTCTCACGTGAGGTGTTAAAGGGAGGAGCACTGCCTGCGCTTAAATGACAGAGACTCAGTGAGAGAAATGCCTTTAATGTTCCCTCGTTCAGGACACTAAACAGACACAAAAGACACCGCAAACAAGACACGTCACAAACCAGGGTGGGAAATGCCCACGCTGGCCACCCAACCTTGTTTGAGCCCAGACGTTTTACTCATTAGCTTGTTTTTGTGTTTGTGGGTGAGACGCGACGCATTCGGTACACCCCGTTGTGGGTGGTTAATGAAAAGTAATAGTCTGTTAATGTTACATGTTAAATAATTCAAAAGGAAAGGGAAGAACAGCCGTTAGTTTAGTACGACAATATGTCGAGCGCTTCTGTATTGATTCAGCTGGGGGTTTCATTGAATTTAATCAGCAGGAAGTCTGCTGTCAGTGGTCTCGGGGCTCTCTGTGTGTTCTAGAACAGAATTACTATTCATCCCATTGTTCTCCAAACGCTCTCACTGTGGCTCTCTGTTTGTAAAAGACCGTAAACTCAAAGGCCTCTGGAGGCCCCGCCAGGTTCAAACGGACTGGTGCACTGAACACATTTGGCCTCTTGAGGGCGCCGTTGTTCCATCGAAGATTATTCTGCCAAGAATAGAAGTAAAGAAATGTGGTTGCTACATTTTTTTTTTTTACATTGAGATTTATACATCACCTGAAAGCTGAATAAAAAGAAAAGCTGAAAGCTTTCCATTGATGTATGGTTTGTTAAGATAGGATGATATTTGGCCGAGAATCTGTAATCTGAGGGTGCAAAAAATCTCAACTCTGTAATTGGCGTTTGATGCACTTGTCAATTTCATTGTCCCCAACACAAACATACATATTTTTAATTATTATATATTTAGATTTATTTTTATTACTATTGTATATAATGCTATTGATTTTATATTTGTAATAGTAATTTGACATTTATTGTTTATTTTATTAAAATAAATAAAATGAATTATTATGATTGTGTTTTTATAATGTTTACATTTTTTATATTTGACGGATCTACTTAACAATATTCATTTACATTTCTAATTATAAATATATGTTTACATTTATACTTTTACTATTTAATGTTTACAAAATACTATTTATTATTATCTTTTATATAATTTACACAAATAGATTTCTTATGTTTCTTTGCAAAGAAAAATTGCAATAATAGCTGGAAATTATAACTTTTTTATAATTATACAGGAAACTGCAAAACAGACATAAATTCATACACTAACATTTTTGGTGAAAAATGATGGCTGATGTGGCAAAATATTATTGATTAGTTTATTATTTCCTGCTGATACTTCCAAACTATCGTTCTTAGAGTTTAGACAATATTAGCCAGTTGAATCATTTTACCAGATGGAAAGTGTGCATCATAAAAGGCATGATTCAGGCAATTTATTTATTATTTTTGTTGCTTATTTGTATAAATAAAACAATGTGGCCAGCCGCCAGTGGAAAGTAAGCATGGAAAGTTTTGGTATTCAACCTGGAAAAAAAAAAAGTTATACTTCCATAATTTGGTGCTGATTATTGTTTTCAAGTATCATTCTCTTGAAAATATTCTCACAAAACCTGTAATTCTTTCTCCACTCACAGGCAGTGTACAATCTGGCCAACGTCGCATGCAAGTGTCATGGAGTCTCCGGCTCGTGCAGTCTAAAAACCTGTTGGCTCCAGCTGGCCGACTTCCGCCGTGTGGGAGAGTTCCTGAAAGAGAAGTACGACAGCGCTGCAGCCATGCGCATCGGCCGAAAAGGCAAGCTGGAACTGGTCAACAACCGCTTTAACCCCCCAACGAACGAGGACCTCGTCTACATCGACCCCAGCCCGGACTACTGCCTGCGTAACGAGACCACCGGCTCTCTGGGCACCCAGGGCCGCCTGTGCAACAAGACCTCGGAGGGCATGGATGGCTGCGAGCTCATGTGCTGCGGTCGCGGTTACGACCAGTTCAAGACCTACAAACACGAGCGCTGTCACTGCAAGTTTCACTGGTGCTGCTACGTCAAGTGCAAGCGCTGCACGTCGCTAGTAGACCAGTTCGTGTGCAAGTAGCAACCTAGGGTCCGGACGGGACGGGACAGACGCCCTAGAGAGGCACTGAGCAATTAGCGGGGGAGGAACGGGACCCTTAACGGACCCAGAGGGGGAACTTAGAGATAATTAAATGTAAAATGATATATTAAATAGCAACAAATTAAAGTATATAAATAAGTGTACGTGTGCCATTGATAGTAATTTAATGACCTTTTCTGACTCAAGAATCAAAAGTTGGACGTCATTGATGAAGAGGAGGCACCGGTGTGATGTTTTCTGGCTCAAGCTGTTGTTCTTTCAATGTTCAGAAAATTCAGAGAGGCACGAACTGTTTGCTTGTTCTAAAAAGAAGAGCCTAAACTCTTTAGAGACTCTAGAAGCGGTAAAGATGCAAAAAGAGGACGGAGAACAACGGCTTGTTGCCCATCGCCTTTTCCAGACCTTCGGTCCGCCGGTGATTCACCTCCACAAACACACTCCACCTTGACGATATCAGAGCTCTTAAGAACCTTGAGTCAGAGAAATGTGGAATTATCGGACTTTGTGTTCCATGATGTCATAAAGATCCTCTGACAAGAACAGAATGCTGCCTGTTACCCGTCACACAAGCTTTTCTGCTAAGAAACCTGGAAAGACGTGTGAAAGATGAAACCAGGAACATTTTTACCTGAATTGGAGCGAAACATACTCACAAAACTTCCTTTATTCTTCCAAAATCATTTGATTTGTATCCTTCATATAGGCTTACAAACGTCTGTTATGAACCTTTGATGCATTTCAGGGGCTCCCATACATCATATCTTGGAATTACATCTAATCTAGAGCAGAGAATATTGTGTTTGTTCTGTCACTGTCTTTGTCATTGTTGGTTGAAACGGTTCAAAGCCTCATGGTAATGAATGTGTCTTCTGGTAAATGAAAACGGGAAGAAAAAAAAATCAAGGCTACATCTACATGATAAGGACTGCAGAAACTATTATTGTAACCAAATACTAGTGGTTCAGATTATATTTTATTAATTGCTTCTCATTTTATACATCGTATGTATTGTTCTGATTAGTATTTTTTGATAAAGAAGCTTTTTACTGGGGATTTATGTGGTAGCAGAAAAGATATTACTGGCCACTGGATGGATCGGGCAATCATAGCCGAGCTCTCCCAATGTCAGGCCACAGAACAAGACAATGAGATCTTTTGTTCATTCATGAATGTTTTGGAGGAAAATTACACTTGTAAATAACAGTCAGTCGGTCATATATGCCATTAACACTTACAATCTCTTTGACATGTCACTCCACAGTTTGTTTGCTGCCCTGTGATCATATGCTTGTTGTGTGTATTCCCCCTCATTCAAACCAGTAATATTAAAAATATGAATAGTGATTATTATCACCTGCTCTGCTGCTTTGCTTCTGTTTAACTCTGTGTGTTTGTTCTGTTTGATTTGTGGAATGACTTCATCACATTTATGACCAGGTTTGATAGAGTGCATAGGGTTAAATTTGCTTAAGTCAATGATATGCTGCTCATATCATTTATTCTGCTGATATGGTCAAGGCTTTTTGGTATCATACATTATCTATGTGTTGTAAAATAAATATAATGCAACCTTTACACTTACACTCAATATTTTTCATACAGCCAGCTATCATGTGATTAATTAGTTAGGGTAGAGGTATATTTCATTTTTGACAGGAATAAAAATTAGGCTTTGAAGGATAGAAGTGCATGTGTTTAATGGATTGTACTGGCATTTAACAAGATACCAATTATTTAGCTGATGAAACGTCAGTTTTAAAAGTTTGTGAGTTGTGAATATTATGTTATCTTGGGGACCCTTATGCAATGTGTGCCTTTTTTAAAGACTCTCAAGTCTCTCCATCAATTCGTCATTTTAAATATGGCATCTGACCTGAAAGGTCTGTGTTGCTCAAGTTGTGATTTCTGGAGAAGTCGCAGGGTGGGGCGGCACTTGCTTTCCTTTAAACCTAACCAAACACCAACATCTCAATTCAAATTCCAGTTTCTTGGTTTACGCCCTGTTTTTCACTGGTCTGGACTAGTTTCAATACTGCCATTTGTCTGAATTTCCCACCACATTATTAGTAGATCAGCTCACTGGATTTGTTATGCAATTAGTAGACATTGGCACGGACTGCCTGTACTGTGTGAACCCTATGCAGGTTGGAAGAATTTCCTCTGGCTCAATACCAGACAGAAAGTATTGACAGGTGCAGATCTGTCTGCATGCCCTCCTCCAACATCTGTTTTGTAAATAGGTGAGTGCTTTTTTTTTTTTATTTGGATTCATTTAATGTTGGGCTGGAACAAATAGGCTTATGTTCCACTTATTTAGTTTCAGATTGGGTTTGTATGGTCAAATGATAAACCATGATCTGAGCTGGTTTAGACTGGAAATTCTCCAGAAAGCTCATATAGGCCAAAACAGGAAACATATAACCACAGATACCACTATTGAAACAAGTGCTTACATTTAGCATTTTTCTGCATTTAATTTTTTTTTGCTTTAATACAAATTTCATATTACAAATAATATGATCAGTAGCAATTCGAGTGAACAGTGGAACTGTTACTGAATTAATATGCTAAACTCTTACTGAATATATATGAATTTTAGAGTTACTGAAAAGTGTGACCTAAAAAAATGCAGAAATTTTCTTGAATTCTTAAACGTATTCCATATTTTATATTTTTAAATCCTAAAACTTTGTTTATTAAACATTAAATTATACTTTGATTGTTGTCATAAACATTTTTTTATGTAGTAACGTATATTCTCATCTAGACTTAAGACTTGATTAGTGATAAAGCCTGGTCAAAGCCTGGGTATAATTTCTCAATAAAGATCATAGTACATATTCTCTATAACCTTTGTCATCGATTGCATCATTAGTAAATCAAGCAGGCTACTTTCCAACATTGCACAGTTAAACTGTTAGCACTGATATCATATCTAAACAGCTGATAGGCAGGGATGTCATTGCAGTGCATATCCTCTCTTTCTGTGATGCAAATATTTCAATCTGTGTAATCGATTGCACAAAATCTGAGCCTTCAGTTCATCACAGGCCCATGACAGCAAGGTTGTTAACATTATAGATATTGGGGGACTCAAGAGTCTTCCTCAATATTCACAATAGCAGTCAATCAATATGGTTGTTTAAAGATAGATTTGTAAACTTTGTCTAAATTCCCTCTCATTCTTATAAATATTTGGTTTCATCCTTATATGACAATATCTTAATGGTTGTCACTAATATTTTTCAAAATGAATAAATTAAGTTATTATTGAAATAGGTAATATTTACATATTAATGTATTCATTTAGCATACACTTTTATCCAAAGCCACTTACAAATGAGGACAATGGAAGCAATCAAAAACAACAAAAAGATATATATATAGGCTATATATATATATATATATATATATATATATATGACATGTAATACTAGCTTACTCTATTCTTTTTCTATTCCGTTTTCTTTTTATTCATTATATTATTTAAAAACCCTTTATATATATATACACACACACACACACACACACACACACACACACAGTGACGGTGAACAAAAAGAACATCAGCAACAACAAAAAAGGAAAAAAGGAAACCCAGAAACAAACAAGTTACCCCACGGACTACAAATCCCGTTAAACCGGTCAGCCTGAAACTCGGTCACGTGACCTATCCGCGCATTCTGATTGGCCACTCTGCCCTCACGCGAGGGGCGTCACATTGAAACGCAACCATATCCAGAAAATCCAGCCACAGTCAGTCAATCCACTAAATCCGCAGCGCCGCTCCGACAAAAACACACGCTTGAAGGACAACCCCTTGCAGTTTACGCAGACAGGTGAGTAAAAACCCGACACCCACATGTAGTCGTTAGAGTATATATAAGAGTGTTTCTGACTGTATTTCTTTGCTAATGAAGTTATTTGTGTCAATATTGCTAGCTGACTAGCTCCCGTTGCTACGCTGCCTGGAACGGTCCGTCTGTTGTTTTCCAGCTTTTTTTCTTAACGGGAATTTGATTTTAACGACTAAACAGATCATTATATTATCACAAACGCGTCTAAAAGCTTCTGAAGAACGTTATGAATCTGATGAAAGAAAGTGTGTGGTCTAAACCCTGTGTATGAGTCACTTTCAGACTTGTTTGTGTCAGTCTCTGAGAGGTGAGTGAGTCCACTGATGGGGCTTTTGTTTGGAGTTGTCATGCTCGTCTTGTTTTTCCAAGTTTTCGTGCCCATAAAGAGTTCTGTCTGAGTTTCGCGACGATAGAAGATGCTGTTTTTGTTGTTGTTGTTGTTGTTGTAAACAAAGCAGCTTCGATTTAAAGGAACAGTTCACCAAATTAAACATTCTGTCACACTTCACTTACCCATGTTTTTGCAAATCCGTTTGAGTTTCTATCTTCCTAAAAACATAAAAAGAGATGTTAGGCAAGTTGGTAACCTTAAGTCACCAATCACTTCGAGTTGATGTTTTTCCAAACACAAAGAAAGTGAATGTTGATGGTGAAGATGCTGTCATCTTCCCTAACATCTCCTTTTGTGTTTTGCGGAAGACCGAAAGTCATACAAGTTTGGAAAAACGTGAGGATGAGTAAATGTTGATGGACTTGTAATTTCTGGGTGAACAAACATTTTAAATAACGGGATTGAACTGGTAGAGATCAAATGATGATGGATTTAGTGGAGGCGTTTTTTTTTTTAAATAGTGGCAATGGAAAAAAATTGTAAGCATTCCAGTTGACGTCTGTGTTTAAGCGTCAAAGTGTGAAAATGTTTGACAGCTTGCTGTTGATCTTATTGACTTGTCAACACCGCAGGCATTTCTGACCTACTTTTCTTTTCCCTCTCATGAGTACACAAGGTCCTTCTTATTTTTTACATTCTTGTGAGGATGAATTCCCTCAGTCCATTTCAGATCCACTTCAATGTCATATTCCTGCCCAGTCTTATGGTTGGTAGAGATAGACGTTAATATTTAATAAACTCAACTGATATTTCTTCTTTTTAGTGTAAATGTATTATTATTGTTATTAATTTGCTTATTTTTATGTTTTTGTTTATTGATAAATCCTATAACAGTGTTATTCTCAGGTGAAGTCTGTATAATTACTCAACTTTTTAAATAACATGTTTTTTTTAAGTGATACAGCAATTAGTTTACAGTTCAACAGGCGAAAAAGTATTTTTCATAAAACAACTTTCTGATAAAAAACCTTAATTCATATATTTTTATTGTTGTGATGTAATGATCACTTAGTTATTACTGTATCAAAAAGCAGAAATAAAACTTTCTTTTGCATACACATTATGAAACATTTAAAAAAGATTCTGTATTGCATTGGTCATTAAAAGCAATATCAGTTGATCACTACTGTTGCAACTAGCAGGCAGCATGTTATTTTTATTACCATCTACCTAACTCTCTGTGTTTTTTGTAGCAAGATAAATCCCTGTGTGCTGTACTTTGGATATATGTTCCAGGACAGCTAGTCATCTTGAAATAAATTGACTATCATGGGACAGAAGTCTTGCTTCAAGCCAGTTGTACTTCCAAATAACTGGCAGCCTCTCTCTCATGCATGGGATGAATGCTAAATATAATAGTGTAGTTGATCTCTACTACTAAAAAGTGCATCATCTTTTTTTGGTTGTTGGCGAGGGACCCAAAACAGTGTCTCATTGGCTATAAATCGAGCCTGTGCTTGTCAAAGCTGCCTGTCATCAGGCAAGTGTCTTAGACCAAACACTTGCCATTTCAAATTGATTTTGCCTGTCTGTGCATTAGGGTTGTGCCGATAGACTAATGTATGGTGTATCGACGATAGTCAGAGATATCGACATAAGCGGATTTCTCTGTCAATAATCAAGACGATATTAGGCCCATTTTCCTATTAATGTATTAGATTATAATAATAATAACTATTATTTTTATTAGGCTGCTTATTATAATTCGGCTATCAAACTGCCCAGCTATTTCACTACATCACCGCAGTTCACACACACACGCACGCACACACAAGCGTGAGCGCAGGAGGATTAGATCCTCTAGTTGCTGAAGTTGTCCGCTTTGACTCTGATAACTTGTTAAATCCATGAAATGAAAGAGATAGAAAACGAGGAGTTGGTGTCCCACACATTTAATGGCTGCTACACGACAATGCGCTCTTCTCATACATAAGAGATTAACTCTTTCTTGGCGTTACAAATGAAATAAAGACAAAATAATAACAAGGTGGCAGAGTGAATTTATCAGCCATGGTGGTTCTCACGTGGTCCTTCTCTTAAATACTTATCACTTAACTTAAAACGCACACTATGAGGTGATGACGTAGAAGGACTATGTGAGAACCACTGTGGAAGATAAGTTCGCTCTGCCGCCTTGTTGTTATTTTCATGCACACCGGACTATATTGTGATGCATGCAAAATACTGAGTTTTGGCCATTACAAAGTCTCCATCTACAAACAGACGTACATCATCTGCAGATATAAGGTATTTCACAGATTTGTCACAGGACACGCGATATGACAGTTGTGTCTGACTATATATGAGCTAGCTGTTTTAAATAAAGTATTTTTATATTTAACGTTAGTTTATCAGTATGTTTTCGATTATTGGTGTTTCCATAGGCTCTCTCTTGCGCACCTGGGCAGTTTAAAACACCAAATAGTTATGTTACAAAGAGTCTCTCTCTTGCTACACCCATGCTCGATATTATAGAGTATCGTCGATCTCTCGGGCTGACGATATGACTATTTGAAAAATGACCATATAGCCCAACATTCCTGTGCATCAGGAAAGTGACAGGCACTCTTTACAGTCCTCTCATTGGCAATCGGTCCATATTGAATTTATGCACCTGACTTTTTTTTTTTTGGACTTCTGTTTGCTGTTTGTTTTTGGAATGCAATTTATCGCTAGACCTGATATTAAAGAACCAATTACCTATTAAGAGAAAACTGTTAATGTCAGTCAAACCGTTGATAGGTCCATCTCTATTATAGTATCAGCAGTAATTGTGGGTCTCTGCAGTGGGGAAAGACACCTTATAAGAGAGGCTGATTGTGTGCCATTGATCGACAAAGCAAACATCTTTTAAATGTCAAGGGAGCCGCTCAACTCCTGAAAATCTTCATTGATTTGGTTTGGCTTGTGGTAGGTATTAGGGCATAAACTGTTTAAAACCAAAGTATGATGCACTGTGTGGCACATCAGCATGTCATTCCTCACTTCCCATAATCTGAACAAGGTGGGATGACGTTGCCAAGACGACCGTCTCCACTGTGGCTCATCCTGTCTGTGTAGATAATGTACTGGAAAGCTGCTCAGTAATCCATGTCATTTTGCCTTAGTCTGTTCATTTTGAAACCAGCAGTTTCTTTAGTCCACTATCTATGGTAAATTTGAGGTTTAGGCAAAGCGCTCTATTTTGACCTTGGTCATACTGGTTTGCACATGAGTTGGACCTCTGTCAAAGCAAATTAAGCATTTGACAATCTGGTATGTCCGAGGAACATGGTCAGGTGTGAAGGACAGGTTAAATTTATTTCTGCATCATGACTTGTAGTTATTATTATCAGTGTCAAGCTAAAAAAAAAATTTGGTCTGATTTAGCATCGGAGGAGCTGAGGATACTTTTTTTCTATATAGATTAGTAGTTGAATTTTCCTCTTTGACTCTCACAAAGGGCCTCTTCCTCTCTGACAGAAGTTCAGTGCTGCGCTAGTGATCAGCTCTGGTCTCATGACCGAAAAACGGCACACAAAGGCACCTCTGACCCCCCTTTTTTACTCTTTTACCCAGTCACATGACACACACACATAAACGACTGGCTCCAACAACTACTTTTGTTTGGGTTTCTCCATTCCCTCACTTGTTTTAGACATTTTTTCTTCAGTCAGTAATCCTCAGGAAAATCAGATGTTGGAGCTGTGTGTTTATGTATCTTGTAGGGACATGTTAGTTAGCACCAGTGAGGTCTCTTTGAATATTGGTGGGATGCTGAACAAAATCAAAGTAAAAGGTACCAAAATTACCAAGATTTTTTTATTTTCTTTCTCTCTCGCTTTCTGAAAATCAGAATTAGGCTCCCCACTGTCAATGAAATATCAGATATTGTGAAACTCTGATTTTTTTCAGCCCGGGGTATTTTTTACTGAATCTTTTATCCAGTATTATTAATATTAAATATTATTTATTTAAAAATGTTAAAATATTAACAAATGTTTTATATGTAATTAAATGGTAAAATTTAATTATTAGTATATTAAAAATATAAATAAATTGTTTTAATGTTTTGTATTTATATATTTTAAGTACCATTGTAATATAAGTTTATAAACTAATGTAATAAAATCTAAATTGCTCTTTGAGTGCCTTCTATATAAAATGTATTTTTTTATTTTTATTTTTTTAAGTTACTTAATCACATACAGCATGAAGACTTATGTTGATTTGGGCTGTCGTGTTGAATTTAGATCTTGAGACTAGATAGATTTTGTGTGTGCATGAGATATTATCAACAGAAATGGAATTCTCAAGCATTCCCTACACACAGTCACATGCATGTGATCATACATGATTCACTGAGTTTGCAAAGATCTGTCACATTCCTGAGGTTCATCTGCTGCCAGAACATAAAAGCTGTGCTACAATTCCATGAATAACCACTTTTACTTTGAATTTGCGTTTTGACCTTTTGTAAACCGAGAGGTGGATCCTGTCTATCATAATGCAAGCATTTCTCTGACCAATTTAGTCATCAAGTGATGGTATAGCATGCAACATCATGTCTTTGCAGCTTATGAATTTGTTGATCTGTAGGTGTGGTCTAGACCGTGTTCTTGCGTATGTGTCTGTCTCAGTCTCTCCCCTTTTACAGTGTAATAGTGATTAATTTCCTTCATGCCCACTCTTGAACAACAGCTGATGCTGCAAAAAACATCCAGCGTCAAGTGGGCATG
Source organism: Carassius auratus (assembly GCF_003368295.1). NCBI lineage: Eukaryota > Metazoa > Chordata > Actinopteri > Cypriniformes > Cyprinidae > Carassius > Carassius auratus. The sequence goes on from NC_039246.1 coordinate 12,720,083, forward strand.
GTTCCATGGACAAGGAGAACATGACACACAACTTATGCCACTTTTCCACTGCATGGTATGGCACGGTACAGTTCTGTTTTGGTTCACTTTTGGGGGGTTTTCCACAGGGTACAGTACCTGGCACCTGGTCCTTTTTTTAGTACCACATTGGTTGAGGTTCCAGTTGAACCATACCATTACCAAAATGTGACATGTAAACTCTGCTGATCACGGATTGGCATGAGAGAGTCATCTATACCTGCGTCACTGAACATGCGGCACAAACACAAAAGAACCGCTAGATTTAAAACTCAGCTGTTTCTGTTGAGGAAGTATAGACGTTCCTCTTGTTGGAAGAGCGGATCCAGTGAGAGCTTGATGGGACAATGTGGAATGAAAAGTTTTTCACGAGTCATGGCAGTAGAGGCTGTGCAACAATAATAACATGTGAATAATCTCACCCACTCTAAAGCAGTACTACTAAACTGCAGTGGAAACGCAAGCCGAGTCGAGCCGTGCCGTACCACGCAGTGGAAAAGCGCCAATACTGTTCTAGACTTACTTGCTCTGATTGCTGTTCCCCTTTTGCATCTTGCAAGTTGGCCTCATGAAATGCTTTCTTCCCATTTCTGGAGAGTTTTCCAGCAGTCAGAGATTGTGGATGTATGCATTTTTAGGTTTTGGAGAAGGTACAATGGATCTAAGTGATAGTGCATGTAGTTGTAAAAAGAGACAGATGTAGTTTTAAGTCTGATGTCATGGATCAGCGACACTCTCTCAGGTGTTCTGTGACAGTTCTAGCAGTGCCAGCGTAAAGACTGCCATCCTTCGAGATTGAAACTTGTCTTTGCAGATATGGAATTGCTGACAAATTCCCGAGCTGTGACAATTTAGAGCTGAAAACACAGAAAAGTCAGCTGGCAGTGTTGGTCAGCTGTTTGAGTGGCAAGAGAAAATCAATTTCAAATGTCATTTCTTTCTTTTTTTCCCTGCTATGCACTTTTGCTAGCTGGTGTCTCAATTGATTTACTTCTTTCTCAGTATCTTTTCTGCAGAAAAAGTCTGAGCTACACAATAGAAATTGACTACCTGATTCTTTGGTCGTGTTTTTTGTTCATAAATAGATTTTCCGCGATATCTGTATAAGTGTGTTTAAGCTTTGTTCCCAGGAATACTGGTGTATATACTGGAATATCCGGTGTATTTATTTGTTGATCGATACAGTATAGATGTATGTGTCCACATGTTGCCAAAAGACTCTATCAAGACTCTATCAAGAAAACTCGATGCCTGGCTGAACAAAGTTGCTTACAAAGTGCAACAGAACATAAGCTACTCCGATGACACGGACTCATTCAATTATTCACTGCATAATCTGTTATTTGAGGATCGAGTGAGTGAAGATGTATTTGAATGCACCGGTTAGAAACTAATTAGGAATTAATGCTGCGTTTTTTTTTTTTCTACCAAAATAAAAGCTCAATAGTTTACCATTTTAAAGAAAAAATTAATTAATAAATAAAGAGATACCAATATTAGTACTGCAGTTTTATCTGAGACATTTGATATTTTTTTTTACCAACATTGTATAGCTGTACTGAATGATAAAAAATTACTTACAATTTGTTCTGACTGCTCAAAATGAGACCCTTCAAAAATCAGATTTAATCATTTCATACATCATGTATGCAGCTTTATCCATCAGATTGCTTTTTTGTAATCTTAACATCAGAAAAACACAAGTTGTCTGCAAGGCAAGACTCAACAGCTATAGGATTGCATGCGAATATGACACTCATGTTAGAGTTAACTGATGTCAGAGCCATTGACATTGATGATTAACTGATAATAATGACCGATCCTCCCCACCCTATGAAGGGAAGGATGGATAGATGTATGCAGACATTGAAACTGCTTGTATCAGTTTTCTCCTCAGGCACAACAGTCCTGCACTGCAGGTCAAGGAAGCAAAAGGGGTCAGTTTCACACTCCAGTGTGTCACATGATACCAAAATGGTTTGTGACACCAGAGAATGCACAGAACTTGAGAAGATGAGGGCATCGTCTTGTTTTTTTTTCCAAACTGGACACATAACACCTTGCAATTAGAGTTTCTAACTGAATCTGATTTCCTGGCTTGTGAGCTAACAGCTGTTGCCACACTTTTTATTTACAAAAGGAGTGAAACTCCAAGCAGACGATTGCTGTCAGTTTCACAGCTGTGGCTGTAAAGCCTCTCGCTTCTGTGAACTTGGCAGACTGCTCAAGGCTTGCAGCTGATACCAACTCAAATTAAACGCACTTCAGGCTGGGAGAGAGCATTTGAAGGCGAGGGCTGATTTCAGTTGTCGGTCAAATGCTGTAGATGTGGTACAAAAACCGGGCTAATCTGTATTTTGTCAGAATGTGGATGAGGATTGCTAAGAGATCCTGATTAGCCTTGTTAAAATATTCTCTTTTTATCATTTAATGCTTAAGCTTTGAACACCAGATTAGTTTTTTAGCATGACTTGACACAATAAGCGACACTGAACCTCAGGTGATCGGTTTTAACTCAAGTGCCCTTGTGTGGTGCGAGCACCCTGGAAGGACCGCAGGGGTTGCAACATCTGATTGCTGTACTCAGGATGAAATTATTGCATTTTTAGCTTGGATTAAGGCTATGTCAGCTCTTGCACAGACGTTTTTGACCCACTACTAACAAGCAGCATCACCGATTTCAAAACCTGTTTTGAAACAGGATTTATTAACTTGAGTTCTCCTTACTCCATTCATAAAAAGCCCACTGAGCCGTTACTCTTATGTCATTTAAAACCACAGCTGATCAGATGCATAAATTCTCAATCGTTGCAGTCACATGTATTTATCTGCCATCTAACCCCATACTTTTAGCAAGCAGAAGTAAATGGGCATTGATTGGAGCCAGTTTATATATTTAGCTGCTGCTATTTCAGAGCATATGATTTGGCAAACGTATGGTTGTTAATTACAGCTGTATCAAGTAACAAGCCACTTGTGCTAATTAAGGAAACATAATGAATGTGGACTTACGAAGAGTACCGTTCAAAAGTTTGGGGTCAGTAAGATTATTGTATCTTTTAGTTTGTTATATTTAATGTTATTTCTTATGTTTTTACCAGGTCCATAAGCGAGTCTCCTGTTCTGCTGTGAATTCACGGAGGACAGTTTTGGAGTTGAGTGCCCTCTGGGTCCAGCAGCATTAAGAAAGAGCAGCGGCAACAGGAAGCAAGCTGGACGGGGGGGAGGTGAGGAAGGACGAAGGCGCCGACTTTGTCCTGAGACACAGAGTCTGTACCAGAAGTGATACTACTGACCCCACCCACACTTCAGACGGCCCAGACACCATGAGTGCCAGCGCAGATCACCGATTGGAAGGCCCCGCACATAATGGGGTGAGTGCAGAACCACAGAGTCCATTACTGTTTACTAATGAAACTGGTCAGCTTTTATCAGACTTGATCAACCATCCTGGTCCCTAGATATTGGCATTGACATAAAAGACATATTGGTCAACCACCGCTCCTGTTATTTATGGGAGTGAGGCATAATAAAGCATAAAGTTAGAGAAGTTTGAAGCTTCCTTAACCTTGGTAAAACATGAACACACAGCTTTGAGTGCTTTCTATCAGTTTAATCAAATACACCAATAAATTAGATCCTGTGACAAGTAACTGCAGTTCATTGGTTTGTAGCAACTTGGCACATTAGAAATTATTCTGTCACAGGTTTGTAGATCCTTTAACAAAGCCTTATTTGATCAGATTTATTACGCTTAGTATAAAAGTGTATAAACCATAAATTGCCCTTATTTATAGCAAAGGACACAGAAACATGCATTTCATACACATTGAAATGCATGTATATGGTATTATAGGATCACAAGTAGCTTATATTGGTTGATTATAAATAATTCTCACTCAATAAGATAAGTGCACTCACTTGAGAACTCAATGGACTGTTTATAAAAGCTAATGAACTATTAATGGATGCTTTACAGTGACTGCACACACTCTAATTTGCATCTGTAGGTAGTTATGGTCCCAAAGATTAACAGATTCATCATTTGAGGTGTGTGTATAGGAGAACTGCTTAGGGATCATGTGCCTGTGCGTTATTTGTTTTTGTGAGCTATAATTACTCATCACAGTTCAGTATAGACAGAGAAAGTCTCAGAGGAGTCTGTATGGGCTCAAAAGGTTGTGAAAGAATCTATGGAGGAATACAGATTGGTTTAGATGAGGGTCGTAGGAATATGCTTGGGGAGAAAGAGACTGTTACATTCAAGTGGCTGAGTTGATATTTTCCTGTTCATTTGGTTTGATATTGCTTTGTTTATCTTACATGCCCAGTTTTGAATAATTCGTATCCACGTCTCTACATCTGCTTCATGTTACACTGATATGCAGATAGCTCTAACAGTGTTAGGAGTTTTAAAGAGGACTCTTTGTATTTGCATGAGCTGTCTGTCTCTGTTATTTGCATGCCTCCAACACAAATACACACAATGGTTGTCTGTTGTGTAATCTGAAACGGGCAGCATTTGTGTAAGGCATTGTGAGCCACATGGCGGTTGGCTTCCGAGGCTATGGCGTGGTGTGGTCAGACAGGACAGGTGTAAAACTATCCCATCCCTATAGCAGATAGGCTGGCTTTTCGGGTAAAGGTAGATCCACGACAACATAGCCAGGATGATGAAATTTTAAACAGTCCTCAGGACATAGTAATAGACACTGTTCTGTGTTTATTTTGCATCATGTTTCTGGTGGATGTGGTTGAGTTTTCGTGTCAGTTTAGGACTACTGAGATAAATCAGTTTTAATTTTAATGAGCGTTTAATTGGATCATATGTCCATCAGTACACAGGAGAGACTATGGCATGTGAGCAGACCTTGAAAATGAGAATCAACTATTTTCCCCTTGAGTAAACCATAATTGTCCTGGTTCACAGAACCAGCTGTAGAGTTTACACCTTTTTGCATAAAATTTGAATGTTTTCCCCCCCTTGCTATTTGAATATGTCTTAGTCATTCACAGAGGACGCATACACACTATATTTTCTTTAAAAATGTTGGTCAAGGTCCAATCAGAAGAATCTGGTGGTAGTAGGATAAGCATATTTAAACATTGAAAATTACGTTTATTGTAATATTTCTACTCTGAGAAATGTTTTATTCTGTTGATACCCATTAAAGATTTTTTTTTTTAATCAGGTTTATTCAAAATGTTATTTGAAAAATTTGTTTATTTAATAACTCGAGTAGGTTTTTCTGCCATAAAGATAGCCAAAGAAGGTTTTAATCAAACAAATAAATACACAAACAGCATGGGATGTAAGTTAATAAATTTATAAATGCACCTTTTTTTTTTTTTTTTGTCAGTTCCACCTTGCTGTTTTAACTCTTGAATATATCTTGTGTGACCGGTCCCATAATTCTCTGAAGAAATATTCTACATTCCTCATGTTTTCTGTTTTGACTTACTGCTAAAAAAACATTGCTTTAACATGGAATGCAGTGGGCCATACCGTAAGCTTATCTCTTCCGCTTATCAAAGCTTGCTCTGAAGCTCACTACACTAATACAAATTCACCTGTAAACTGGGTTATAGGTCACAAAACAACTGCTAAACACACCTGTTTTCGTGTAAGGCATAAAGCTACAGGAGATGATTCTCTCATATTTAAGTTTTAAGTAAAGCTGCAGTATTAGGGTTACTGTTCTTAATGAGAGAGGGTGGATTTCATCTGTTTGCTTTATGATCTTTGGTTTTCCAAAGGTAACAGGTTGTTTTCCTCTAATCTGCAGCTTTACCTTGGTGCTATGCAGTGGTGTCAAAAGTATTGGCATTCATTACTCAAGTAGAAGTATAGATACTAGGGTTTAAAAAGACTTTTGTAGAAGTTGAAGTATCAGCTCAAGCTTTTTACTCAAGTAAAAGTGTAAAAGTACTGGTTTAAAAAACTACTTAAAGTATAAAAGTAAAAGTAATGTAAGGGAAAAAATGCCATTAAGAACAAAAGCTTGGGCCGCGCCACAGGGGCCTATTGTGAACTACCCCACCTCCTAAAAAAACAATTTTCTAAACGCTATAATGACTATAATGTTATATTAAAATGTTCATGTTGAAAAATTTGGGATCCACAAGGCTACCTGTTTCAGCTGCATATATGCCCACTGAAAATGAACACATTTTAGTAAAATGCAAATACATTAAAGAGCTAGAGATATGATGACTAGTTGCCAATACGTATTGTTATGGTGCAAAAAGTCAATCTTCAGAGGCATGTCATCAATAAGCTTTAATGGAATGTAAATGTACATCCAAGATTAGCTGCAGGAATCTGTGCGGGGAATGGACAAGAACATTGGTGCAGGCTTAGTAACAATTACACTTGTATTGTTGTCTATATACAATAAACATTATAGTGCTGTCAAAATTAATGCTGTAAAATGATAATTTATTAAAACGTCTCGCTACCAAACTACCTACAGTAGCTTAATTTGTGGAGGAGGAAGAGGAAGCACCCATTTGGTAAATGAGCCAGTGAGAAATAATAACTTTTAAGTAGGGTCCAGTGCCTTTTCGATACTTTTAAAAGGTACCGGCTCCTAAACGGTGCTGAACCGATACTTAAAAAAAAGAACCTCAAAAAAACTATGGATAACTTTGAAGAACATTACAAATATTTTAAATAAATCCATAGCTTTCACCTTGGATTCTCTCATTTCCCAAGTTGTGCTTCCCTTAATCTAAGGCTAATAAATGTATTTCACAGTCTGGGCCATTATTTAATACAAAAGCACACATAATGTTTCTACTGTATCTCTGTCACTCTCTCTGATATTTAGTTAAGATGAGTGCTGTCTGTTACTGTCTTTAATCAGTCCTGTGAATTACTGTATGCTCATTCTTTATAAAGTAGCAACAATGTCATTTTTAAAATACAGTACTGCGCAAGTCTTATGGAAAAATTAGTATTTTCACCTCAAAAAAGGGTTTTAAGCCAGTTATTTATATCTTTTGCTGTAGTGTGTCCATAGGAAATATCAGTTTGCCATTAATTTTAATAATAATCTAGTGCGATTTTGAATGCACAAGCAGTTTGACAATGGCAAAATGAATGTTTGGAAATGTAAACTGATATTTTCTACTGACACACTACAGCAAAATATATAAATAACTGTCCAAACACCATTCTTTTAAGTAAAATTACTAACGTGCCTAAGACTTTTGCACAGTAGCTATTGTATGTAAAAAAGTACGTATGATTCTATTAAGTATATTTAAATACATGCAATTAAAGTATGTGTTCGTTCATATGTGTTAAGGGCTAGATTTTCGCTGGAGGAAACGGCTGTTTAGTGATGAGCGGTGAACAGCGAAAACAGTAGATGAGAAAGTGACTGCTTCTTCGTGACCTTTTGTAAACTGTATTTATGGCAAAGAACTGCACAGAAACGGATATTCTAACAATCTATCGATAAACACACACCTTGTGTCCTCTGTCTCTGTTTGAGCTCGCGCTGCTCCGCCGCGGTCTGCGGATTGAAGAGCGCCCTGAAAGACGGGAGGAGACCGGTCTGACGCTGGTTTCATGTGAAATTTAAGCGGACTGACTCTGAGGCGATCGGGTACCGGTTCCATACCCAACCCTACTTTTAAGAAATATATTTTTTGATAAACGAACCCAAACCTGTCTATGTCCTGGCTGGACTGTGATGTGATTTGTGTCACGTGCAGGTGCGATGGATTGCGTACAAACCAATAGGGTGTCGGAATGGTATATGTTTATACTTCTCATCCAACCACAATCAAATTCACTCCATCCGGATGGCGCAATTTATCTGGATAGTTTTTTATTTTTATTTTTTTTGAATGATGAAGCCGGAATGAAAACAAGCCGAAATGAAATAGCAGTAACGAATCTATTTTTAAAATGTAAGGAGTAGAAAGTACAGATACTTGCGTGAAAATGTAAGGAGTAGAAGTAAAAAGTCGGCTGAAAAATAATTACTCAAGTAAAGTATAGATACCCCAAATTTCTACTTAAGTACAGTAACGAAGTATTTGTACTTCGTTACTTGACACCTCTGGTGCTATGGCAACAGTCTAGTTAGATGATTGGTTTTTATATGGCAACAGCAGGAAGACTGGAGATCTATTGGTTCCACAAGGTCAATTTTTAACCAGGAACTACTTGATTCTGTTGATTGGAAGACAGCAATTTTGTTTCCTAATAAAGGGGGTAAAGTTAAACATCAGTCAGTTGAATCACTTTTATGGGATGATGTCATGTGTGACCTCTTGCCAGTGCATGAACTCAGCCATCTGGTGGACTAAAAATGGTTTAATTCTTAAGATGTACGACTCTGATAACTCAGTCTCACCACACACAGTCAGAACTTCCTCTGGTGCTTTTTCAGTTTGTGGTATTTCTATGCTATTTCTTGTTCTTCTTTCTAATCAGTGACACGCAACCATTAAAGTGTAGCCTAATTGCACTTAATTTCTGAGGAAGCCAAACTAGAGAAGTGCATTTGTCAAATGATCTCAATTAAAGTCTAAATGTCTGGTTAATATCTGTCTTCCCAAACTGTTGAGTTCCTTAACAATTACTTGTGTTTATTATCAATGTTTTGGTCAACGAAGTAACCTATGCTCTTGTAATTAGTTTGATCATTCCCATGTTTCTCTTTCTGGAACTCAGGAAGGGATATATTTTTGGATAAAGAGCATTATTAATTCAGGCTTTCTGTCCCTCTAGGGATTCAGTCGAAAAATCTGTTTTTAAGTTGTTTGTCTGTGTGCACGTGAAGCGAGAGTTTGAGTAAGCGTGTCAGCATCACATGCGTGCGGCAACACTGGCAATGGGGTTAGTCTGTATAAAGGTCAGTTCCTGATTGAGCAAGAAACTGTGTGGAACATGTGATGTTTATCGTGGAAAGGAGAGGACTGAAGACTGGTGAAAGGAAAGAAGATCAAGAAGAATAGATGGCCTTGGGTCCCCCGACTCTGTGGTTTTAAACGTGGTGTTAAGAGCCTGGTAAGGAGAGCATGGAGACAGAATGGCAATTACAGTAGGATTCCTAGCAAAAGACAGACGAGGTGGAAAATGATTCCTGTGGGACAGTGTCTCCCCACACAGTCTTGCTCCCATAAGGGGTTTCTTTGTAAGTGGTGCTTGTTACAGGAACCTGAGAGTTTGGATGGCAAAAAAGTTTTGTGAGTATCCATGTAGTGTATATAAGGCCAATCTTACTGTAACAAAGGTTATCTACGTGTGCAATTTAAGAAGGATGAAAATGAAAACATGAGATTCTGTTGTTGTTCTCTTTACACTTTGTACGTTCATGTGATGTATTTTTCTGCTGGCCTTAAATGATTGTTATCAGTCACAAATAGTGCCGGTCAAACCTGCTTAACTGGATTGCATTCTGCTTTCAAAGAACCAAAGGACAAATATGTTGTTTTGCAGGACAAACGTTTCAGGCTGTAAGCTCAGCTGACATAAAGTTGATCAAAAGAGACATTTATAACATTACAAAAGATTTCTATTTCAAATAAATGCTGTTCTTTTCAAATTATAAAATACAATTTGAACCTTTTAAAATCCATTTTATATTATAATAAAAGAGCCAATCGTTAATTGGTAAAGTCATCACATTACTGCAGCTGCTGTTAGAAGTCCTCTTTAAATACGTTTTTTATAACGCTGTTTGAGCAAAGGTCACATTTATTACAGTTGTTGTCAGATGTCTTTGATTTCAAATATGAAATTTAATCATAAGCTTAGTGAACAGTTTCGGAGAATTTGATGTTGATGAGTTGCACTTGCATGCCCGAGAGTGACATGACTTGTCTTAAAGGACATTGGACCTTCCAGGTTTAAATGTCTGAAAATAATTAAGAGTGGAAAATATTAGTTAGAAATGATTGTAATCACATACATTACTTGTAAGTACCTGAAATAGTTATGTTTCTTATTACATTTGATAACTTGTAATCTGTTTCCTTTTGCAATTCCAAAGTAACCTTCTTAACACTGTCCACCATATTACTGTTTTTACTGTGCTTTTGATTCATACTTGTTGAGACTTCCTTCTAAAACATGAACAAATGTCCTTCTAACCACCCCAAAATGTTGACTGTTAGTTTTTATGGTAGCATCTGACCATAACTTAGCTTATCATATGTACATATACTTTGGAGGAATGTGAGAGGAGTTAAATGACTTGTAGATGTAATAAAATGTTCTGGTTCAGAGATACGCTGGTGCTGTAGCTGAACTGTTGTAGCTTCTGAACTGTACTAAATGAGACACCGTGGCCCTCCCACTGAGACTGTGCCATTCCAGGGACTAACAACAGGACGTTCCTAGCAATCCAGGAATTGAAATGTGAGTCATATTCCTATCAAACCCGAGCTACTTTGCCAAACCACAGCTTCAGTTGTTTGTCACTGAACACATGCCCCTCTCTCTCAAAATGTCTCATAAGGTATTTCAAAGTCACCTAAGAGTGCGTCATATGTGCTACATTATTTTTATATTACCAGTGATGAGGTGCCAGCACGCTTGGTGTAAATATTTTGACAGTCTTCACACGGCTGTCTATTGAAGTTTGAGCGGTGTGTACAAGCATAACTTCTTACACTGTTGACTTAATGAGGTCATTTAATAATGGAACATACCTTCACATGAACCTTCACACTTTTTTAAAGTGTCAAATGATTAGTCCCATATCTTCCTTGTTTAAAATAGCTACATCTGTGACATACGTTTCGATGAGCAGTTGGTTTCTGTTTTCATCCTGCTTTAACTATAACCTCCATGTTGCTGTATTAAACATCAAATATGGTATAATTAATTAACGCTGTAAACTTGTGATGTTGCATGCTGTCTTATTGAACCTAGAACCTTTGGATGTTAAAAATCTATCATTACAGCATAGCAGTTTTTAGGCTGTTCCTTTGTGGTGTTGAGTACAAGGCTTGACCCAGTCCTTTTCTGTAAAGTAGCTCACATATGATCTGGGTCTTCGACTAGAATACAATATGACCTGCTGTCCACTAGCTAATCTCACACGAGACCCCAGAGCTGCCAGAAAGCCCTGCCGGCCTCCTGCAGAGACCCAGTGTGTCTGATTTTTCTGACAAAAATATATCTTGCATTCATTCCTATTCTGAAGGTTGACACAGTTTAAGTTGTTTGTTTAATAATGTTTTATAAATGTAATATTTTGTCTACTTCAGAGCAGTGTTGGTGGTAACACATTCAAGTAAGAGGAGTCAAATAATAAGATCACTCTTACCAAGTAGCACATTACTTTTGCATTTGCAACAAAGTATCGGAGTTACTTTTTCAAATATGTAATGCAATACTTTTTGCCCAGAGGCTTATTAATTTCTCTTTTGCTGTGAAAGGGACTTTACAGAATTTTTATTATTATTTTGTTATTAAAAAAAACATAGCAAGTAGCAACATAATGCATTACTCTACATAAAAGGTAACTAACTTTATTTTTTTTGAGTAACGCAATATTGAAATGCATTACTTTTAAAAGTAACTTTCCCTAATAATGCTTAAGAGTCATATCATGGAAATTGATTCTTGATTCTTAGAAAATAAGGCATTCAAAGTACTATAGATGCTACTGTGCAAATCAGAGAGGCTTGGTCATGTGAAACTAACTTATAACTGTTTCAGTCCAAGAGACTTTGAATAAAATTATGTATGGAATCTTAATAGTTTAACTTTGCTACATGAACTTCCCTGACCTCTAAAACTTTGATTGCATGTATTCAGCAACTAGTGCAAATACAGCCACTGATGCATCTTGACCGTACATGTCGCTTTATTTTCTCCATATGTGGTCTCTTGTTTCTGATCGGTGAAGGAAAACACCACTTAAACAAAGCTTTTAAGATGCTGGCAGTGTTATTAGGTAGCAGGTGGCGGGGGTATTAAAGCTGAGTCATGCTAAACCCAGCAAATCAGACCGTCTGCATGTCGTTTAGGCTCCGGTGAACATACCGAAGAGGTCAAGTGCACTGGAGTGCTATGTTACATTGAAGTGTTAGATTTTTATTTTATTTTTTTACTTTTCCCATCAGGGTCCGTAATAAACCTACATGGTTGTTTTTTAAGGGCTTGGAGTCGATGTTTTGTTCTGTATTTACTCTCCCTTTTTCCTTTACACGGATCTGTACGAGTTGTCCCAGCTGTGTCCCCAGCAAACAGTTTTTTTTTATTTTCTCTCTCTCTCTCTCTCTCTCTCTCTGTCTGTCTGGCAGGAAAGTGATTATGGTTCTTGATGATCTCTAGAGAGGGTCATTACATTCAACCAATCAGAGAATGCAGTGAGCATAACACTGCACATATCAATTACTCTGGGATTGAGGGCGGTGTGGTGTGACCAAAATCTTACATTACAGCATGAGTCATTTTATATCACTGTAACAATATCTATCATAATATAGATTTTTCTTGGAAATTCAGTAGAAAAAATATTTTTATATTATAATAACCATGTGGTAAAACCTATTTTTGAATTATGCAGTGGATTTGAACAAATCTTTATTTATTTAGATGCACACAAAAAAATGCAGGATTTTTGTTTTTGTTTGTTAAAAAATGTATCATTTTATAATATTTTGCTTTTATAATTTTTTATGTTTTATAATTTATAAATTTGTTCTGGTTTACCAATTTATATAACGTTTTAAAGTTTAAACCTTTATCTGGGAACGTGTTGAGTTTGAAAGCTGCAAAAATGTACAAAACCACCTCTAAAATTGTGGTTGCATTTCTCACGATGACACTTTTTATTTGTTGTGAAGAGGTACTATTTTTTTCCATTAAAGGTCGAATAGAGTGAATACAGTGTTTTGTGTGTTCACACATGCCTTTGTGAGGTGGTGTGCACATTAATCGCTTGTTTGGGATTGTTTTTAGGGTGTGTTTGAGTTTGGTGACCTAATATGACAACCATGTGCAAGTCATTTCACACCCTGTTCTCCTGAACATTGTTAAACTGGAAAATGAACTACAGCATGTGCTCACAACAGCAGTTTGAGTCCACTTACAAAACACACACTTAAATGTTTGCTTTAGAAGTGTGTACAAGATTCATTTGTTTCACTGGCATTTTTTATAGGCCTTTTAAGCCCAGCAAGAGCACTATATAGCAAGGGTGATACATTTGTCAGAGCTATGGATGGCACCCTTGAATATCTCAGCATTAGGGTGAAACTGGCAGATACCACACATTTAATTTGCACACATACACTTTTAATGAGCATGAACTGAACACAATCAGCCTTACAGTGTGCCGTCTTGTTGGCAGGCATCAGAAGTAGGTTATTCATGCATTATAGATCCAGTTCTGGTCCTGCATGGCTGCTCTTGTTGACAAGACAGACACACTGTTAGCTGGTCGGCCTTTTAACCGTGACCTCTCTGTTCACGGGTTTACTTGTTCAAGTGTCCCAGATTTTGCTTGTTAGATGGATAGTTTGTCAGGTAAAAATATATTTAGGACTCTCGGGAGTCTATTTCACTGCATTGCACAATACCTGGTTCATCTCATTCACAATCAGTACTTTGTCAGGAACATAACTACACCTGTATTTTATTTGTAATATTAACTGATGTCCAGACATTGTTTTTATTGGTTTCTAAACCCATCATTTAAGACTAAACTTAATTTAAATGATTGGACTTCTGGATTTTTGCCTGATTTTTTTATCTGACTGGCATAGATTTATACTATAATATATTATAGTGATGTTCTCATCTTATTGTTGTTTTAACATTGTTTAATATACAGAGTAGCACAGACGAACAATCCACTACAGTAAGTAAACAATAAGTAAAAAATAATAATAATAAAAATAAAAAAAAACTGAACATTTAGGATCATTAGAAAAGCACAGGTAGTTGAGTTTGATAAACTCTGCAGTGCATTGTGTGTGTGTGTGTGTGTGTGTGTGTGTGTAAAACCTTGTATCTTCCAAAATATACAAAGACTATACATCTTGACAAACAAGTGGAACAGCTCTGAAAGAAGTCTACGTCAATAGATAAAGAGCCATAATAACTCAATCAGGGAACCTTATAAACACAACTCTTAATCAGTATATATGAAAACAAACAAACAACAAAAAACGAGACCAGAAAGTGTGTATTTGTGGGGTGGGTGAATCTCCTTTAATTCAAGTTAAACCTTTAAGCTTCTGTAAAGTATGAGCACAAAGTCTAATGGTGTCCTCTCTGGTGCCATGAATGCGAGCAGTAGACAGTTCAAGATACACCACGTCTATAAAAGTGAGAACCCAATATTGCTTATTAAGAGAACTTGGAGGCTTCCATCTTTTTGCAGCAATTTTCTTGACCACTGTCAAGCCAGCTAAAAAGACTCACTTCTGCATTTTGTTTCGTTGGATGTCAGACAATAATTTAAAAGTAGTCAATAACAATTTCTATTTATTCACTTTTTTTAGACTAAACCTATTTTAAACTGATGACTTTTGGCATACCAAAAGTGAAAAGGGAATATTTAATCCATTTTTACAATTAAAATGATAGTTTAATTCTAATTGTATGATTATTTTTTTTATTAAAAAATGTTTTATTATTATTATATTGTTATTAAATATTGTATTTAAATATATAAAAATATATAATATATAAAATTAATAATATATTATAAAAAAAATTTTGTTATTGACTTTTTTTGTTATTGTTTGAAGTTTTATTGTGTGTGTGTGTGTGTGTGTGTGTGTGTGTGTGTGTGATATTTTAATTGGTAAATTTCTCATTTGATCCATTCATCCATTTTAAAAGGCCTATGTGAAGAATTGCCTTATTTGATGCAAAAATGTAGTTTGTCTTTCTGCTAAGCTGGTGATGTTGAAAAGCTAAACTCAAGGTTGAATAAGTTTAGAAACCACTGAAGCGTGTCTATTTATGGTCCTGCCTTAAATCGCTGCCAGGGTGAAGCAAAAAGTTGGTGCAAGAACGCAAGCGTCTGTTTCTGATTTTATTGACTGACTGAACCTAATTACAGAGTAAAAGAAATTTGGTTCAGATGCATTCGCGGTTGAATCTTGTCTTCTGTCATCTGTGTGTGGTCACACTGTCAGAATGGCACTGAACATACTGCAGTAGGACCCCTGCTGGCTGTCCACTGGAAGTGATGCTGATGCTCCAGCTCAGGGCCTTCAAGGTCACCTACATTCGTGCCTCTGCTCCAGTCATACCTTAATCAGCTTGAGGACAACCTCCAGCTGTGTGTGTGTGTGTATGTGTTTCTCAGTATCAGCCTGAGGAAAGAGGAGGGGGCTATTCTTAAAGCTGCAAGGGAATTAGTACCACGCTAATGCCATGTCAACACTGATTACTGAGACACTGATTGTCCCACTGGCCAAGTCTGATCTGAGGCTTGTCAAGAGAGGCTTGTCAACCTGTACTACTAAACAACACCTCACACTTTCACCCTCTGCAACCCTTTCTCCTTCTGTCTTATCTGTTTGTCCAGCAGTTTGCCACAGATTTGCTACAAGACAAAGCCGACTTGATATTTATTCAACGCAGGCTGCTTTGGGAGAGCCTGTGTGTGTGTGTTTATATATCTGAGCAGTGGCAGTACCTGAGAGAGAGACTTCTCTCCGATACTGTTAATAGTTTGTGTTAGTGATGTTTGAACACACACCCTACTGTGTTTAACATATATATGCATATCTTTTAAACATATAATGCCTCTTGGGGACGACCCCCACCCACACACACACAGCGCTGATTGTTGGTATAAGCACATGCTGTACGCAAAGAGATAAAATGGAGTGAGTCCCCAGGGCTTTGCTTCCAACACACAAAGCACTGAAAACATGCCATAAGCAAGGTCATACCAATCAATGCAGTATTAATTAAATTGAGTGTGTGTATTAGAGAGAGTACTTAAATGACCTTTTATATGGGCTGGGAGTTTGATGTCCCGGTTGACTGGGTGTTGGGGTCAGGGTGGTTGACTAGTCGTCCATTGAATTTACCTACATTTATTATCTTTCTTTATTTTTTAAATCTTTAATTTAAATATTTTTGAATATTTCATTGCGATATTTATAAAGATGCATCTTTAACTCTTTATAAAATGTAATAAGAAATATAAAAAAATAAACTTTTTTTGTATTTATAATACTAATAATATATATATATATATATATATATATATATATATATATATATATAATAAACACTTTCTCTATTTTTTTTTTTTAAATGAATAGATGATGAATTTTACAAATAATATATACACTGTGCCAGATTATGCTGAAACCTGACAAACTTTGTGATTGTTTTCAGTGTCTCTTTGCGAGGAGGGTGGTACATGAAAAGGAGAAGGAAACAACTGAAAGAAAAGAGGAAGAAGAGGATAAGAGCTCTGATGAAGGCCTTTTGCTACAGGCGCACCATGCCATGGAGAGGATGGAGGAGTTTGTGCACAAGGTCAGACTCTCAAGTGCATCTCTCACGCACACACATTTGTTTCATAGCTCTGTAAACACAGATGTTCATTATCATTGAGTTTATGAAACACATGACATAAGCACACCTGACCCGAGCAGAGTGCTCACAGCTGCTCTTACTTTTTATCTCCTGGCTCCAGCAGCCTCTCATCTCAATCTTGTATTGAGAGTCTGCCATATGCAGAGGAACAGGAACAGGAACTGAAAGCCGTCCTTTGTAACATGCGCTGCAATGCTGAGCCCTATAAACCAGCTCAAGTTTAGTTTTCTTTTTGAGCCCCATGTGCTTTAATGGCTCTATCCGTCCTCTCCTCTCTCCCCCTCTGGGGAAGAAGCCAAAGCTCTCTGCGTCAAAGAGCAAACACAGTGCAAGATCCAGCCAGTGCCATTCACTATCAGCACTTGGGTACACTATCTTGAAAAGAACACATCTAGGAAGATTTTAAAACACACATCCAGACAGATGACGGAAAGTTACGTCATGGAGTCGATCAAACAACCTTACCTAGTTTCATTGGTTTTATTTATTTAAAAGCATGCCCAGATACACACAGAGCTAGGAGCTGTTGTATCTGCGGAGAGAACAGCTCCTAGCTCTGTGTGTATCTGGGCATGCATTTAAATAAATGGCCTCGGCTGTAGTCACTGCATGTACCGTACTTCTAGGTGTAATCCTGTGGTCACGGCTGTGACTGGTATGATTGCACGGGAGTGGTTTTCATCAGCAGTATTTGGCAGAATGCTGCTAAGAAACTGCAGATCTTCTTCCCCGCAGTGTTACCACAGTTGGTAAAGAGAAACCAGACAACCTATTTTTAAGAAAACTACACACAAGAAAAAAAAAATACAGATTCAGTAATATATTGTTCAGGTTTTTTTTCTCTCAAATCTTATGAAAGGAACCGTATACACAATTGTGCATATTAAAATGCTTTAGTTGAGGGTGAAATAGTTCACCCCTAAATATATTACTTAATATTTATTCACCCTCAGGCCACCCGGGGTGACTTTTTTTTGTCTGAACAGAATTGGATAAATGCAGCATTATATCACTTACTCACCAAAAGATGGTCCTCTGCAGTGAATGGGTGCCATCAGAATCAGAGTCCAAACAGTTGATAAAGACATCACAATAATACACAAGTAATGCAGTTCACTGCAGAAGATTATCTGGTGAACAAGTAATGTAATGCTACATTTCTTCAAATCTTTCTTCCAAATCATTTCTTCATTTTCAGAAATTTTTCATTTTTCAGTAAACTATTTAATTAAACTGCACATATTTTTATTCAGGTGGCTTGCTATAAATTTCAACTTGCTTTTCTGGATTCAAAGGTTCTTTCTCAACCTTGATATTAGTTGCCTTGAGCTGCTGTGCTGAAAATGCAGTGCATATTTTACATGCAATTATACACAAGCTTTGCACTAACATACTTCTGTAGAGCATGTTTTGAGTCTAAGAATTATTTCTGGTTCTCTGTGTAATTTTTCCTGTGCCTTAACTCATAATTACTGTAATACTTATCTCTTGCTCTCAACTCCTCTCACATAATTACTTTCTGAAGTCAAATGAGAGGGCTTTTCTCATGCCAGCGTGTAATGCTGACCTGAGCTTGGCGTAATGATATGTCAAAGAATGACCAGATGTGTCATCTTTTCAAAACCGCAGGGTTGCTTTTGAGATCTTACAGTGATTCTTTTAATTTGGTGTCTTAGATGTGGGAGGGCAGATGGCGTGTCATTCCACATGATGTCCTCCCTGACTGGCTGAAGGATAATGATTTCCTGTTGCATGGGCACCGGCCTCCCATGCCCTCCTTCAGAGCATGTTTCAAGAGCATCTTCAGAATCCATACAGAAACGGGCAACATTTGGACACATCTTTTAGGTTAAACACACTTACACACAAAACATTCACAGTTTGTTAAAAATGTATTTATTTATTTTACTTCTGAAATGTAGAAGTAACTCTATTTATATCTAAATTGAATATGAAAAAAAAAAAGTACATTTTGATTACAAAAGAACAAAAACAACTCCAGTGTTTAAATAATTTAATTTATCTTAGATTTATTTTAGATCATTATATATAATTTTTTTTAATTATATAAATGATTAACAGAAATACATTAATATAAGTGTATATAAAAATATATATAAATAAAATGATTTAAATGAAATGGAAACTACATCAAAAACTTTATTTTCTGCATGCTGTACTGCCACCTAGTGGAGAAATGTAGTCATTCTTCACATAACATTGAATGCAGAGGCTGTAAGGTATAAGAGGTATTATATATCTGTACAAAGTCATGCTAAACAATAGACTGTGGGTCTAGGTAATGGTATTGATTGTGAGATGAGATCGTAATGTGCAGCTATTGATCTTCTACACCTTTGGACTCGTGTTGTGACTGAGCCCATAATGGACAAAACAGATGTTTGATGTTGATCTACTAGAAACTGCTAAGCTTACTTGAGTTCAGTTTGATTTCGATTTTACACTTTGTACATTTATTGATTTATTGCCTTGACCTATAGAGAGCAAGGGCCTATGTACAACTGACTGAATGACTATTAGCATTTATAGGAGTTTTGAGATTGAACTCTTAACACACACATACATGTAACCAGCATTTCCCTTGTGTCTACAGGCTGCCTGTTCTTTCTCTGTCTGGGCATTGTGTACATGTTCAGGCCCAATATGTCGTTTGTGGCCCCGTTCCAGGAGAAGATTGTCATCGGTGCATTCTTCCTGGGAGCCATTCTCTGCCTGTCCTTCTCCTGGCTCTTTCACACAGTCTACTGCCACTCAGAGGGGGTGTCCCGTGTCTTCTCAAAGTAAGCACCTGCAACACTCACTGCATATACATTTTTATTTTTATTAAAAAGGCCATTTGTAACTTTGTAAATTTGTAACAATGTGCAAGGCTTCCAGTTATTTTAGTTGTATTAAAGAGCTTAGTCGGTTTGATATTGCTAATAGGTATTTCTTATATTATTTTAATGTATTATTGTAATTATAAACACACAGATTTACAGCGCAAATAGTTTTAACGTTTACTGAACTTTGTTATTCTTCTAGTTATTTACGTATTGTGGCTAATGAATCTGAAGTCTCGCACATTCACAGAAAATAGCACATGTCCACGTTGCAAAATAAGGTGGATCGTATTCCCAACTATTAGGACATCTTTAAACTATGGGTGACACTTTATTATAAGATTCAGTACTTTAATATTAATTGATGCACTAGGATCAATTTATGACATATGTAATGTTACTTAGTAGATATAGTCCTTTTTTTAAAGTCCAAAACATCTGTTAATGTGTATTTTATTAATATATAATATAATGTTAATTTATTTTTTACTTTAAAACTAATCTATATGTAAAAATTAAGTAAGATTAATTCTGTGGAATTTCGTTTAATTTTAATTTATTATATATATAAAAAAAAACGTTTATTAAATTTGAATTAATAAATAAAAAATTAAGAATTTTATTGAAATTTATACTTTTTCATTTAAATGAAAAAGAAAAATTGGGGCATATTAAAAATGAAAAAAAAAAAAAATCATTCACTTATTTAATGTAGATTTTTCTCTCATTCCTTTCTATCACAGGTTAGACTACTCGGGCATTGCGTTTCTGATCATGGGCAGTTTTGTACCTTGGCTGTATTACTCTTTCTACTGCTCCCCTCAGCCCTGTTTCATATACCTGATAGTGGTGTGTATCCTGGGGGTCGCTGCCATCACAGTCTCACAGTGTGATTTCTTCGCCACACCACAGTACCGTGGAGTCAGGGCTGGTAAGACACTGTCTCACTCTGTTCAGGACAAATGTTTGACCTTTTTCCACGTGCAAGTCATGGGTCATAAACCTCTGCTTGTGCTTGGTGCTTAACAAGTCTAGAAATGACTAGTAGTGCAATATAAATACTTAAATGAGTACCTGTCCTGTCTTCTTTGTCTCAGGTGTGTTTGTGGGTCTGGGCCTCAGTGGGGTCGTCCCCACGCTGCACTTTATGATCACTGAGGGCTTCCTGAGGGCCACCACCATGGGTCAGATGGGCTGGCTGTTCCTCATGGCCGTCCTGTACATCACCGGAGCCTGCCTGTACGCTGCACGCATCCCAGAGAGATTCTTCCCTGGCAAATGTGACATCTGGGTGAGTCGATGTCCTGGAATTCATACACAGAGTTCACAAACCATGTTAGCCTCTCGATACATTTAAAGTCTAATCCGTACCTTGTCATTATTTTGCAGTTCCACTCTCATCAGCTGTTCCATATCCTGGTGGTAGCAGGTGCTTTTGTGCACTTCCACGGTGTGTCCAACCTGCAGGAGTTTCGTTACACAGCCGGAGGAGGCTGTGCAGAGGAGGGTGGAGCCTGAGCCCCGTGTCACCACTAGAGGGAGACAACGTCCCTCTTACCTTAGCCTCCAACAAGTGTTCCTCCTGCCCATGAGGGGTAAACCTAAGAGGACAGCACTCAACGACAAAGATACCCACCTTTATTATTTTTCTTTTTCCGTTTTTGGTTTGTTCTCTGTTTTGCCCCCTTAAATAAAATGCATGGGATAAGGTGGACACAGGTTGAGGGTGGCAGTTTGTGTTTCCTAGATCATACATTGATAAAGAAGAGGTTTTTTTGGCTTGGTCTATTGCTGTTTGATGGTCTATTGCTTTGTACAAGAAAAAGAGTTAAACACAAAAAAAAAAAAAAAAAAATCAAAATGTGTGACCGTTTCTTGGGGTGGGCAGTTAGCAATTTTAAACTTTTTTTTTTTTCATGTAAATAAGATTTCTAAATTTTGGGTTATATAGATTTATACGAAAATAAAGAAAAAAAATGTTTAAAAAAATAAAATACATCATTATGATTATATGGTTTAACGGAGGTAAAAGAGAAAACGTGGGACCGATACCTGTGTGGTCTCGAGTCAGAAGCGGCCAACCAGACGCCTCGGTGTTCTGTTATCTTAAGCACAGCTGTTAAGATCAAAAAATGCACCTGTAGGCCGGTGGGACGCCCTGCACACGATAGAGCCGCTAGGATTTAGCACTCACATACTCCGCAGGCCTTCAGATCGCTGTCAGTGCTGCTTCCTTCCACACAGAAGGCAGGTTTTCCATCTTCTGATTATTTCTCTCTCTGTTCTTGTTTTATTCATCTTTGTGAATGTTGACTTCTACCTGATTTAAGAAAAGAAAAGAAAAAAAAAAATCAACAAAAGCGAGAACACAGAATCATACTCGAGCAGTGCAAGGATGTATTCGTTGTGTAATGTTCTGTGTTCACCATCTGTACGCAATATAATTTATTAAAGTTTTCATGGAAACATTACAACAAGCTGTAATATTCCACATTTCCACATGAGCAATGTTTGTTCTATCAGAGATTTTTACATGCATTGATATTTATTTTAATTTTAAAATAAAGAAAAAACACTTTAACTTTCTTTACCGTTGTGGTTTGTTTTTCTTTACTTGCTACTGAGGTTCATTTCTGCACACCAAGTTAAAGTTTTAAATCGGTTGCAAAATTTATTTTCACAATTATAATATATATTTTACTAGTTTCTCTAGGACTCTCAAAAGTGTGTAGAAGTCTTCTACCTTTCACATAACAGTTCATGATAGTAGCTAAACTTAAGAATTGCCAATCAGTACAGTCACTTTAACAATTTCCTGTTGCTAGTGTAATTAGTCACATGACATTTGCTGAAAAAACTGATAATAAAGGTCCTACTAACGAGTTGGACGGTCATGACTCAAGTAGCCTAACTAAACACAAGTGGATACGCTGTACTTACATCACTTTTTACAAAACCTATAAAATGAATGCATGGTATCTAACAAATAAATAACTTGTATAAAGCAAAGTTATTCGTTTTACATAGTTTTCATATAAGCTCTGTAATTAATATTAAAGAATGACATTTAATTCGGACATTCCAATGTAACATCTCTTAATCACATTATTCCTGACTCCGCATAATTACACTGGGAATGAACATGAATTATAACTTTCTAGCTATTCTACATCTTAAATACATACTAAAAGCAGTGTTTATAATATTTGGTCATCCTATTAAATGGTTTATAGTTGTCTTTCTCGGAAACTTAAAATGGCATTTTAAAATCAAGAACATATCAGTTATTAGATTTCAGTCATGGGATTTAAAGGGTTAACACTGTCCTAAAGCAACGCACAGACCCTCTAGTCTAGTGATAAACTCCAAACTGAAGAGTATAAGTAAATGACAAATACCAAGCTAAGCATGGTGGCTTTCAGCTGGTTCACACTCAATAAGCAGACACTGTAAAAGTTGCTTTGCGTAAGAATACATCTGCCAAATACAAACTTTGCCTGCTAGGAACAAAGTGAATGAGAATCACTTTCTCTGACTTTCACTTTACCTCCCTTGAATTTTGTTTAATCTCCCACAACAACCCATCTCCTTACCAGCCAAAGTTGGTATTTACGAAACGGGTGCACATCTTAAAAGACATTTAGGCCCCGTCCACACGGAGACGGAGCTCACCCCAATCCGATCTTTTTTTTCCTCGTCTCAAGAAATATCCGTGTCCACACGAAACCGCATAATGATGTAGTATACACGCCAGACCAGTATGTGGCGCTGTAATTCTGCCACAGAGATACACTAAAAACAGAGAAGAAGACTTGGACTATGCTCATAAACCTTGCGTGTGGTACACAAACGAACATGGAACAATACATTTATTAATCAGTGTTAATGTTAGTTAATAAAAAGACAATCGCTCAGTGTTTGTTCACGTTTTTGTTGCTGTTATGTGACGTAGAGGTGTCTGACTGTAACCCTGAGTCTTTTTTTTTTACCACTTTGCAAGCCTGCAAAGCTCTGTTTTCAGAGTTTCAAAACTTTTTTCACACATTCGCACACCAGTTTTCAGATCACCATTTACAAGGTTTCAAACCTGGAAAACAATCTAATACAGTGGGAGAACAGTGACAAATTTGAAACTCTGAAAAATTCTTTGCACAACATTGTAAAAAAAAAAATTCAGTTCTGAAGAAGGAAATCTCAAAACCAACGTTTGCAGAGATATTTTTATTTTTTGTTAAGCTTGCAAATCTTATTTTTCGATCTTGCAAAACTTTTTTTTGTAAGATTTTGAGTTTTCGAACACGTAGTTTTCAACCTTTCAGGACTGTATTTTCAGTTTTGAATCATGGCAGGATTTAAATCCCATAGAGTTCCACTGGGGGCGATCGCAATGAGTGCAAAATGAATGGGAGTCTATGGGGCTAGACGGCTAAATTTGTCCCTTTCACCCGATTGACGTTTAGAAATCTCAGATCTGATTGTAGGATTTGCAAGTTCAACAAGGGTTATAGGTCGAAAGTTGAATGAACGAGTACTTATGTCCTTTCGATTTCTTACAGGTTGAGTTGTTGTTGCCCATAACACGCTAGCATTTGACTAATTAACGCTGATTGGTCAGTGAACGATTGATTACGACCAGAGATACCGCTTGATGGCATCCGAATCAGAATCAGCGGGATCAGAATGTTAAGGCAAAGAGTATAGAAGCCCTATATGGGCTTCTATACTCTTTGGTTAAGGCGGACTTTTTCTGAAGTTTTTCTTTTCAACGCATCAACTTTTTTTTTTTTTTGGTTGCTGGCACTTTTATCTGCCTATTGTTATGTATGTACTGTGAAATTTACACGGAAAATAAATTGAGTTTGAGTACTTGTTGTGTTATTCTTGTCTTAAGAAATACCTGATACATATGGCCACCTTAAAAAAAACACAAACAAATGTCACGCTCAATGGTGCTAAATATCAATACAAATTGAAAAAGGAAAAAAATGCCTCGCATGTGTGCAATGATATATTGTTCTAATAGTGGGCAAGGGTTGTCCTATTTCTTATTTCCCAAGGACGAAAAAAGGTAACCCATGTGGACTGTGATAATTGTCAAAGCCTACCTGAATTTACGGTGGTTCACGTGGGAGGGAAAGTTTGTCAAATGCCAAGTTGGCTAATGTCCAAAATCGGCCAGGTTGCGGGGGCTACCACAGATCATAACGATATGTGTTGTTGGGAGGGGGACTCTTCCCTTACTCGATTGGTACATACAAATTGTATGTATAATAATTTTTCAACGACTCTGGAAAACACCATAGACATTCACTGAAAGCACCAAATTGACTGAGGATTGCCGTAAAGCAGTATATCTGGTCGTACGATGTGTATGACGTCATTGACATTTTAAAAGCGTTTTTAAAGCAAATAAGTAAATTTAACACCAAGCAGTGTTTAATTTCTTTGCATTTTCCTTTCGAATACAACATTCAAATTACTAGACAAAAATTATATCCTGAGAAAAGTGGATTTTGAGGGATTTTTGAACAGGCCATTGACCTTCATTCATTCTGCACTCGTCCTGTGAGCGCCCTCATATGGAATCAGAGTGGAACTGCAACCAGTGCAGAAGCCGGAAGTGTAGTGAGAGTGAAACTTCTCACCATATTAGACATTCTCTGGTGCTACGCTTATGTAAACAAACCGACATTTTCACGTGCGCGAACAATATTTGAATGAAAACGGTTGGTTCAAGCTTGTTCAGTTCATGAGGTTTCTGTCATTCTACTTTTGATGTTCAAGTTCATTCAACGATTCAACTCTCAAAAAGACATTCACTGTACGCCATCCTGTGGTGTAATGATGAGGAGTCAAATTTGTTTCATTAATGTTGTGCTTTTCTGGGTACTCAAGACAAGAGTGATCTGTATTTACAATTCAACCATGGCTCATTTATGACTCAGTGAACGAATCTGAACAAAAGAAGATAGATTCAAGTAAAATGAATCATAATCAACGCCATTAATAAATATTTTATTAAATGTGAAAAAAAAAAAACTTTTGTGTTAGCATATTGGCCAATAAAGCTCTTTTTGACTGAATATTCTTTTTGTGAAACACTTTATTCAGAGTTAATAAGTGGTTCACACGCCAAGTAGTTATTTAACCTCATGTTAAGGTTGGTTTACTGCCATCTGCTGGTCTAAAACACAAAGTGCACCTACTGCCCATCTGTCTGGTACCAAAGTCCTTTTAAATTGTCTCTGCTGGTATACTAAAGGCTTCATATGAATGACAGAGATAATAAGTAAAATAAATGGTAAAAAATTGTCCGACAGCAATCTTAAAACAGGAAGACTTTAAATACAGACAAATGGGATTACAGAGTAGACACATCCGGGATCAATGACACAACATGGAAACACCTGGAATTAAATCATTGACCGGAAGACAGAAACTGGGTCACGGAGAGAAAAACAAACACAAAACACGGAACAGAGTCCAACAATGGTTAGGATTAGGATTTGTCTTAAATGCATGTATATATGCATCATTTATTGTTATTATAATAGTAAGTACAAGTAACATGTGTAACAAGGACAACTTAAAATAAAGTGTTTCATTTAAATTACATTTAGGTTTTATTATTAGGCTAATTTTACTTTATGCTTGATTAACTGTTAACAGTCCTGTCTTTTTTAATGCACATATTTAATGCATTTTCCTATTGGATGAAATAGGTACACATACACCACCACCTACATATACTATTATATGAGACAATAACGTTGAAGAATGGTATTTTCAGACGGGACTAATTTTTAACAGACATGAAAATATTTCTCTGGTCAGTACTGAATTAAGGTTTACTGAAAGCAAATCCAAGGTGTTAAAATAAGTAGCCTACATAAAAACGGCATTTGGGGTCAGTGCATAATTATGCAGTAAGAAGTGATTAATTGTACTATAATGAATAAGGAAGAAACTGACTCTGTACCAGCCACTTTATCACCTCATTATTATCATTTACTTATAGTGCTGGATGATATAGCCCCTTAATATTATATAAATGTTAAAGTGTAAATGTCTGTTACCTGCTATGCTTCAAGTAAAAAAAAAAAAAAACACCAGGAAGGAATAAAACAGGTCCAGGATAAGTTGTGCTTTCTCTACAAGGTATGAATGAGGTCTAAACATGTATGAGACAAATTAGAAACGCCTGTGAACTGGACAGTCATGAAGCTGGTTTAGCTGGCCAGCCAGTTTGCACCTATCCTGTGTTTTAGGTACCATGAAGGTGGCTTGGCTTTTAGTGGTGTTCATCACCGTAGTGACTTACGCTCCACAGCTCACCTGCTCTGGGGCAGATTATGTTCAGGTTTAGAGATCTCAAACTGAAATTTGACCAATCAGCTTTAAGCAGTGACAAGGGTGACACATCATTGTTCACTCAATTTTACTCCAAATTAAAAAATAAATAAATAAAAAACGCTACACAATAAAACATTTTTAAAGATACAATTGTCTTTAAAGGTGATTATTTTTATGATTATAATTATTTTTAAAGGTGATTATTTTTTTATAATTATTTGATATGTGTCACGATCATTACATGGAGTGCCCATGAACTTCAGTAGAAGGCACTCCACTCAGGACCATCCCACCCATCAACCACCAGATGTCACTTGGACACTAGCACCTCTCATACTGTTGCACCACACCCAAACTACATTACCCATAAGTCACTGCATCACAATCACCCTGCCACACCTGCACCTCATTCATCAGCCAATTTCCCTGCCTCATCTGCACCTCATTTACACACACACATACAAGCAGCTCACTCACTCTCACTCTCTGCAAAGTCTTGATTTGCTGTGTCTGTCATTTTCGAGCGTTTTCCTTGTGTTTGATCTCTCTGTACCTTACCTTTGGATTGTTTATACCGACTCTGATTCTCTGCTGCCTGCCCCCGACATCTGCTTGTTTCTGTTTTCGATTCTGGTTATCCCTATATACCTGACACCGTTGCTGATCATTGCCTGTCTGACCATTCTCATTAAAAGTTCTGCACATGGATCCGAACCTCTCTGTCTCTTCATTACAATATGATTTATATAATTGTTGTACCCCTAATCTATTACACAATCTATCTTAGTTTAATAGTAGTTATTAAGATGTTATTTTAAACAGATAATATGGAATATAAATATGCTTTAGAATCAATAGCTTTAAAAATGACTAGATATGAGTTTAGATTTTTAAGAGTTTTTTACCTATAAATATTATAACTCTATAAACTAACTTATATGGCAAGATGTTTTCTTTAAGTTTCCCTCTTTCATGGAATGATCATTTTATCTCATGTAAATGTGTTCAAATTCTTAATCTTGTGCAATCTTTTAATTTTTGGTAGTTAATTGCACCTACTCTCTCACTAAAAGTGAATCAGAGTTTCAATGCATGTAATTGGCTGTTCATTACTGATGTAACACTTTCATGTGCACATGCTCCATTAACTCAGGATCAGGTCTGAGTAGACAGAGAAAGTTGATGATCAGCTTCATGGTACCAACAATGCTGGATTGGATTGGTTTGGTTTTGTCAACTCAAAATTAATCCTGTAACCCTGAGTCTGTTCTGCCACCATCACAGTACAGGCCCCATGTCTTGTAAGGTCGTATAATATTATGATTTCTTTGAACCATAATTTTTCATTTAAAAGAAGAAAGTAGAATCCTTCGCAGACATTTCACCTTCTCACTCAATCAAACGATTTAATCCTAATCCTAAATCATCTAGAATGTGATTGGTCTATCCCGACCATTGATTAAAAATGGCACACCACATGACTAAGAAACTTCCCTTTAAATGCATGAGAAGTGTGTGTGCATTTTCATATAAATCTTTATTGAGAATGCCTTTCAAGAAACACAAACACAAGTTTTTTACAAAAAGTATGAAGTGACACAACGGCCTTTCCAGGAAACCTTCCAGTCATGTATTTTTAAATACAATATTTATACATATTTCACATTATGTGAAAACATTCAGAAATACTTCAAATAGTAAAAAGTAAAAAAGAATAATGCAATAACATTCAGAAGTACTTCAAATTGTAAAAAAAAAAATAATAATAATAATATTAATAATGCAACAACATTCAGAAGTACTTCAAACTGTAAAAAGTAAAAAAGAATAATGCAACAACATTCAGAAGTACTTCAAATAGAGAAAAAACAACAATTAAAACTATACATACAAAGTAACATTGCAAAATGACTGCAGTCAGAGACATAGCATATTACAAACGATAATGCTAGAAAAATAAATTTACATTATTTAGCTCTCAACAATAAAAATAAACAAAATAATAATCTGTAATCACACATTATACCTATTGTGTGTAAATTACAGCTATTATGTGTAAACATATTTAAGTAAACATAATAAAAGCAGTAATTAAGATACTTCGACAGCTTAGCTGCTTAGTGTTTTCCTAAGCTTTTGATGAAAAGTTTGTTTTCTAAAGTGACCTTGCTCTCTGTCACTACTAGATGACAGCTTGGCTCTGTGAGTCAAATGGTTTTTTAATGCACTCATATTTGACTTTAACAGGTCCTGAGGTTTCTGTGGTTTTTTCTTCTGAGGGGAGCCCTTCTGCGGTGACCTGGGACAACAAGTCTTTGTTGTTTTAGGTATAAAGGTGCTACTCCACTGGTTGAGAACTTTTTGTTTAGCAGAAAGCGTATCGTTATATTCTTTGCAATAGGTGACCGTTAATGTAGCAGGAGCTGAAAAACGCCGTTCTGGGGCATAGTACTGTTTTTCTGTTTTGGAACCATATAAGTCAAATCTCACTTTCTTTGGCTCTGTAATTGTTATTTTATTCACTGACAGAATACCATGCAGCTCCGGGGGGGTTTCTGATTCCTGGGATGGGTTGTCATTTGATTGGCCAGACACTTTCTCTGTCACTTTCTGTAGGTTTTCTCTGTGGTTCGTTGAGGTTCTGTCAGGATTATCTTGGCTTTCTAGTCCGTGTTCTTTGAATTTTTTCACTTCACTGCAGTTCTGACTCTCACCACTACAGTGTTTTTTTGCAGATACACCGGGGAGTGTTTTCTTTTGTGGCCAGTTCATTTTAACCACAATATCTGGAGTGAAAAGCACAGAATCTTCAGAATCAGCACTAATGCTACCAGATTTTAGCTTATGCTTGGAAAATGCAGTTTTCTTTGAATATTGGGGCTTGGGTACTCCGTTTATCTTAGTTTTTTCATTTTTCTGCTTATTTGGTTGAATCTTTGTTAGCTCACTCTCAACTGAGCCCTGAATTTCAGACACTGTCTTAGTCACTGATTTTACCATACAGTCACTTTTTGGTCCTGTCAGTCCTTTATCTGCACTGCAGTCTTCTACTGAAGCAACACTTGGCTCCTTGACTTCTAGTGTAAGACATTGTGGCTTACCATTTTGTCCCAGTTCTGATTCTCCCATATAGTCACTTTTTATGATCTGTTTTTCATCTGTAATGCATGTCTGTGGTAAAACAAAATTTGACTCATTGACTTGCAGTTTAATAGATGGCGGATTACAATTTTGTCTCTGTTCTGATTGCATCATACTGTCACTTTTTTGTCCTTGCTGTGCAATGCATTCTTTCGCTGAAGCAATAGTTGACTCCTTGATTTCTAGTTTAAGAGATGGTCGACTACGGCATTCTACCAGTTCTGAATTTACAATAAAGTCGCTTTTTTGTCCGGTCAGTCCTTCTTCTGCAATGCATGTCTCTGGAAGAGCAACATTTGGCTTCTGGTCTTTTAGTTCAACAGAAGGCAGACTACAATTGTGTCCCTGTTCTAATTGGCCCAAAAAGGCAGTCTTTTGTCCTGCCAGTCCTTCATATGCAGTGCATTCATCATTTGATGCAACAGTTGACTCTTTGACTTCTGTTATAAGAGATGGTGGACTACAATTTTCTTCCAGTTTTGATTTTTCCAGACAATTGCTTTTTTGTTCTTTCAGTCCTTCATACATAATACATTCCTTTGTTGAAGCCAAATTTGGCTTATTGATTTCCAATTTAAGACATGGCAGACTATAATTTTGACCCAATTTTTGGGGTTTAGCAGCAGAGCCTGTAAGATTGGCTTCATATAGCTCCTCTTCTAGCTGAAAGAGTGGCGCCTGTTCCCAACACTCTAGGCCAAAAAGATCAGCATCACTGTCTGTCTTTGTCACATTAGTGGAACTTGATTTGGCATTTTCTGTACCACAGCATGTGGTCTTACATTCAGGTTCCTTTTCAATCTGTTGGAAAAATGTTTTAGCATCTTCTGATGATAGCACTGTGATTCCCATAAACAAGGAATCATCACTTGAATTTTCATCAGCAGAAACATCTTCCACTGCACATATGTTTGAGGAGTTGCTAGGAATGTCCATATTGCCTGGATTCTCATTATCAGAGATGTCTCCCGCCTGCCAGATGTTTGAAGAATTAATTAAAACCAACTTATTTCCAGAATTGTCCTCATCGGAAATATCTTCTCCCTGCCAGGTTTCTGATGAGTTATTAAGAGCCTCCTTATTACCTGGATTTTCAGCATCAGAAATATCTTCTGAGGAGTTATTCAGAGCTTCTTTACTGACCGGATTTTCAGCATCAGAAATATCTTCCAAGGAGTTATTCAGAGTTTCTTTATTGACTGGATTTTCAGCATCAGAAATATCTTCCAAGGAGTTATTCAGAGTTTCTTTATTGACTGGATTTTCATAATCAGAAATATCTTCTGAGGAGTTATTCAGAACTTCTTTACTGACTGGATTTTCTTCATCGGAAATACATTCAGAGGAGTTATTCAGAGCTTCTTGTTTACCTGGATTTCCATAATTGTAAACATCTTCCACCTGCCATGTATCTATAGAGGTACAAAGAGTCTCAGTATAGAAAGACACCTCAGAGATTTTTACACCATCTGAAACATGGTCTCCAGGGCTCAGAGACCGTGAATCTGATACATTATCATGTGTTTGGATTTGCAAACAATCATTTGCACTGCCGAGGTCTGCAAGTTTCTCTGTAGACCTTTCAACTAAAGGTGAAATGTCTGAGAGTTCTGTATTAAAATTGTGGTTTTGATTGATGTCCTCTTGCTTCTTGGATGTCTCTTTCTCACTTTCTTTTCTGAGCATTACATATGAATGCCCATTGTTTTCCGCAGTCACTTCCTCACTGTCATTTCCTGGCTTTTGTATGAAAAGATCTGTTGGACGGCTTGTGTGTGGATTCACACTCTCCTCCTCGGATGAAACCTCAGGCATGTCTGTGAGGGAATTCACACCTAAACTGAGTGAAGCAACAACAGTGGTATCTGAAAGAGTCTGTGATGTTGCCTTGAACACAGTTGCATCATCCAAAGGTGGCTCTGAAAGCACCTTTTCAATATCAGCTGGCTGTCCATCAACATTTAACCAAGAAGACCTGAACTCCTCTGACGATGAATGCATCTCATTTTTGAGAATGTCGCAATGAGCTAGCTTCTTCAGGTCTTCGGTTTCAATGCTTTTGAATACCACAGACCCATAATCCTTTGCATATTTCATGGATAAGTGCAGTACCTTGCCAAATGATTTTAAAGGCTCCAACATATTGGAAGCTTTCCCATTCCAGTAGAGTTTTATGACCCTTTCTAAAACGCTCTCAGAATACTCAGGATATCCCCCAGATAACTCTGTCATCTCGAAAGACTTTGCTAAGTCCATTAGTTTCTCCAGTGTGTGGTCAATCACTGGCACACTGGACAAGTCATATAAAGGATCACTTGAATCACAGTCACTTTGCTGCACATCATTTTGACATTCATCCGGGTTAGCGGAGCATGCATCGGGGTTTGCGATGTTGCTTTCAGTCGTGTTTTCAAGGCTTTTGTTGTCCTGTTGAGCCATTTGTAAAGAGGATTCCGATAGCTTGTCATTTACAGTTTTTTGTTCATTAGACTCTTCAACAAGTGACCAAACGCAATCAATCTTTAACTGTGGACTTTCAGCTTTTTGGGGGCTGGTATCAGCCGTCGGTGCAGTGTTTTGGATCTGCTGGGAAATGGGTGAAACAATGGCTATGGCCTTGTGGGTTTGCTGAGCAGCTTTCTGAAGTGCAAACACCACTTCAAGACAGTCTGCTGGGTCCGTACTGTACTGTATGTTGTGTAGCCTCGTTCCTTTACATCTGTTCTCATCGCTACTTGTCTGATGGGTAACAGTTTGAGCAGATTGCACCCTAAAATCACTTTTGTCTTTGGACACTGTTGTTTCTTTGTTCCAACAGTCTCGCTGAATCTTAGCATACTTCATTCTTTTGCTGGGCGGTTCAACTGTACACTGTGCTCTTGGTTCCTTTGAGTGATTGTCAGTCCTTTTGGTTGCACAAACCTCCGAATTTTCTGGATGAGTGTTCTGATGTGCAGCTCTTTCATCTGTTAGTTCATTATCATCTGAACACAGTAATCTATAGATTAAAGAGTCAGCATAAGATGACAAGTTAAAATGAGTTTCAGAGTGGGGCTGAAGCTGGACTTTTCTGCTCTGTGTCATTTGAGAGGTCTGATAAGTGTTGCATGTCCCATTGTTTGTGCCCTGAGACTGATGTCCAGCATTATGATTATTCTGAGGCTGGGTCGCTGATACATCTGGACCTGCATTTGACCTAAGTTCTGGCCAGTTCTGATCAACAGGTCTTTGGTTTAAATTATTGGAAGGCAATGAAACATTGCTCTGTGCTCCAGAAGGTGGTGTTGTAGAGTTGCATGAGGTACGATATGTCTCAGGTCTGCTCTGAGCTTGATTGTTAGGATTTTTTTGAAAGGCCTGAGAAGAGTATTGTTGGTTGCATCTTCGTTTTTTGCCTGAATATTGTCTAGAGAACTCTTGTTGTTGTTGTTGTTGATGGTGATGATGAGCAGCCTTTCTAGTAGCTTGAGATTGTTGCTGATTGTTCATGGAACAAGAGCTGCCTTTGTTGGAAATGTGGGAACTCCAACCTCTGCTGTTACCCACAGAGCTGCCTTGGTCTGACTGTGGAGACCAATACATTGGAGCTTTACAGCCTGTGTTTCTGTGGTTCTGTGGGGAGGAATCATGCCATTGAACCATTTGGCCATGACATCTATATGCACTGGGGTTGTCAGATGGGTGTTGCTGCCGCGTGTGGGCAGCTGCAAATGGTTGCTGGCAATGGATCTGGTTTGTCCGTTTTAACCAATCATATCCATTTGAGCTTTGTTGAAATGTAGAAGAATTTGCACTGCCTGAGCAAGCATTCCACTGATTTCCAGCCTCTTGTTGTCCATTGAAATATCTTGTCTCTGATGTGTTATGATGTTGCGGGATGAGATGTACCTGAAATGCACTGGATTGATCATTTCTGACAGCACGGTAATTAGGTGGGAATTGTTCTTGGCACTGAGGTCGAGATCTTTCATGGTACTGAGGTGGAGACCGATCTTGGTATTGAGGTTGAAGGCGTTCTTGGTATTGTGGTGGAGGCCGATCTTGGATTTGAGGTTGAAGTCGTTCTTGGTATTGTGGTGGAGGCCGATCTTGGTACCTTTGTGAAGGACGCTGATTTGAGCTCCATGTGTATCCCTGCATGGTAAAGGCTCCTCAGTGTCTGCTGACGTTTCTCTTTTGCGGAGTTATCCAATAAGACTTCTAAAAAAATAAAAATAATAATAATAATAATACAGAAATTAGGTCACATAACACTCAAAAATCTAAGAAAGAACATTTATGTCATATCAAGTCACATTTATTTCTATAGTGCTCTATAGTGCTTTATACAATACAGATTGTGTCAAAACAGCTTCACAGTGATAAACAAGAAAATAACAGAGATATTAGCATAGGAATAAGGATGTCATCATGTTTGCATAATGATGACACTATGGTGTATTCATGCTATGGTTTCTTTATCTAATCCTCTTTAATAGTTTAACTCATACTTCTATGTTATTTATATATATATATATATATGTATATAAATCCACAAAAATCTATAAATTGCAGTATTGACAGGTCACACTGACCCAGTCGTAAGATGCATGACCTTTATATTATCTGATTAGAACAAGGGTATAAACAGTGTTTAGTTATCATGAGTGCTACACTTTCTACTCTGTATCAAGGGGTCCTTTTGTCTATTGCTTTTTCGGCTAGATACTACATATTCTTTTACTCACTTTTTTTTCTTTGCATTTAATCTCATTGGTAAAAAATGGTGATTGCAATCAATCACCTCTCCACTGTCATTAGTTATCTTTGATTTACTATAAGTTTGACTCATTTTACTCAAATCTCAGCAGATCTTTGTTAAATGAAATATTAAAATTAAAGTTCACACTACTCCTCTTTGAACTTCATATCACATTGAAATTAGCTTTTTAATGTCCTGGCCAATCTTAAAAATTTCACTAAAATAAATGTCACTGAATGTCACTTAAAATAAATGACAGCCTTAGACTCAAAAACAGCTAAAAAAATCATAATGTATATATAATAGTAGTAATATATATATATATATATATATATATATATATATATATATATATATATATATATATATATATATATATATATATATATATATATCACAGTATATAAGTTGTTACTTTGTGCCCCTTTACATCAGAACTAGGCTAATTAATTGCACACAGATGGTGCAATAAACCCCCCTCAAACACAGACAGCTGTTGTTCATAGCTCACAGGAGCTCTGGCTCATATAGTGCAATATGAGACCTCTGAACTTGTGTCATGTGGAAATGAAAGCACAAAAGAAACCCATTTAATTCAATGTTATTGGCAGAGAATACAAACATCCTCGTCTCATTTGCGTTTAAGTAATTATTGCAAAACCACCCCGTTTTAACCTGTATTGGTTCATTTTGAATTAATAAAATAAGAACTTATTTTTTAATTACTAGCAAGTATATGTAACACCAAAGTAGCCTATAAAAACTAATTAATAAGTAGTACCAATATTTTAGGGGGAACTATAATGATGAGTTTATTCCTGTGACGGTGAAGCAGGATTTTAGCAGCCATTACTCCTATCCAAAATAACACGGTATTGTCTTTACCTGCGAACATTTTTTCATCGCTTACATGATGTAGAGTTGGTTTCAACAAACTAGGTGCTGCTCTTTACTTTGTCTCTGTTAAAAAATATCCCATTCAACCCCTAAACAATTCGGAGCGAATCATGTTTCGTTTGTACTAATTAACAGATTAGAAATACGAAACAAAAGACGTCGTTACAACATTGTCATTTCTAAGCTCATTTAATGCATAAGTAATTACATTTAAATTCATCCATGCGACGGATAACGGTGTCTGCAGGGGCGCCCCTGGGTTTTCTGGACCCCCCACAAATCACTCCCTATCAGGAGAACTGTTTTCTGAACGCCCCTGGACCGTTTGCATCTAATAAACACATAACCTACTACTTTGAACCATCTATTTACTATAGAATAGCATACTGTTTTTTTTAAGTATGCGCTTAACATAAAACATATAGCCGGTTAAAGCGTATTTTTGCAACTTGCAAAGGGTGTGACCTGAAGTGGGTGTTTAATGTAAAAATGCATGAACAAAGAAGCGAGAAAACAGAGCAGCGCACTAAAAACAACACATACTACGAATTATTTAAAAGACAGAAACTGTAGGTAAAATAAAAAGACGTGTAAGTAAGTCACATCTAAGTTTTAATATTCTTAACTCCGTATATATATAGCTCAGTAGGGCTACTCACGATTTACAACACATCTCCACATCGACTCCGCGTCCAAACTTCTCCTGTTCAAAACAAATGTTTAATCCGCGTTAGAATCCTGGAGACTCTTTGTTTTAACGCATTGAACTTGCAAAACGCGCATCCAGTAATGCCATCAAAGTTTAAGGCTCACGGATGAAACTCGAGCCGCTTCGCAATCTTCTGAAGCTGCGATGCACGCTCATGTCGTGAAATGCCAGTGCATGACAAAAGAATGGGCTGTCTTAAGACACATCCTCCGCCCACTACCCATCAAAAAAGTTTTTTTAAAATACCCACATTGAAGGTATTATGCTTCTTTTTGTTTTAAATTGTGATCTGCTCTCAACATTGTAACATTCACCCTGCAGAGACGGCGATCAAATCTTAATTCGCAATCTCTTAACACTTTTATTTTATTGTTTACTTGACCTATAACTGATATGCAGAACATATTACTAAATTTTGTTTTGATTCTGCGTTTGGCAGTAATAATCAGCCTTATTATTAAACAAAAGCAATATAAAAAAAATAATATACATAGAGGTGTAAAGTATTGGAGTAGGCTAATTAGTTTGATTATCTTTTTGGATACTTGTTAGTGTCAAAGATATTAGCAACTTTTACTTTCTACTTCACTACATATTTGAATGAGTATTTGTACTCTTTACTCCACTACACTTCAAAATGAGTGTTGCAATTACACATTACATTTTGCATGGACCTAGTTTTTCATGCAGCAGTTTATTTCTGCTATGAAAGACGTGATACTGCCAAGTCACAAGTCACTGAAAGTACTGCTCCTTGTGCATTTTGCATGCCCTTACTCATCCAAACTTTTCAACAAGGCTACTTTACGTGAATGTGAGTTCCTTAGCAAGTATTTGTGAATCACAGGTGTTTTATATATGAGATAATGACATGACTGCAGATGGCAATGAGGCCCAGCTGTGCTTTGCCCTAGACTTTCATGTCACTTCCTGTCTCCCGTGGTGTTTGTAGTCAGTTTGTAGTCCATTTGTTCATTAGTTCCACTTGTTAGCCCCTTGTGTGTATAGTCCTAGTTTTTCTTTAGTTCTTTGTGAGTTGTTGAATGTAATGGTTTTCAGTTTGTCAGTCATTATGTTCTTTGTTCCCTTTGTTTACTAGCTTATTGATTTTTTTTTTCCTTTTCATTAAATTCCTGCACATAGATCATTGCTTCTGCCTTTTCCCCCGGCTTCTCCACAACATTACAGTTTTCCACTGTAATGGCTCTTTGACTAGTGTATTTTTTAGCCAGTACAGTATAAGAAAAATACTTAAGTAGCCTACTGTTAAAGTGAAATTGATGCGACATACAGCCAATTATGGTGAGCCATACTCAGAATTCAGGCTCTGCATTTAACGCACACACAGCAGTGGGCAGCCATTTATTGGGGTTCGGTGCCTTGCTCAAGGGCACCTCAGTTGTGCTATTGCCAGCCTGAGATTCAAACCCACAACCTAGGGTTAAGAGTCAAATTCACTAACCACTAGGCCACGACTTCCCCCTAATCATATTAAATCAGATACTGTGTGTCTTTAACTCAAGTTGTTTTAGAATTAGTGACTTGTAGTGTGTAGAAAAGTAATTTTCACTGTAAGGAACTGTACTTTTACTCAAGTAAGGTTTTTAGGTACTCTTAACACGTCTGAATATGCATTGTGATAGAAAGTACATGTTTTCTAAAGAGGAAAAAAAAAACCTCAAAGTAATTTCCAGATGCCATATGTCAGATATTCAGAGATCCAGACACAGAGCTGAGATGCCTTCAGAACATCTATTACTTTTGCAGATTTTATACAGTACCAAAGATCTCATTGCAGTTTCATCTTGTTATCTCCCCAATACTCCCAATACTAAATTTTGTTGCAAAAAGATGAAAAAGGAAATTGTTCTGCAGGGCATTGAAGCACAGGCATATGAAACCCACAACATCCTCTGCAGAGCTAGAATTAGTGTGCATTGACATCATCACAGCCCAAACACCACCTGAGGTGACGATATCACCCCTGACAACAACATTAACCACTAGGGTTGCATTATATAAAGTTGGACACCAATGCTGTTCTTATTGTTGTTGCAACAGTGCAATGCATCACAAAGGATCCCACATCAGTGAATTGCACAATTGCATTTAAGAAGTTTTCTGAACACTTTCTTAAACTCCCAGCCTCATGAGTCATATGTTCTGTATCATGCAAATGAATATGAAACTTTAGGTAACCATGATGACGCTGCTCAGGGGGTGACAGGAAACTACTGAGATGGTTTTAGTTTGAATAAGACAACAAGAGCTTTGTTTCAAATTCTCCTTGAAGCAAATTCACGAAACAAAGACAGTGTTGAATGAAGTTTTGTTTCTATTACACATTTACACATTGATAATGCATAATCAGCTGGTTTATATACTGCAATGATAATAAACTAATTATGAAACAATGCTATATTAAGTACATTTTCATGTCCACATAATGTGTTAATATTTTAGATAATATTCACAATTTATTAAAAAAGATCAGCACTGAAACCATCTATTGTGTTATTTTGATGTATTTGACTCGTACTATAGTTTGCAACACGCTGCATTATATATATGGTTTTCAGCTTAAGATCTACAGAATTTAATGCACTTGGAAACAATGCCCCTCATGTCTGCTGTCACTGTTTAATGTATGATTTACTGATTTATCTTGGGCACTTTGTACAAATGCGCCAACTTCAGATTTCCTGAGGAGCACTTGTGATTTATTTTGAAACGAGTTTAGTTCCTCTCAGCTCTTGTTGTCTTGACATGAATGCAATACATCTCTTATACTCACCGTTTTTGCTGTAGAAAGTCTTCACTCTTTTCCCAAACAAATCTCTAAAGACAAGAATATCCAGATCATTTCAAGAGTTTATTCATCCAGCCAAGATGCCATCTAACAGTCACACTTGCAACTCACACTTTTATATAATTCTTGACCATAGATCTCATTGCAGGTGCTCCTTTTTGGAATTTCCCCAATATTCATGCCACAGTTATTTCATTAATCTTCTGGCTTGTTTTTAATCATGGCATACATTCAATCAGGTTAAGGAGGTGCAATATGAGTGAGTGCATAAACATTGAGTAACTAACCTCACAATGTCCTAGATTTGCTTAGTGTTTTTAAAATGTTGTGCATGAAAAATAATTACAACTATTTGCACTGCAAAAACTCCTGGAGGATATCACTCATTAACAATACTGGTTAAATTAATAGGGTAATTACAATAGGTACATGGCAAAAAATAAAGGCCTACTTATGTAGTGAAATTACAGTATTTCTAATTCACCCTATGCATTTACAGCAGACAAAAAAAATGGATTATTTTACATAACAATTTTAAATAAATGTAAATTTTTAAAAGGAAGTTTACAAAAAACAGCAATTAATTTTTTTATATATTTTAATATGATTTGTGATGCGCATTTTATATAATTTTCAAATGCATTATT
The DNA here is from genome assembly GCF_003368295.1 of Carassius auratus. NCBI lineage: Eukaryota > Metazoa > Chordata > Actinopteri > Cypriniformes > Cyprinidae > Carassius > Carassius auratus. The sequence continues at coordinate 12,759,787 of NC_039246.1, forward strand.
TAAGACACAAATAGCAGTGTCATTGCTTTTTTGTCCATGCTCGTTTCACTTTTCCTGTGGGCATGTCCTATGAGTGAATGGGGGATGGGAACTACATTCTTCAGCGATCTGGTGGTCATTGCCTGCCCTAAATCATCTGAAGTGACAACGAGGGGCCATTTGCATCAGTACTGGCGCCCTTTTGCTAGCCAATTGCTCTGTAATGTTTATGACCTGCAGGATCTGCATTATTTATCACCACATTGACGGGTATTTTACACGATTCATAAATCTGCTCGTGATTAGTCGTATTCGCAAACATCAAATACATGCCGCTAAATGTATGCTAAATATGCTGTTTACTTATACTTTAGCTCCGTTTTGCTTTAATTGAGAAGTGTTTACTTTAACCCCCGTAAAACAATAATGTTTTAGTCGCAAATGTGGTTCCCTGGTTAATTTGACATCTGTGTCTGATTCGACTAGGAATCATTCAAGTGATTCGATTCTTTTCAGTGAATTGGTATAATAGCTAAGTGTTATGAAAATATGATTTAAATCGTTTTGTGATTTTTTATTATTATTATGTAATAATGTTAAAGGGATACTCCAAACCAAAATGTAAATTTAAATTAATCCCTTAACTCCCCTATCGTTTCAAACCCGTAAAAGCTTTGTTCGTCTTCGGAAATTTTTTTTTTAAATAAAAATATCCATAACACATCTTAAGCATATTTGTAAGTATTTTCAACCACCAAAGTCACACTTGCATGCTGATATAGTAAAAATTAGCACAGCTAGATAGAGGTTCAATCTCACAAAATTATTGTGAGATGGATCCCCTTCCTTTCCACTGTGTAAATAAACATAGCACATATCAAGTTAAACCGCTAAGTTTAATACTTAAAGAAATGGGGAACAGAGGTGCGATTTTCAGAGCTGGAGCTTTAATTTTTAATGACTCTAAGTCATCTTTTATCACTTGCAGTTGCAGCTCAAGATTAATCCTATTACACTCAGCCATTTCTCTTATCAGTTTCTTTAATCTCTTTTGCAAAGTCTCCTGTTTTCACATTATCACAGTTCTCAACTTGAATTCATATTGTGCTGGTATTCCAGCTTTCTTCTTTGTCGGGTGATGTTTCTCCACTTTCGCTTGCTTTTTTGCTTTTCAGCTTTCTTCCACTTGGAGTCTGGTGTAACCCAAATTTTGACTTCTGTCATGTGTACATTTGCTACGTGCTTAAAAGTACAGTACAGCCTGTTCTGAAGGCCTCAGCTGAACTTTAGACTTAGAAGACTTCTATACTAATATGGAAATAAGAAAAATTAAAGATATAGATTTCCACGAAATGTTTATACTTCTTAAAACCGCATGATTCAGAGACGTTCATATTTCATCACGTCTGCTATTTGAAGTTATTTTGATTCCTGCGGGTTCTTAATAACCTTCTGAGGTAGGACTTTGAACAACAATCTGCTGACCTTCAGAAATAGGGAACTGAAATTAGGCTGCAAGAGCTCATATGTATTTTCGGAGAAAGATGACGAATGTTTTGATATCTGTCTGAGACGTGGCTGCAGAGACGTGGCATTAGTTTGATACAGATTTGCAGGACTATAAGAGGAGGCAATTCACCCCTCTTTGCTCAGCTCAGACTGAGTTCAGCCTAGACCCTTCTAGCTGGACTTTGCCTTTTCTCACCTTCTTCTTTATCTTTGATTCCGGGCTCACTTGAATACTTCGAACTTCTCTCAGGTTTTATTCATCTCAGATATGATTATTAATATATTACTTGTTATTATATGAATATTATTATAACTTTTGACTTTTGATAAACAGGTATTGTTGTATACTTTGTATTATTATTTTTAACATCTTGATTACTTTTGAATATTATAATGCATTTTGTATTACTCTTAATTGGGCAACATCCATCATATATGGATTGCTTTTAAACTATATTAATATTGGGATTTGTATTTTCTATATTTGAAGCTGATTTTAATACTTACTAATCTATTTGCAAGTTATGAGTTGTATTCTCATTTCCTGTATTCTTTGAATAAATTTGCATACTAAAATACCACCCCACCGTCTGACATGGATTGAAAGTAAATTTTTTGCATCAGAGTCCTTTAATGATGAGATCACCAAAATCAACATTTATTTTATTTGCTTCACAGTCTCTGTTCCTTATAGAAATTGGTCCAGCAGGAGATTGGCCGGAAAATCACGTACCTATATTATTAACCAGATACTTAATAGCATACAACACATTTTACAACAAATAATGGAGCTTTTTAGATTACAGTGAGAGTGCTATACAGATGTTTCTGTATGTATATGTGCGAGAAACGTTAGAACCAAAAGTGACAACTTTTGAGGTCTGGGACTTGTTTAAGCAAACTGGTATTATCACTGGTGCATTCTGGTTTCTGCCACGTGTTAATTTGCTACGTGCTTAAAGGCACATCGCTTCAATAACAGTCTCTTCCAGAGGCCTTAGAGGACCTCTGCAGCCATATAGAGACAGAAATAGATATAGCAGTGGCTTTACATTTAGTTACACAATGTTTGTATCTTGAGCTATTATGGTTCTCTATGTCTGGGTTTTAATGAGAGACGATAAATTCAAAAAATTGGTAATCATAGGACGTTCTAAACATTGGTTAACCATAGGATGTTCTGACCTTCCAAAATGTGGGAGCGAAACTGAAGCGCAAGGCATAATCCTGGGTATTGGATTGAAATTTTTTGCATCACACATACTGGATACTACAGATACTATTACAGTGACACCTGACTCAGAGGGAACGCAAGCAGGATCATTGATGTACTGTACATAGTGAGATTTAGTTTTGTTTTGTTTAATCTTTAATATGTTAATAAAATGATTAGGGTTATTACAAGATTAAAATGATAAAGTAATATTTGAATAGAAAACATGCTTCACGGCTAGTTCAGCCATTTTGCATTTAATGACTCATGCAAGGAACCGAAACCAGAATAATATATTTTGATCAACATGACAAAAGCATTTGACAGTGTAGGAAACAGCAGATATTAGTGCATAATCATCTGCATGAATGTACTAAAGCATTTTCATTTTGTTCAAAAGAATTTGCTTTTATGTTGTGCACAAGTGACTGTATGATGTGGCTGATCAACAAGTGGTTTTGATGATCTGAGAAATGTACTTGCAAAAACTACTTGGCATTCAATATATTTTATAATATATATTTGTAAATGTTCGATATTTGTATTTTTTCTTTTTCTTTTTGTAGTGGAGGAAATGTTAAATTTAATCATATTCAAATTAATCACAAAATCATTTGACTAACATTTCCCTTTTTTTCAGCAGGCCTAAACTTATGTTAAAAGAATCAGAGATGTTAACTAACCTTTAGTAGTGTTTCAATAATGAAACATGGACAAAGGTGAGAAGGCTAGACGTCTGTCTGACAATAGTAATCTCATGATTTGGTAAAAAGCTAATTTGCCATAAGTGAACAATATGATGTAATGTGACTGGTGAATCGAATTCTGACTTTTACCATATATTAACTTGCTACGTGTTCAAATACACCTCAGCTTAAATAACAGGTTCTTCCCAGTGAAGGAGAGGATGGAGATTCTGACGCTGATTATATCCTTTCTTCAGAATATATTATCTCATTAATATTGTGTGATTATTAATCAAGTGTTTGATCAGTATTTAACCTCCAAGATTGTTGTATGATGTGATTAAATGAAGAAAGCCATCTATATAACTATAGATTGATGCATGCTTACTTAGAAACATATTATTTCTTCCTAGAACTGTCGGGTTTTACATGTCATGGACATGTGTGTGAGTATTCTTTTTCCTAGGGTCACCAGGTCAGCTAAAAAGGACCAGGGGGGCCTCTTCTATGTGCCATGGGAGAGACATGCTGTCTCCTAACATGTCTCAACGGACATTAGATATTAAGAACTCTGTTTTATCCTGTATTCTTATTCTTCAAGATTAATGTCAGCCTGCCTTTTGTGTGTAACCAACCGTAGTGATAAGAAGACTTGCCAGTGCAAGAAAACCTTGGGAATAAGCAGATAAGGGCTGAGTTTGTGTATGTGTGTGTGCCCATAAAGTGATGAGACCAACATTGCTGGATTCCAGACCTAGGATGAGGTGCCTTCTTCAACCGTGCTGACGCCTGCTATAATCACTGGAGATATTCTGAAGATGTATATGACCATATGTGAAGATTGTCTAAGTTTATCTAGGTTTTGGAACCAATCAGATCGCTGCTGACCAGTGCTTTGACGCATTTGAAGTCTTCTGTCTGGAGTATAACTATGACTGATTTTGTATCATACGGCAGTTCAGCTTACGAACTCCTGCGAGGGTATTGACGCTGACTTCTGCCTATGAAACTGCAAACTATTTCCTTAAGTAAAATTATTATTATTAATTGAACTCATCTCTGACTCCTGGTCTTCATTACGACACCACCTGCTCCTTGGGTTTTAAACTGTTTTCCCCAACACCAGAGATCCCTGTAGACCTCTGCAGTCATGTGAAGAGAGACAGATTAATCAGTTGATCTTCCAAAAGGCTTCTTATCTTAGGTTATTTATTATTTTGCTATGTCTGGGTTTTTAATGAGAAGCACATTCTCTTGACGTATTTGTAACCCTGTATTTAACTGAGCCTACTCCCTTCGAGGAAATTAATTCTAAATATTGACAATCATAGACGCTTAGACCTTCCAAAACGTGGAAGTGAAACTGGACCACAAGGCACATCTTGATATTTTTGTATAGACTGTAGACTTATGACCAATGTCTCTTATCTATTTAAGACATGGCTTCAACCCAGATCACAAGATCTTTTATTAGGAAGGGATATAAAAGAGGTGCAGACACCCTCTGCACCTCTTTTGAAGACTCCGACTAAGAACTTTTACAGGTTTATTCAACTCAGATACTTTGAATTTTTGATACTTTGACTTTTTGAGATACTTAGTATTCTTATATACTTTCTATTATTATTTACTTTGTATTTTAACAGTATGGATACTTTTAATATAGTAATTTTTTACTAAGATAGATGGGCACAATTCATTATATATGGATTGCTTTTAAAACTATATTAATTTTGGATTTGTATTTTCTATATTTGAAGCTGGTTATGATACTTAATAATTTTGTTTGCAAGTTATGATTTGTAGTTTCATTTTCTATATTTTTCTGAATAAATGTGTATACCAAACCACCACCCACCGTCTGACCTGGATTGAATTCTGCATCAGTGACATATGATGTTACCTTTGCTATGGACTTTTCTTTTTCATTATTATTGACATAATTCTCATTTTTGGGTGAACTATCCCTTTAAATCAAGTGGGTAGGGAAATTTCTACCACACAGTAAAAAAGAGTTTACAATATTGTGAAATATCATTACAATTGTAAATAACTACTTTCTATTTTATTATATAAAAATGTATGGCAATGTACGGGAATGAAAAAAAAAACATGAATGGCTAATGAGTTGGCTAATGAGTTTCACTGTGAAAATAAACTAAATAATAAAATACTTGAAACCTGAGGTGAGAAGCCTTTTGGAAATCTGTGCATGAATACTGATGCAATACACAGCTGATTACTCCTTGGAAAAGAGGTGAACTTAATTTCACAACATAACCACTGTATGCTGTGGTGTAGATGGATAGATTGAAACGGAAGTGCATAAAGCCTCACCTCAACCTGTTTCCATGGCTACTGCAGAAACTGGCACTCAAACATGGGGATAAATCCACAGTGAATCTGACGGGAAACAAAACCATCAGAGATCTGAGATCAACTCTGCAGAGCCAAGCATACAGTCAAAGCAGAGTTTTTGTACCTTTATGAGAAAACGTCACAATGTCCTGCTTGTTTCCGCTATTTGCTGAGGAAAACAGGATATCATGAGAAAGCTGGAATGATGCTACGTGATAACTGAACTTAACCATATGGCAATATTATGGAGACTTTTTGTGAAAACAATGGACCAAAAGGGTATATAATCAGAAAACCATGCTCACTTGTCTTGGTCACAAGTTCAGCAGAACTCACTGCTGTACTGTTTCACCTTCTTCCAAGAATAAAGATTTGAAAAGGATCTGTCTCTGACCGTGTAAGATCATTGAAAAACACACTTCAGATCACCGTAATAATGTGAATGATCATTATTTCATTCTCTTTTGAAATATTTTAATATGTTGTTTATTCTTGCGATGTCAGCTGAATCATTACTCCAGTCTTCAGTGTCACATGATCCATCAGAAATCATTCTAATGCGCTGATTTGCTGCTCATGGAAAATTATCTGATCAAACCCTGACTTCGGTCTCTTTCTCTTTCTTTTTTTCTATATGAACTCAATAACCCTGGAGAACAGGAAAAGAATGGAGACTGGGAATTTGGTCCAAACACATGTGTTTTTCTAAAATTTTTTGGCTTGGCTATATTGGAAACCTGCCTAGAAAGGAAAAAAAAATCCAGTCGAGGATATCAGATTACATGACACGTCTGCTCTTTACAATATAAAGTCAGTGATGTAATGTAGAAACCCCTCCCCCTTGACAGTGTATAAAGCTGATGCTTGGAAAGAAACTCAGAAGTAGCTGGTGGAAAAAGACTTTGTGTTCCTTACTATTTCAGACTGAGAAGTGTCTGACGGTACAGAGAAAAGAAGAAATAATCTTACATTATCAATGTTAAAAACAGTGGGGCTGCTTTAGAATTTTGTGGCAACTGTGATTTTTTTTCACGATTTACTTTAATAAAAAGAAAGCTCAAAAGAACAGCCTTTATTTGATGTCATTACAGTCATTTTGATAAATCCTTGCTGTATAAAAGCTGAAAGAAAAACCATTCGGAAACTGCATTGTAACATTATTATCTATACTGGTCATTTGTTTCTATTTACAATGTGATTTTGCAGCATTGAGATAGCCAATCACAGATAGATTAGACAAAAAAATCTACATATATATACTAAATCTAAGAGGAAACTTTAACAGGAAAACATAGAAATACTGCACAATAAGGTTGATTTTAACAAAAGAAGTGCTTTAAAATTACATAAGAAATTCTTTAATGACAATGACGACAAAGAAAAAAAATGATAAGGCAGAAACAATGTAGTAGGTAAAGAAATGAATGACTTTTAAAGATGCAGTGGTTTCTTCCTCGAGTCTGTGTGAAGGGGTTTGTTTTATCGCAGTGTTTTGTTTCAGTGAGTTGGAAATAGTCAGCCTGAAGGGACTATTACTAGTTTTGTAAGGAATGTAACTATAAACCTTCAGGGAGTGTCTTAGTGGGAAATATGCAAGGGAGGGTAGCTCCCAACTATAAAAACCTTCTTTTGAGAAGGACAACAGGCAAACTTTTTGTGCTTCTCCTTCAGTAGACTTTAGTCAGGGAAGCTGCAGAGTTAATATTTGACCGGAATGAAGTACAAGTGTGTTCAATGGATTGTTTTGTTGTTTAAAAGAATTGTTCACCCAGAAATGAAAATTTGCCCTCATGCAGTCCAAGATGCAGATGAGTTTGTTTGTTCATCTGAAGAGATTTGGGAAAATTCAGTATTATATCACTGTTAAATTAACACATTTCGTTGTCTTTGTCTTCCGATGCCATCCGACCATTCTCAGTCCTTGCATGAGCTCATGGAAAGAATTATGAACATGAAGCCATTTAGCCTTTTCACAAACTTCTTCAAAGTTTATTATTACATTCACACAGTTGCATTGCAATGGGTGGTGTGGTAGTTTATTCAATAAGAATTGTACACTACATCATATACATAGGAATTTCTAGCAAACAAAGGGTTTTTCTTCCTGCTACCTCTAGAGCCGATAGGATGTAGATTAAATCTGTATGTTATATAGAATGGAAGTATGGCCAGGAAGTTCTGGAAATATTAGGAGCACACTTTGCCAAAGATTGAGGTAACAGACCGAACTCAATAATCTTCGGGCCTATAGCCCCCGTCCTGATCTGAACTCATGAGGAGATATACATGTGTGCGCATGTGTGTATACATTGAGGTAGAGAGAGGGAGGAAGGATTTCAAAGAGACAAACTCACAAAAATATCTGATAGAGACCATGATAGAATCTAACAATCACTTAATCAACAATGGATCCTCTGCAATGAGTGGGAGTATTTTTCAGTCCACAAGATGTTAATTGATGAACTAGAGTGGTGAAATGTGCAGTCATTACAAAAACCAGTATATGGTGAAGATGCACATCCTATTTTGACATTAAATATATAATTAGGCCTCCTTGTTCAACTTAACATAAATTGAGGCCTCCTGTCTTCTTCCTAAAATACAAATTGGAGACACAGCCAAAAAAAAAAAAAAAAAATTGGATTAACAATGAAAACAATGTATGAAATGTATTAAACAGGTTTTGGAGGAAAAACTGTATGGAGTGTGCAGACACAGTCTCTCTGGGCTTCAATATCTCTGATAATAAAGTCTATCTTCTGGCATCAAAACCTCAAGACTTCTGTAGTGATTTCTCACAGAAGTGGCATACCACTGCAGACTTCATAAAAGAGTTTTGAAAGTTGTTATAGGTTATGCCTAGAAGTCCAGTGGACCGAATATTTGTGACATTTTTAAGTTGTACTGTTCATGTAATTCTGTGGCACTACAGACTCAGTACAGAAATACCTTCTGTACCTTTGGGGTGCTCTCTTGCGGTCTAATTATGTGAGGTTGTTTGTGATATTTGTGTCCAGACCGCGATCAGGTTCCAAGGTCAAGTGGTTATCCAATCCTCTGATATTACCATTGACAAATAAGGCTGTCAAGCAATTCATTTTTTTATATCTAATTCATTACATAATTAATCGAAATGTTGTAATTTCCACTTACTGAGCTAATTCTCAAAGATTTCCTATCCTATCCTTTCCTATCCATTAATCAACAAAATGTTTAATTCGATTTTCAGTGGTTTAGTTTTGAATGCGTATAACCAACAAGAGAAAACTGAGAAAAACACAATAAATACCATATGATGGTAACTGGTGTATTTAAATTTCCAATATTGTAAGTTTTCATATTTACAGAAATATTATGCCTTATGAATTAGTCTCTATGATATTTTTTTAATATTACTTTTCAGTATATTCAAATATACAATATTTAAATCTATGTTTTACATTATTCATGTTTCCTATGATTCTTAGTATGTGTAAGACAAAAAAATTGCACTTTAGATCCATTTCTCATGTCAACAATTTTAGAATCAGGGACAGATGTTCCTTCCATTGTCCTCGTCATTTCAATTATTTCAACTGTTATCTATATTTAAGTGATATCACAAGAAATAAGATTTGATGTATTTCTAAATAACAAGATGTTTTGTGTCAAGAAATATAGCTCGTCTAACTATTTATCTATATATCTTTGCCCAACTAACAGTGTATAAAACCACAATGTCTGTGCAAGTTTTGCAATCTAGGATGCTGCAAGATCAACATGACTCCTGTTGTGCAAAGTGTATAGCCAACAAGAATATAGGGGCTCACCGTATGCATATCAGATCTTAACATGTACCATGAACTTCCTGATTTATACTTCTATTTCTTCTTCTCTTGCTTATCTTTGCTCTAGCAGTTGGGGCGGTTTGAGGTTTGTGATTTCTTTAAGGTAGAATTCTTTTATTTAGAAATTAAGATGATTAACTGATGATTATTAAAGGGCCCAACACTTTTGGGGCCCCAAGAGATCTGTTTCATTAGTAGTAACAGTAGTATAGTAGTAATGTAATAGAAATGTATCTATGTAAATGTATCTACCAAAGAATTAAATATAAAACAAAATTACAGCTTAATTTCTGCATTTCTGGCAAAACATCTCCCCCCATTCACTGCAGGGTTTCATCCCGTCCTACGTAGAGTCACTGAGGCAGATCAGACGGTAAACTGTCAAATTAGAGATGACTTCGAGTTCAAGGGGGGCAAAACGAATTACAGCCGCACTTCTATTTTGCCATACTTAACTTAGTAATAAACATGTTGAAAATAATACACAATAAATATGTCTGTCAAAACGATCTCAAAGGAGACTTTTATTAAGCAAATCAAGGAGTGAATTATTCATCTGTTTAAACTAATACTTTAGCTGGGTTTCCACAGGCAGTGTCACAATTATTTTTGATTTGTAAGTCGTTTGGATAAAAGTTTCTGCTAAATGATTAAATGTAAATGTAAATTATCTACAGTGTATGAAGGTAAAGGGTTTTGGGTTAAGGTTCATAATGTAGATTTTTTTTGACATTGTATGCTGTATGTATATAATCACATTTAGCTGATGATGGAGAAATGTTGGCTTCTGCTGGAAAGGCTGTAATAGAGTATCCTATGTATTATTTTAATATTTTCTTTCTTTTTTTTTACCCTATTGAAGCATTTCTATTAATATAACTTATGTTTTCAAACTGAATTAATTTAAGCAGAATAGTGTGGTAAAGAAAGTCTATGTCAATAGAAAAGGTTCTGAATGAATTATGTTACTGATACATGGTGAAAAGCAGTAGGTTAATATTACTAAACTGAAGATTTTGAATAGCTAGGTTGGCTTGTACACTATACTGTCAAAAGTATTAGGACACCACCTTCAAAACGAACCGGTTTGACTACTTTAATATTTAAGCATATAATGATATTCAAATATTATAGCAACAGTTTGGACAGGTCCCTTTTCTATTCTAACACGACAATGTCTCTTTGACAATGTTTTTTAATAATAAAAAAGCCAAGTCCCATTGCCCGCTAAACACCTCTGACTTTAAATGCAGACATTGAGCCAAAAACGTATCACCAAACACAGCTGAGAGTGGTTAACTAAGTTAACAACTTTCACTTGTCACTGCACTGATAGAGCAAGATTATTTATTTTATTCGTCCTCCTTCATTTTTCATATCACTTTTAAATTTGTCATATTCTTCAGTGTCTTAACCTTTAGTTTTGAATCTCGCTGGGTCTCTCGTGAGAAGTAGATTAAACTTGCTTTGTGTTGCAAGGCTCGTGATTGGCTGTTCGCCAGTGATGTCACACATTCATGCACATGCTCCACAAACTCAGGATCAAAGCCTGAGTTGACAAAGAAAGTTGATGATCAGCTTCATGGTACCAACAAAGCCAGATTGGAGAGGTTTATCTATACTATACCATACAATACAATAAAATTGATTTCCTATCCAAATTACACAAAAGAGGAAACCTAGGGTGCCTAGAAGTACACACATCACATGAATTGAGTTAGCTGTTATTTGCAATTGTTGAATTTAATGATAATAATAATAATTGAATAATTGATCATTTACGATACTCTTTGTTAGTAGCTTGTACCTGCGATTCTTGATCAGTTAGTACACTGTAAGGAAAATGGAAAAGATACTAATCATTTTCAAGGACACTATCCATTGTAACCCTGTAACCCGAAAAAGAAATGTGTAATTTAAAATGCAGGTAAAAAAAAATATATAATAATAATAATAATAATAAAACAATAAGGAAAATTCTTTAATATTAACATAGTAGATTTTACCCTGTTTTTACAAACGTTTCTCACAGTGTAGCATATGAACTACTTAAAACACTGCTCAAAGCATAATTGTTGAAAGTGTGTAGAATTTCTAGTTTACCATCTATTACACAATTTTTTTTTTTAATCATTCAAAAATGTTTAAGTATTCAGTAATTGTGAGATTCTACTCGTGTACGTGAACATCCTGTGTTAAAGGACATTGTGTAATGAAAATATGATGAGCTCATTTGAATTTATTCTTGATACCTGATTACCCAATATAGTCTGTTATGCTTGTTCAGCTATTATTTGCCAGACATTCCATTGTTTCATTCCCCTATAAAAGTGACAACCCTTGTGTAATAAAGCTGAACTTAGAATGAACTGCACCACTTGTGTGTCTCATTCTTTGGTCCCGGGTACCTGCTCTTCTCTGCTCAGATAACCCAACCTGAACCAAAATTATATTTGCGATCTCGAATTTCTGTGCTCCATCGCTCAACAAGATTAGATCTTCTCTAAAACGTTATTTTAACGTTTCTATATGTCTATGTGAAAATCTACTCCTTGTTTGTTGAACTGTTGTGTACAATCAAAACCACATTTGCAATCATGCAGATATTTGGGGAAATGTGCATTTTGGCTCGTGTGATATTGATTGACTATATTATATGATATAAATCTAAAAACTAATACAGGGGCATTTTGGCCCTCATAACTTGAATTTTAGGGGCATGTTTAATCACATTCTAATAGGACACACCACAAAGTCAGTCGTCCTGCATCGTGTCTGGCAGTATGCAAGCAATAAAAGATGACACAATCACACCAAATCAATCTTACATCAACAGCCATAATGACAAACATTATACGTCTTATTTGCCCAGACATGACCTAGCCAGGACTTTTTCAGTTCTCAGTTCAATAGCAAAGTACTGGCTGTGTATATTGTGCGTCACTAGCCCCCCAACCCCACCCCCGCTCCTGATCTAGAGACATAACAAAACCCTTGGTAGCCTGTGTCCCAGAATTACCTTGAAGAAGTGGATCATCAGCATCCACTTATATCCTTTCAATATATAACTTCAATACATATTTAAATCAAGTTATTAATTAGTAAATAACTAGATTTCATTGATCGAATGATGTTTGACTTGTTAGGTAAAATAACTTTAATCTACACTACTATTCTAACACACGGTAAACACATTTTTACTTCCCAGGACTCTCTTAACAATCCAAGAAACCAGGGGAAAAGAAGGGTCTCAGGTAAACGTGGTCGACTAATAATTAGGCTTTTACTTGTCCTTCCTTTCAAACATTAAAGAATAAAAAATGAATACTGCCTATAATCTTCTCTCTCTCTGCAACCAGTATCTGTCTGTTTTGGGAGTAGTAACCGATAAGAATGAGAGCCTAGCTACTCAACCTTGAAGTGTTTTGTCATGCTTTTGATGAAAGTATTTTTCCCTCATTACCTTGAGCAACTTGGAAAACAAAGCCAAAAGCCAAGATGTTTTAGGAAATTAAAAAATCCCAGCCAGAACATGTCCATGAAAAAAAGGAAGTCATTGTAATTATACACTACAAATAATATAAGGCATAATAATAAAGCTTAATATTTTATACTTCACTTTAGAGCCATCTTTTGTGGAGAATGCTGTATTATTCAGACTGTTTTGTGTACATCCACTGATAGGAATTCCTTGATGCAGTGTTGGTGAATCAAATTTTGAGAATGTACCTTGCCCTTTAATACAGGATTTATTCTGTACATTTATCATTATAATGTAGTCTAATATATCTTATAACTTTATAATGATTATTTCTGGCTGTGTTCAACAGTTTAGTGTGTGCATAATCTTTGCAGACCTTCTCTGCAGACATACAATAACAGTATGCTTATTCCAAATGTCTTAAGGTCAATGCTTTATCATCTGTATAGTCTATGAAATCTTAAAGACTTACAATACTTCTTCCTAATGTTTGTTTAGCAGTCTGGACTGAGAGGAAGAAAAAATGTACATGTTTCTAACTGTGTATTCAGTGAGCTTACTTTAGATGAGAGTGATTCTTGGCACAGAACGTTCTGGACTTTAGAATGAGGAAGAGAAACTAGACTTCAGAGCATATCAGGTTATTTTCATAAAGGCTAGATGCATATGATTGATGTCATTCATCTATATTTGAGACATGACTTCAGCTCAGATCACAACATCTTTTGTTCTCAAGTGATACACTGATATACCCTCCCTGTTCAGTTTATTTCTCATCCTTGTCTTCTCCTCTCTCGCTTTTGCATCTTCGATTTACTTTATCTTTTGTTACGGGCTCACTTGGATACTCTGACTAAACTCAACTCAGATACTTTGTATTTTTTGAGATTCTTAGTATTTTAGATATTTTGTATTCTTATTTACTTTGTATTTTTAATAGGTTGTATACGTTTTTGGATACAGTTCTTATTTTTATTAATCTTAGATGGGCAAAATCCATCGTATATGGATTGCTTTTAAAATATATCAACATTGGATCTGTATTTTCTATATTTGAAGCTGGTTGTGATACTTAATAATTTTGTTTCCAAGTTATGATTTGTAGTTTCATTTTTCTGAATAAATTTGCATACTAAACCACCCCCACCGTCTGACCTGGATTGAATTCTGCATCAAATGTGAAATGTCTTCTTTAAAAATATGCACAGTAATTGTGTGAAAAGTCACAAGAAAAAAAGAACACACTAAAAGGTTTATCTGGAACTTATTTCTAAAGAGTAAATATAATATACTAAAATGTTATATTTACTATAGATAATATTATACATAATATATTATAATATAATAAGTAGTTATTAGAAATAGGGCAGAAAGCGAAAGCAACTACTACAGTTATACAGAATATTACACTAGAAAAGCAGAAAAATAAGCAGTAGGCCGGGGATAACATTTATTCATATTTTATTTTTTATGCTTATGTTGAAATCCAAAATTGTGAAATGTACTTTGCATGTCCAGGAAGGTCAAAAGTGCATCTAAAAAGAATAAAGGAAGGGAAACAAATGTTTAGATCTGTCTTATGATTAAGACGTCTACAAAGTCTGTGCAGTCATTACATTGGTTACAAATATGTATGCAACTTTTGGTTCACTGCTTCCATTAATCCAATAAAGTATGTTTTAACCCAGCGTCTTTAGTCAGATAAAAAATGGTGAAAATTGCCATTCCAGTCCCGTACATGTTAATTTTTTTTTCCAGCACAGTGAACATATAGACACTCACCTCTTCCGTCTCTGTAGGTAACGTCTGATGAACTGTGGGAGCTCTGTCTGTAGATTCAAGGTTTTAGGGAGCCACAGAGCCTCTAAAGTTTGCAGGACAGCTGGATCTACCTCAGAGATTCTAGGCTGCAAATATTACATAAGTAGCAAGCATTAAACCATAAATTGCATGAACCAAAGTGTGATAGATAAAGCAACCACAGAGCAAATGATACACAGTGTGTGTTAAGCATTAAAGTGATTGTTGTGGTGGACTGAGGGTAAAGTGATTATTTCATGCTTGCTTCCAAACTCTATGCTTAAAATTTTTGGTGCCATCCAGAATACTTCCTTATCTCTAAGTGCAAAATATCTAAATACTTGACAGCTTTGAAGATTTGTTTTCAACTACAACTCTGAACATACAAACACACACTAACCCAAAAAGAAAATATTTAGCATTTTTAAAGTATGTAAATTAAAATAATAATAATAAAATAAATGATTGAATGTTTTGTTCAACTGAGAACATCAGTTTAGACAGAGGGGCAAATTTGTCCTTAACACACACACAGACACAATGACTCACTTCAGCACTTTTCCATCTGGTACACAGTAAAGCAGGATGTACAGGAAGCTTTTCTTCGTTCTCCTGCAGAATTGTATGGAAAAATGCAGTGATTTAGGGAGAAAATACCACTTAATGATTTTACTGAATCAAAATGTTGTCCACAAAAAGCACCCAGGCATTTTAATACAAGCCACATAGATAAACAAAAGATAAACATTTCCAAAGCAAACAATATTTTAAGAATAATTAAATTTGCTCACTTCATATTAAAGGAAAGATGGTTCTTGGACGTCATCGCTCACGGCCTCAAGCTCATCAGGCAGCCATGGTAAGATCTCCTCACCAAAGAGTCTGTCTCCCCATATGCAAAATCATGTGTCACTTCATTTGATAAATGTTAAAACTCTCATTAAATCAAAAATTTCTATTAAAATAAAACCATTAAAAACATTACTACACTATGCTTTAATGCTTAAAGAATCATTAGTCAATGTACTTCAAAACAGAAACATGATTTTGTCTGACATTTTAATATATGCATGATGAGCCTTACTTAAGCCCTATAAAGCCTACTGTATCATATTTTACATGCAAAATTGTTTTTGCTGACATGAGATAAAATATGATCTCATATCAATGGTGTCAAAACCACAAGAACCTACAGTATTTGCTCAGCAAATTATCACCTCCAACCGTTCACAAGGGAACCCATTTCTGCAATTAGATAAAAAAAAAGGGTAATTGTAACTTTTTGCACTTTCACATCTCACAATTCAGTGTTTTTTTTTCTGTCACTGAATAAAAAATACAATGCAAATGCGAAATTTTCTCAGAATTGTGGGATATAATGTAAATATGATGACACCGAGAGGCGAGCAAGTTCAAACATAGGTCAGAGGAGCACTAAAGAGACTTCCCCTCTCTATCTTGGGCTTGTAGATAAAAACAAACTATTCTCAACTAGAATTCAACATTCTGCAGTTCCCAGTTTCTCTTTTTAACTAGTGAAAGTGACGTGACATGTGGCCAAGTATGGTTACCCACACTAATATGTGTGGTAATCCAATACTTTGTTATTATTATCAATATTCTAAGCTTTATTAAAATTCCAGTCACTTCTTATTTTACTAAAATATGTTATTCCTTATGCAATAAACCTCTTTGATATTTTCTCATCTGGCTAGATCTATCTGCATCTAAGTATCAGGATTTTGTCATACTATTATAAAGATCTCATTGATTGACTTTTACAAACTATTTCATTTCACTTAGTTTGTGGCCATTATCAAATATGCCAGGCTTCAGAGAGTTAAGGATTTATCAGGATCAAAGAACTGCTAAGAAGCCAAGCAGTAAACGACTTGCGAGATGGTGTGACCGATAACCTCCATTGTTTTCTGTGGGGTGTAAGACCTACAGCCAATAGCCTTTTAAATGATAAAGGTCCTGTTAACATTTGACATTAAGACCTGTCTTAGGTTGCCAGCTGAATTTTTGACTGCAAACCTAATGGAGCATCTTTGGTCTGTTTTTTATCATGATGTGTAAAAAAGGTCATTTCCATGTGGGGTGCAGCCTGTGTTGTAATCCCCTTGGTTCCCTGTGGAGTGTTAAGGGCCGGAAGATAAAAATCTCTTTGATCTTGTCATTCAAGACAAAAAAAAATATATATTAAGTGTAGTATCTGTTTTTTTAAGCATGCAGTAATTGCACAAACAGCTATCTGCCTGTTGAAGACGTAAAAAAAAAAACACTTAACAAAAGGAGATTGTTTTCTTATCCGTTGTGTTGTTTAAACACAACCTGGTTTATCATTCCTGCACAAACTTAGCACTGAAAACCTGTAATGTACACTTACCTTTAAAAGTGTGGGGTCACATACTTTTTAAAATAAATTATTTTTTTTATTCGAGAATGCAATAAATTGATCAAAAAGTGACAGTAAAGTTTTTTATAATGTTACAAAAAAATATCAACTTCAAATGTTCTATACAGTATTGTTCAAAATAATAGCAGTACAATGTGACTAACCAGAATAATCAAGGTTTTTTCGTATTTTTTTTATTGCTACGTGGCAAACAAGTTACCAGTAGGTTCAGTAGATTCTCAGAAAACAAATGAGACCCAGCATTCATGATATGCACGCTCTTAAGGCTGTGCAATTGGGCAATTAGTTGAATTAGTTGAAAGGGGTGTGTTCAAAAAAATAGCAGTGTGGCATTCAATCACTGAGGTCATCAATTTTGTGAAGAAACAGGTGTGAATCAGGTGGCCCCTATTTAAGGATGAAGCCAACACTTGTTGAACATGCATTTGAAAGCTGAGGAAAATGGGTCGTTCAAGACATTGTTCAGAAGAACAGCGTACTTTGATTAAAAAGTTGATTAGAGAGGGGAAAACCTATAAAGAGGTGCAAAAAATGATAGGCTGTTCAGCTAAAATGATCTCCAATGCCTTAAAATGGAGAGCAAAACCAGAGAGACGTGGAAGAAAACGGAAGACAACCATCAAAATGGATAGAAGAATAACCAGAATGGCAAAGGCTCAGCCAATGATCACCTCCAGGATGATCAAAGACAGTCTGGAGTTACCTGTAAGTACTGTGACAGTTAGAAGACGTCTGTGTGAAGCTAATCTATTTTCAAGAATCCCCCGCAAAGTCCCTCTGTTAAAAAAAAGGCATGTGCAGAAGAGGTTACAATTTGCCAAAGAACACATCAACTGGCCTAAAGAGAAATGGAGGAACATTTTGTGGACTGATGAGAGTAAAATTGTTCTTTTTGGGTCCAAGGGCCACAGGCAGTTTGTGAGACGACCCCCAAACTCTGAATTCAAGCCACAGTACACAGTGAAGACAGTGAAGCATGGAGGTGCAAGCATCATGATATTGGCATGTTTCTCCTACTATGGTGTTGGGCCTATTTATCGCATACCAGGGATCATGGATCAGTTTGCATATGTTAAAATACTTGAAGAGGTCATGTTGCCCTATGCTGAAGAGGACATGCCCTTGAAATGGTTGTTTCAACAAGACAATGACCCAAAACACACTAGTAAACGGGCAAAGTCTTGGTTCCAAACCAACAAAATTAATGTTATGGAGTGGCCAGCCCAATCTCCAGACCTTAATCCAATTGAGAACTTGTGGGGTGATATCAAAAATGCTGTTTCTGAAGCAAAACCAAGAAATGTGAATGAATTGTGGAATGTTGTTAAAGAATCATGGAGTGGAATAACAGCTGAGAGGTGCCACAAGTTGGTTGACTCCATGCCACACAGATGTCAAGCAGTTTTAAAAAACTGTGGTCATACAACTAAATATTAGTTTAGTGATTCACAGGATTGCTAAATCCCAGAAAAAAAAAATGTTTGTACAAAATAGTTTTGAGTTTGTACAGTCAAAGGTAGACACTGCTATTTTTTTGAACACACCCCTTTCAACTAATTGCCCAATTGCACAGCCTTAAGAGCGTGCATATCATGAATGCTGGGTCTTGTTTGTTTTCTGACAATCTACTGAACCTACTGGTAACTTGTTTGCCACGTAGCAATAAAAAATATACTAAAAACCTTGATTATTCTGGTTAGTCACATTGTACTGCTATTATTTTGAACAATACTGTATAAAGATCTCTGAAAAAGATATCACTTTTGTTTACATTGATAATTTTAAAGCATAAGAAAATAGCTATTTAAAATGACAATGACATTTTATAATACTTCAGTTTTTATTGTATATTTTAAACAAATACATGCTGCCTTGATGAGCATTAAGAAAAAAAATTAACTCCACACTTTTAAACAGTAGTGTACAGGACCTTACATAAGATCAGAAAGTTATAAGATTTTCAGAACTATACCAAAGCAAAGCAAGAAGCAGAATTTCACAAGTGATCCAATTCAACACTCCAGAACCATAAAATAAGAGATCCTGTCAATGTGATACTAGCAAGTCCGATTTAACTTTTTACTTCTCAACGGACTATGAGTTGTGTGCATCCAGCACAGCCAACTTTAAGCAGTTAACTCAAGATAAATGGGCCAGAAGAGGGCACATTCCAGCTATCACATAAAGAAAACATGACTGAAGACAAAAGCAGCAGATTGCCCTCCCAAGTCTTAAAACCAAAAAACAGACTCCCCTTTGAGACCCTTTGACCCCACTCCAGACTCAAATCCTCTTCAAACCACTTTCTAGATGGCACAGAGACTGCCTTTAGGAAAACAGAAGACATTAGTGTGAGATTCTGCTGGTGCACGTGAACATCTTGTGTT
Organism: Carassius auratus; assembly: GCF_003368295.1. Lineage (NCBI taxonomy): Eukaryota > Metazoa > Chordata > Actinopteri > Cypriniformes > Cyprinidae > Carassius > Carassius auratus. Next base: position 12,779,446 of record NC_039246.1, read on the forward strand.
AAAAGACATTGGGTGATGAAAGTATGATGTGCTAAGATTTGAACCTTGCTCTTGTGTATTTTCCAGACATTTCCATTGCCTCACTTCCTGTATAAGATGCTGTATAAAAGTGCCACCCCATGCACAACAAAGTTGAGCTTAGAATGAATGCACCACTTGTGTGTCTCATTCTTTGGTCCCTGGCCCCAGCTCTCCTCTGCTCAGATAACCCAACCTGAACCAAAATTATATTTGCGATCTCAAAGGCAAGAATATACAATTTATTCTAACAATTAGAACATTTTAAAATGAAATATCACTCTGTTGTATAACTCAATATTATACCACCGTGTTTGCCTACTATAAATCCTAACCAGTCTAGTCTCACTTTTTTTCTTTTTAGTTTCATTTAGGTTTTCATTCTGATATGGAATATTATATCTATTCAGAATGTAATCACAATAAAAAAATCAACACATGTATAAAGTTTGTATCATTAATAAAAGTAATAACACAACGCCATGAACAATTTTGGGAATACCCCACCTGGTGGCTGAGAAAATAGAAAATACTGTACATAGGTTACATGCAGACATTTTTTTTTTTTTTTACATGGATTTGTTTTTTGTAAAAAAACAAAAAAGAAGAAAAGAAAAACCCCTGCTGTTTCTACAGAAGATTCTTTTCAGGCCTCCAAGGATTGGGTGAACTTGGGAAATCCCTTTCAGAGAATCTTGCAGCAAAAGGGAATGCCAGTTCAAAGTGCAAGAAACAAACATTACCTCAATATTTTTCATAGCCTCACTGAAAACTCAATTCAAGGATTAAATTAAGGATTGAGGTCAGTGATTTTGTCAAAATTATCTTAATTTGACCTGTTTTGCTTACAGTGGCACATCAGTAATAATAATAAAAAAATTAATAAAATGATCATACATTTATTTTTTGACTTAGAATGACTTGTGGCACTGGAATAACATTTGGATCTCAATGGGCACAGAAGTAAAACATTGGAAGGAACCAATTATCAATATCAACTTAATATTAACATCAGTACAACAGATAGAAAACAGGTTATTATACTATATCAGATATATTTAAGGAACTGTGCTGCTTTGGCAGAGAACTTGGATATTAAGGATTGTTAAATTTTTCATGCCATACACAGTATTTGGGCTGCTGTACCATTAACATATTCCACTGGCAAGACAATTAACACAAATTATATTGAGGATGACTATATGGCTTTGTGCCACATATTTTATTATTGCTATCACTATAACCTGGTGTGTTGATAACTTGACTCTTCACATGTCGTGGTCCATCTATATATTAAAATATTTCTTATCTCTTCAGCTTCACTCCTTGTGTAAGACTGTATTTGTGTAACTTCCTCTCACTATGTGCAAATCAATGACACACCTGGACAAAACAAGAAATTGACCGTGGTCACATTTACACAACTGCACGAAAACGGAAACAAGTAGACACACCCAGAACACACCCACATATACTCAAGAATATATTACTAAAACGTGCACACGATTACTATTTTGTTCCCTTGATTTGCTAAATTGTCTGCACAATTGTCTAATTTGTTCTCTCGATTTATAAGTTGTGGACACGATTTAGCAAATCGAAGGAACAAATAAGTAAATCGTGCAGACAATTTATTAATTGAGGGAATGAAATAGTCATGCACTAGGGGCGTGACGAGACACTTATCACACGTAGGGCTGTGACGGTGGCTGATTTTTACCAGCGCGGTAGTCATGGACCAACAACCGCTGGAGGCACAACTGCTGCTTCTGTCACTTTTTCTCATGACAAGAAGTGAATTTATTCAGTCGCAGAATGAATGATCAGGAGACGTTTCAGACACGCGCTCCTCTTCACTTTATTATCAGGTGCAAGTTAAGCGAGCGCGGTAACGGTCCTGCCGGTGCGCGCTTTCTTTGTGCATATCCTTCCATATCTGCGAAATAAACTATGTGCAAGCAGTGTCGTGGTCAGTTAATTCATGGAATTACCCAAAAAAGGTGATTAAAGCTGACTTAAACTGTGCATGCATGTAATATATTTTATATATATTATATACAGGATATATTTATATATATATATATATACACTCTAAAAAATAATGGTTCTTCAGCGGTTCTTCAGGGGTTCTTTGTGGTGGATATGGTGCTATATAGCACCACTACCATTTAAAGAACCTGTTAAGCCCAGTTTGGTTCTTCAGCGGTTCTTCAGCGGTTCTTTGCGGTGGATATGGTGCTATATGGCACCACTGCCATGCAAATAACCTGTTAAGTCCCTAATTCTTAGTGATATTAGTTCTCTAATATCCTAAGTGTCTTAGCTTTAGTTGGTGATAGGATTAGAAAAATTACATTAAAATACTGTGATTTTCCTGAACACAAGGCACATATCAAAGGCCTCCACACAAGACTTTTTGACCACAGAAATTTTTTTGGTATGGATGTGAAGTCAGATATATACCGAAATTATGTCACAAACTTCAATAAAAACATATATTCATATTCATATTCATCCATGCTTTTTGTTTGTGTAGGTATAGGCCTCAAATAATTAGCCTAAAATAAGTGAGAAGTTATGTTTAAAAACGTGTTTCAATTTCTACTTACAAAATGTGAAAATGTGTCAAGAATTTTTTAAGTTCAATAAAAAAAAAACTATATATATTTTTTTTTCCATAAATAATATATATATATATATATATATATATATATATATATATATATATATATATATATATATATATATGCACAGTGCACGCTATATAACATTTAAATTAAATTAACAAATATATTGTATGCGCCGAATAGCGTGCACTGTGCAGTTCAGGTGCACGTGAGCGAGGGCGAGCGCCGCATTCCTCAAAGAACACTCTAGAAAAACCGTTGGACTCGACGTCAATCAAAACCAGGACGACGACGACGAACACATTTCTAAAAAGAGACAGAAGATATCTTTCGAGGTGAGTGTCATAGCGCATACTGCGAGTGAAATATACAATAAACGTTAAGTTACTTGTCAGGGGAAACTTTTCATTGTATTTTGCAAAAGTTTTACCGTGTTTTGTGACATTAATGCTAAGATTAGTATCAGTCTACTGTTAGTTGACTGAGGAGCCTGACCAACCGTGTTGGCTAATAAATATGTTGTTTCACAAACATTGAACTGTATGTTAAGTTAAGTAACTTAAGTGTAAGTTAACTGGGGTCGTTCTTTTCTTGACTTTCTCCAGATATAAAGTTATAACACTACCGTTTAATATCTTTTCAAATCACTAATAGCGAAAAGTGGCGGGTTGTATAGCTAGCTGCATCGTTACCATGGATACTGTGTAGTCTTGTAACGTTAGTGTCTCGCCTGATAGTGTAGAGTCCATTTAAAGGATTAAGTTAGTTCACCTCAAAATGAAAATGTCCTGATAATTTACTAACCCCTATGTCATTCAAGATATCCATGTCTTTATTTCTTCAGTGGAAAACAAATACAAATTTTTGAGGGATACACATTCAGACTTTATTGGCAACCAACTATCAAAATGTTCAAATAAGGTTCAAATGTCCATGTCCAATCATAAAATACTGTCAACATGCTTAAATTTTTTAATTATTAATGTTTGTCATTACTGGGCTGCTGTAGATGGGTTATAGGCCTACATTCATCCTAGTGTTTTAATTTGTTTGTTTTGTTATTTTGTGTCTTTCTTCAGGTTATGACAGACTTCACAGGTTGGACTTCTGTCCAAGTTTGCCAGTGGTTGAAAGATATTGACTTGGGGGAATTCTGTGAAACTTTTGAGGGTGAGCTTCAAGTATTCTGTGATCAATGCACCAGTGCCCTAACTGCCATGTAAGAACAGTCTCTTACAACAAATACCTCAAACACCTGCAGTATTTCCATGAGAATGAGCCACATTTCTTTGTTGTATGTGGCCACGATGGGTGCCAAAAAAGGTACAGAAGAGTAAGTTCTTTACGTGTCCATGTTTTTCGGACTCATAAAATCGTGAGAGACGCAGAGGATTCAGAGAACAATCAGGAGATTCCAGGCACCTCACCTACTTTTAATGATTTCGAGGAAACTTTTGATTCTGAAGAACCAAATATCTCTTTTTCTGAAAAAATATGTGGTTTCAGATCACTAATTGAGAGACATTTTGCATTGTTTTGTTTAAAACTTCAAGAAAAGCACATCCTCCCAAAAACTGTTCGGCATACTATTACTCATGAAGTGAAAATACTCATTGAACTTTTTAATGAACAGTCCCAGGACCTTCTTAAGTTCTGTTTAGAAGAAACAAATATCAATATTGATAATCATTCAAACTTGAAGTCCTTGGTTGAAGACAACCTTTTTGGGAAGTGTTTTGATGTTATTGCATCAGACTTTCAGTTTGAGAGATACTGTATAAGAGAGTTTGGGTTAATTGAACCAGTAGAGTATTTACTCGGATTTGACTCGACAGGAAGAAAAGAGACTTTCCAGTATATTCCCATTTTGGAAGTTTTAAAAAATATTCTGAAAAGAGATGATGTTTTTCCTTATGTTTTGGAAGACACAGCTTTTGATGGCGAAACACTTAAAGACTTCACAGATGGATTCATTTTTCAGCAGCACGCCTTTTTTGATGGATCTGAGACACAGCTGAGGCTCCAGTTATATACTGATGAATTTGAAATTGTAAATTGTTTAGGATCCAAAAGGCAGATCCACAAAATTTTAAGTGTCTACTTTGTTCTTGGAAATATTCCTCTGAAGTATCGTTCCAGTCTTCAAAATATACATGTGGCTGTACTTGTCAGAAACCGATTGCTTCAGAAGTATAGTTACGAGCAAATTTTGAATCCTCTTCTTCGCGACCTTTGTGAACTTCAGTGCCGTGGTGTATCAGTTGACATTGATGACAAGTCCTGTGTTTTCAAAGGCTCCGTGATTTCCATTTGTGCTGACAATTTATCAGCCCATTCCTTGGCTGGTTTCAATACTTGCTTTAGTCAAGGACGGATCTGTCGTTTCTGTCTATGTCACCACCGTGACATTGGTAACAAAACTGAGGAAAGTGAGTGTATTCTCCGGACTCCTGACACACACTGTAGACATTTACAAGTGCCAGATGGTAAAACTTTGTATGGTGTTACTGGACGCTGCCCTTTTGATAAACTGCCTCATTTTGAGGTTACTGAATCCTTTCCGCCTGACTTGATGCATGATATTCTTGAAGGTGTCATCCCACAGGTTCTGAAATTAGTCTTGCTAAATCTTACCCGTGAAAGGCTGGTAACAGTGCAACAGTTTAATGACCAGCTACAACAGTTCCCCTTTGGACAAAATGATATAACTCACAGGCCTGTTTTGCTGAAGCCATCTGCTTTGCAGCAAGGTGCCATCCCAGGAAAAGCTGTTGAAAAACTGACCCTTTTCCGACTCTTACCTTTTTTAATTGGAAGCTCCATCCCTCAGGACAACACTTACTGGGCTCTTTATTTGCTATTTAGATCTATATGTGACATAGTACTGGCACCTGTGATCAAAACAAGTTGGTTGAGTCCATTGTCTGCTCTCATCACAGAATTTCTGAAGAATTTTCAGAAGCTTTTCCCTGACAAATTCACTCCAAAGATTCACTTTCTGGTTCACTATCCTCGATTAATCAAACAACATGGTCCACTGAGAGCACATTGGTGTCTCAGGTATGAGGCCAAACACCTGTACTTTAAACGCCTTTCATCAATTGTAAACAATTACCAGAATATTGCAAAGACTTTGGCAAAGCGCTATCAAATGCGCCAGTGTTGGGAAGCACAATCAACTGGACACCATGTCTCGGAAGATGTCCCGTACTCTTTAATAGAGATACGTTTGAATGCACTACCCTCTCAGCTTAGAGAGATTATTGCAGAGGACTCTGCTGAACTGAATGATACACTCTGGAAAACCAAACAAGTGATATATGACAGAGTCAGATACACCACTGGAGACTTCTTGATCCTTGACCTTGTGCATGCTGAGGAAATCCCAGTTTTTTTGAAAGTTCTACATATTGTTAAGTACCACAGTCAGTGGAAATTGTGCGGAAGACTCTACCAAACTTGGTGCTTCTCTGAGCATCTGCATGCCTATGGTGTCCGATCAACAACTCAGTGGGTGGCCATTACACCTGGGGAGGAAACTGACTTCCATGCCCTTGACGCATACACAGATCAAGAGGACAACCTGTTCATCACACTGCTTCATCGCCCTGTGAGATATACTAAGTTATTTGTAATTTCAACTTGATTTAAATTTAGGCTAATGATTTGTTGGATTTCAGTGATGAACAGAATCAGAATCTTGTTGTTAGCGATGCAATGTGCCAGTCAAGCTTTAATTTGTGATTAACCAATACCACTGAACCTATACCATGATATTTTTCCAATGGTCTCCTGAAAGGAGAGCTGCAAGGTTATAAATTTGATAAGCTACAACATGTTTCATTTAGCTTTGATTGCAGCAATTGATCAACAGAATACACATTTTTCACAAGATTTTGTCACTTCCTGGAATGTAGCAAGGCAAGGTCTAATTGGTAAATTCATAACAATGCTTGCTATTTATTGAACCTCTCCTTCTTAATTAAATGCTTTTTCGATTCTAGAACATGAGATAGATGGAGCCACTCTTGCTGTTATCTCAGAGAGGATGTCTGAGAGGCTCTTTCCGGTCATTCGCAAACAGAGTCTGTTTCTGACCCAGTTGGAGAAACTTAAAAGCACACCAATGAGCAGGTAATCAGAATGGTATCCCATACGCCAAAACACAATCACTGTGCCCACTCTTTTACATTGGTGTTCATGGTAGGTGCGCCGTATATTTTCCTGCTTTTTTGTCCTTTACCAATCACACCTATGAATTTGATAAGTCTCTTATTGAATTTCCCTTTTCTTGCTCAAATTTTATTTCTCTGTAGAGAGAACCCTCCAAGAAACATTGATAACTCCAGCCAAGCACAGTCCGGTCCAGATACCTCTTTAGTTTTTCCAACAGTGCTGAGGATGGCCATAGACAGAAGAGATTCTGATCTGAAGAGTGCAAGTAAAACAAAACTACGGAGTCTACTGATCCAGTCTCTTTTTGACTACCTCAGTAAGAAAACAATGTAAGTTGCTACTACTTGTGCCTTTCTAGCTTGCTAAATGCTTGATTAATTGCACTGTAACAAATACAATATCAATACACGATTCTTGCCAGACGTACATAAGGGTTATATGTAACAAATAGTAGAAATCTCCTGTTGTTGTTGTTTTTTTCTTGGTGGTTGCCTGGTTGCGCATATTTAGTGTGAAAAAAGCGAACGTACAGGCCATACTATGTGTCATGTTTAAACCAACATTGTAAACATAATCATAGATGATGGCACAGGTTTTTATTTAAAAGAAAGAAAGTTGCCTGTGTATGTATCTAGGCCTAGGCAATTTATATTCTCAATACTTATTAAATTAAAATTAATATTACTTTATTGGATTTGTACTAGTTACTTGAATGCAATAACTTAATCGATCAGACTAAATTTGACATGGTCGAACCTGTTACCGCAAGCAATAATATTTTTAAGGATGGCCTAAATACAAATTGAGGAAATGAGGAAACTATCCAGACACAGGTGGATGAAGGTTAACTAATCAGTGACTAATGAGAACAGGTACAGACTAGACAGAGCATATTTGTGACAATGTTCCCTTACCTTAGAATTCTCAGTGTGTAGTTGCTATGGCTGGTATAGTTACTAACAACTAGTATGCTTTTCTCCTTCTGATGTTAGGTACCCAACTCATCTTCAATACATTGAGCTTCTGTCAAATGTGATAATGGATTACCCATATCTAAGGGAAAGTATCGGGTCTGGATATGTAAGTTTTCAGTTGTATGTAATGTTATTCAAAATGAGTTCATAGTTTTACGAATAATAATAATTAGAAATGAATTTTTTTTGTCAAGAATACACTTTCTAGTAGGTCCATTTGGTATTTTATTTCATGGCAGTAAACTGTTTTATGAGGAAGAAAGCTCTGTATTTTCATGATGCGTTTAGGAAATTCTAAAAGGCTTTTAAATTTATAAGTCAAACTCTTCAAGAACATACTGCAAGTATGCATATACCCAAAATGCACCTGGTCAAAAAATTGTGTATACAACAAAAAAAACTTGCTCCATAGGTTTTTGCAATGAGGCTGACTGTTAGCATGAAGGTAAATGTTTCATTAAAAACTACAATCTCTTGTTGTTTCAAGGATGCCCTGCTTGAATCACTCAGAAATAAGTTTAAGAAGGAAAGGCAGCCTCTTGTTGCCAACAATGAAATACAGCGACTGAAAGAGAGCTGGGCAAGAAGGAAGCGACCTCTTCAGACAGCGGACGCTTATCCAAGTACCATGGTAAAAATCTTGAATTTGGCAGTAAACTTTGTATAATTGCAATTTCTGCGATAATCCATGGACATCATCGTCATTTTAAAGGATTTGTAATGGCAAGGCCTGCAAAATATCTGTTCAAATCCTGTCTTCATATTTTCAGCCCTTGAAATTAATTCAGTTTTACAGTATGAACATCACAAGAAATATGAAAAGCAATATTATATGGAAATTAATATTTGGACATAATGAAAAGTATTATTCATTGGCATTATCTATACTTAAAACAGTGATACATTTTGAAAAATAAAACTTGTGATTTGCTTATACCTGATCCTTCTGCTATTACGAAAACATGTGGCTGTTTATAGCATTATCTCTTTGAATGTGAAAAAAACACTAAATAATAATTTTAACGATGTATTGCCATAAAAAAATTATTCATACCCACCTATTAAATTAACTTTTTTTGCATTCAGTCCTTATTTAAACATAACGTGCATCTTAAAGGCCATACTTTCACTGATTGCTTTATTATTAAGAAACTTGGCATTGTGCTGCATCCTTTTTCCAGACTCCAATACTCTCCAGGAGGACAATTATTTTGGCCTTCAAAAACCCTGATAAATGTTATTTTCCAAAATGGGAAGCTAATAGTATAATAAGATGCATCTTATGTTCTACTAAAGAAATGATTGAATTGTGTATATAGTGTAATTTGTGACTACAGGCCAATGTCATGCCAAAATTAACGGTTAACTCGAACCTGGTTCCAACGAGTTGATTGGTCACTGTAAATTTCAACTGAGAATATTTTGGCTTTTTTGTAGTTATAAATAAGTCTATGCAGAATGACCATTGGTCCTTTTCCCCTCATATTTTTAAAGTCGCTGCTCCCAATGTTGTAGTTTGAGAGTTTGTAACAATTTAACTACCCCAATAGGTTGATGCAGGAGAAGATGAAAGAAGCATCAGGGAACATCTCCGAGTAATAAAAGAGGAAACCGAGAAGCTTAGACCAAACTTAGAGCTTCTTAAAGAAAGGATGGCGCTGATAAAAATCTACCGGAGAAATTTTGTGTCTAACCACAGCACGGAGGAGATTATCTCTAAATTTCCATGTTTCAGACTGGCCAAAATGGTAAGTACAGTAGTGTATTAATTTCCTCCATAGTTATGACTTATGACTAACAAGTTATGACTGTCTTTTCTACTTTGCCTTCATCTTAACATAAGCTCCTTTGGGATCTGAGAGACCGTACCAACGTTGATGTGGACCAACAGATTCTCTCTCAGCTCTCGGTAATGGCTACTAAAATCCTTCAAGTTTCACGGAGTCCCCTGATGGAGAAGTTCAGGTGTGTGGTTGATGACTGTGAAGATGGCAGACTGAAAAAAGGTAATTAAATCTGCACTGCTTAGATTTTCTGTGTATCACTGTCTGACACCCATATCTGCCTGAGATCATACGTTCCTGCATGTATCTGTCTTGTGTAATAATAAAGACTAATTTCTAGTAGGGCTGCACGATTCTGGATAAATTGAGAATCACGATTTTTTGATCTCATATAGAGATCACGATTCTCCTACGATTCTTTATTATTATTATTACTATTAACATTATCATTATCACAAGTATATAAATTAATTATTTTATTTTGCAAGGATTCTTTAAATTGATCAAGTGTGACAAAGACATTTATAACAAAATATTTCTATTACACACAATTATTGTTCTTCTGAACTTTCTATCAAAGAAACCTGAAAAAAATCTACTCATCTGTTTTCAACATAATAATAATAATAATAATAATGTTTTTTTTGAACGGCAAAACAGCATATTAGAATGATTTCTGAAGATCATGTGACACTGAAGACTGGAGTAATGATGCTGAAAATACAGCTGCACACCACAGAAATAAATTACATTTTAAAATACATTCAAGTGAAAGCAGTTATTTTAAATGGTAAATATTTCAAAACTTTACTGTTTTTGCTGTACTTTGGATCAGATAAATATAGTTTGGTGAGCAGAAGAGACTTTAAAAAAACATTACACATCTTATGGTTCAAAAACTTTTGACTGGTAGTGTATATATAATATATTTAAAACCCCAGTTTTTTTAATATTAGAATGATGAAAAAGTTGTTTAGATCACTGATTCAACGACTCACTCATAAACCTACTACACTTGTTTCATTTCTGGATGAATCAGCGTTTTTGAAGGATTCTCTTGAATGAAAAATTAATTCATTGACAAATAAATTAAGACACTTGTCGCCACCTATTGGTGAAACAATGCAATCGACAAACGTTATTTAAAGCGCAGTACTTTCAAAAGGGGATTTGTTATATTTTGATCGCTGCCATATAGACATCAATGTTTATATTTAAACTATAAACTTTATCCCAGTATTTCTGTGATGATATAAATGACTGTAAGACAGATATAATACTGTGTAGTTGAAAAGACTGTTTGTGAAGATGTTTCTTAACCAAACATGGTAAGAGCTCTCTCTGTGTCAGCGGCAGTGCACGCACGGATTTGAATGATCCGGTAAGACTTTGTCAAAGGTTTAACAGACTCGGGGAATCGTTGTCTTTTAGAAATGAGATCGAGAGGGTGTCTGAATCGAGATCGCGATCTTTTAACGATTAATCGTGCAGCTCTAATTTCTAGTTTATTAAAGGTAGTAATAATTACTGTCTTGGTAACTAATTGAAAAACAAAGAAAACTTATTAGATAAAAGCATCCACCCATGTTATGTTAACCTAATTCTTGTTTTATTTAAAGGACTACAGTTGGAAGCAGCTATTCTGCTCTTGCCTGCACTGTTTAAGGAGGACCCGGGGTTGCTGTTTGAAGTTGAGGTGAGGCATGAACAACAGTTGACTGAGTGTAAAGCAAGTCTAATTAAAGCACTACAATTATTGCTCATTTTGCTGTGCAAATGACTTCAATGCAAACATTAGTTTTTGTTTGCTGGTCTACACAAACTATGCTGTCAAAGTTAAGAGAAAATTACATTAATTTTCAGTTAATGGCCAAAAGTATGAGCAGTTGTATGACAGGAGTTAATTAATTATAAAACTGATAGTTCCGGTCCTTGATTCTGATTGGTTAAGCGTTGTAAATTACTCAACAAACATATACCTGTGACTTAATTACTTTAAAGGTACATGGTGTAGTTTAAGTGTATTATTAGCTAAAATCAATGTCTTTATAATTATAAAACGGTTAGTTCCAATCCTTGATTCTGATTGGTCAATAGCTGTGTTTTATTGCACGATAAAACACGGCTATGAACACTTCAACCAATGGTTCTCTATATTACTACAACACCCATAGCAACCACTCTTGGCAACCTAAACACATGTTTGTGTCACGCTGTCTAGTCTCTGTAACCCTGGGTGTCCACTAGTGGGCTCACTTCCCCTTAGGCACTTCACCGTAGGCACTAGAATTCCTCTAGTCTGGTCCTGTCTTCACAGTAATTGCACTCCTGTTAATTGCACCAGGTGCAGACACTCTAGTGTCATTAGTCTCCCTATATATTCCAGTCTTTTCCTGTTGTTTGTACGGAGTCCTTACCCTTCGTGTGTCCAGCATTCTCGTCCCCGAGATTCTTCCTGTCTGCTCGTCCTCCGAGTCCTTTCATATTCCGAGTCCCTTTCCTTTGTTTGTTTTGTCTGGACTGTCTGTTTGGTTTTGACCTTGGCTGTATTTGACAACGATTTGGATTACCTTTATATTAAAATACCTGCAATTGGATCTCTCGCTCTCCCTGTGTCTCTCTGGGTACACGATCGTCACAGAAGGACTCCATCAAACAGATCTAGCGGTATGTCCTTTCATGTCTCCTCTCCAGCCAGTATGGTGGAACGGAGGGCGAAATACATTAAGTTAACCACCTTCCGCCAAGAGGGCAATGATGTGGGTGCCATGGTGCTGGTGTTCTGGTCCCTGGCCGAGGGCATGGGGTACAATGATGCGGCCCTTAAAGGGGGGGTGAAATGCTCATTTTCACTCAATCTCCTGTTAATCTTGAGTACCTGTAGAGTAGAACTGCATCCTTCATATCTCCAAAAAGTCTTTAGTTTTATTATATTTATAAGAGAAAGATAGTTGTACCGTTTTTTCCGGAGAAAGATAGTCGTACGGTTTTTTTTTTTTCGGAAAAACACGAGCGGCTGGAGGCGTGACATGTGGGCGGAGCTAAAGAATCACGAGCGTGAGTAGGCTTTTGCGTTGAGAGCGTCTGGAAACTGTGACATTACCGTGAGGAAAAAACCATCATCCAAAACAAACCATGGCTAACAGTCAGATTCAGCCGTATATTTATGATCCAGAATCAGATCAGATCAGACTATATTACAGCAGGACGTCACTATGTGGTATGTATTGAAACTGTATATATTTTAGCGATTTTGGAAAATGACTAAGTTCCACTTTTTGTCGTCTTTCTTTTTTTTTTCTTTAAAGGTGTACATGTGGGAAGTGCAGTTTGATGCCAACATCGCATGTTGTTTACTTGATGTGCTTACGCCCCGATAGTTAAGTTAATAACACAGAGATATTTGAAGCAGTTTTACTCACCCCCTGCGGTTCCAACACATGATCGTGACCGTTTTTCATTTGGACTGCATCATCCTTAAGAAATAAACGATATGCAAATCCGGCGTCAAACTGGGCCTTGTTTGTAAAACAAGCATCTTTGAAATGCAGGGAACAAACACAAACACTTGCACAACTCCGTTGATGCTCTGTAAAAATAAACTCCATCCACTGGTAATCTGTGCGGGGTTGTCTTGCCCTGGCAACCAAAAACACTTCTTTTGTGACATTTCGCTCTCTCGCTCTGGTCAGTGAATATCTCTGCTCTGCTCTAAGGGCGCGCGCGCTCTTCCGGGAGAGGAAATTCCGCTCCATCTAACGTCACACAGACCCATACTCGAAAAAAACTTTCCGAAACTTATGGCAAACCGGAAGGAGTATTTTTGGAACAAGAATACTCCTTCAAACGTACAACTTAATTTTTTAAACTTTGTCCATGTTTAGCATGGGAATCCAACTATTTAACAGTGTAAAAAACTCTGTATGCATGAAATAGCATTTCACCCCCCCTTTAAGGACTATTGTAATACTGGACTGGATGACTCGGTTCCTCAGAAGGAACTGGATCAATTGGACACAATCGGGTTCTGGGAGTTTGTGTGCTACTTGCAGCATCGGCTTCCGTGGGATGCCCCAGCCACTCCTGTCTCTTCCGGTAGGATGGCCGCCAGCCCAGCGCCACTGCCAAAGATGGCCGCCAGCCCAGCGTCACAGCACAAGGTGGCCGCCAGCCCAGCACCATGATGTAAGATGGCCGCTGGCCCAGTGCCACTGTCCAAGATGGCTGCCGGCCCAGCGCCACTGACCAAAATGGCCGCCGGTCTAGCGCCACGGCCCAAGATGGCTGCCGGTCCAGAGTTATGGCACAAAATGGCTGCTTATCTATCGCCTCTGTACCTGATAACAGCCACAATTGACCCTCCAGAGTCAAGTCAGGTTCCTGTTAACCTTCCAGAGTCGAGTCAGGTCCTTGTGGACCCTCAAGAGTCAGGGTTAGTCACCGTTGACCTTCCAGAGTCAGGGTTAATCACTGTCGACCTTCCAGAGTCAGGGTTAGTCACCGTTGACCTTCCAGAGTCAGGGCTAGTTCCTGTTGACCTTCCAGAGTCGAGTCAGGTGCCCGTTGAATTTCCAGAGTTGAGTCAGGTTCCGATTGACCCTCCACAGTCGAGTCAGATGCTCGTGGACCCTCCACAGTCGAGTCAGGTGCTCGTGGACCCTCCAGAGTCAGGGTTAGTCACCGTAGACCTTCCAGAGTCAGGGCTAGTCACCATCGACTTTCCAGAGTCAGGGTCAGTCACTGTCAACCTTTCAGAGTCAGGGTTAGTTCGTGTTGACCCTCCAGAGTCGAGCCAGGGACTCGTGGACCCTCCAGAGTCGAGTCAGGTGCTCGTGGACCCTCCAGGTCAGGGTTAGTCCCCTTTGATCTTCCAGAATCAAGGCTAGTCACCGTTGACCTTCCAGAGTCAGGGCTAATTACCGTGGACCTTCCAGAGTCAAGGCTAGTCACCGGTGATCTTCAAGGACAGAGTCAAGTCACCGGTGACCTTCAAGGACAGAGTCAAGTCACCGGTGACCTTCAAGGACAGAGTCAAGTCACCGGTGACCTTCAAGGACAGAGTCAAGTCACCAGGGTTCTTCATGGGAGAATTCAAGTCACCACTGATCTTCATGAACAAATGCAAGTCACCAATAATCTTCATGAGCAAAGTCAAGTAAGCACCGATCTTCTGGAATCCAGTATAAACACCATGGGATTATCAGAGTCTCGTCACTTCTCTATGGAACTACCAGAGCCTCTTCACGTCTCTGATGAACTACCAGAACCGTTCCACGTCTCTGCTGAACTACCAGAGTCTCTCCTCGCCTCTGCGGAACTTCCAGAGACTCGTCATGTCTCAGTCAAACTCTCTGACTGTTCCTGTTGTGGCCACGGAGGCTACCCTTAACATGCTCATGTTCTATGTTTCAGACTTGCCCAACCAGACTTGTCCTCCCGTTGGTTCGGCCGCACGGATGTGGTGGTCTTCTGCTCCGCCCTGGGGGCTTTCTGCCTCGACCACAAGGATGTGGTGGTCTTCTGCTCTGCCCTGGGGGGCATCTTGTTCAACCACACGGACGTGGTGGTCTTCTGTTCCGCCCTGACCACACGGTTGTGGTGGTCTTCTGCTCCACCCTGGGGGACTCCGATCTCGACCACACGGATGTGGTGGTCTTCTGCTCTGCCCTGGGGGGCACCCGTTCTGACCACACGGTTGTGGTGGTCTTCTGCTCCGCCCTGGGGGGCGTCCGTCCCGACCACACGGTTATGGTGGTCTTCTGCTCCGCCCTGGGGGGCTTCCGCCCTGACTACATGGTTGTGGTGGTCTTCTGCTCCGCCCTGGGGGGCGTCTGTCCCGACCACACGGTTATGGTGGTCTTCTGCTCCTCCCTGGTGGGCGTCATGTGATGTCCTTCTTTGACTGTTTTTTTTTTTTTTTTTTGTTCTTCTGTCTGTGTCTTTCTTTCTGTTTCCTCCTATGGACCTGGCCCTCCGTCCCTCCCCCTGATCCTCCGCCAGTCCACCACCCTCCAGGACTCCTTGTTTTGTGTTGCACTTCTCTTGTCTCTGTTTCCCCATTTTACCTGGTCCTCTTGTCTCTGTTTTACCATTTTATCTGGCCCTCCGTCCCTCCCCCTGATCCTCCGCCGCTCCACCTCCCTCCTGGTCTCTTTGTGTCTTTGGTTTTCTCTTGGGTTCGAGTGGAGCATCTGGCAGCTGCTCCGTGGAGGAGGGGGTAATGTCACGCTGTCTAGTCTCTGTTTCCCTGGGTGTCCACTAGTGGGCTCCCTTCCCCTTAGGCACTTCACCGTAGGCACTAAAATTCCTCTAGTCTGGTCCTGTCTTCACAGTAATTGCACTCCTGTTAATTGCACCAGGTGCAGACACTCTAGTGTCATTAGTCTCCCTATATATTCCAGTCTTTTCCTGTTGTGTGTATGGAGTCCTTACCCTTCGTGTGTCCAGCATTCTCGTCCCCCGAGATTCTTCCTGTCTGCTTGTCCTCCGAGTCCCCTCGTATTCCGAGTCCCTTTTCCTGTCCCTTTCCTTTGTTTGTTTTGTTTGGACTGTCTTTTTGACCTTGGCTGTATTTGACAACGATTTGGATTACCTTTTTATTAAAATACCTGCAATTGGATCTCTCGCTCTCCCTGTGTCTCTCTGGGTACACGATCGTCACAGTTTGATCTCATTGAAGCTATTCTGGAGTATAGGACTGTGACGGTTGCCACCGGCGGTAGTGCACGTGACGTCACAAACTCTATAGCAAGCATAATACAAAGTTTTGTATATAAGTGTAATAACTGTAATAGTTGCAAATTCTAAGTCTATGGTCATTAATAAATTACCTCAAACACAGCGTTTCCTTTAGATTGGAAGATTTGAGCGCAGGAAAATGCAGTTTATGCATTCGGCAAATTAATTTAGTGTTGGGCGATGGATCTTGTTGGGAAAGCAAATACCACATCACGGATCTGGAGATATCTGCATTCATGTCACCCATCAGCGTTTGCACAAGTTCTCGTGATCGCAAACGCTGGCTGGTCAGGTTTGGTGAGGCTTTCTCCAAACTGGCCAAATACAAACGAGACAGCGATAAATAAAAGATGGTAACAAGAAATATGGCAACGATTCCTATTTCAAAGAGCGCGCGTGCAGATGAGGAGTTACTGAGCTCGCTTGGTGGCGGAAAAGTAAACCGGACACAACACAACTGCGTTGCGACAGGTTTAGTCTGTCTAGTGTCTACACAGGACGTTTGAACTCTGTGTAAGTACCTCACAGACCGGACGGGGATTTATCATGTCGTGTTGTGCTGCATCCAGTGTAGCATCACTGATTATAATGAGTATTTTGTCGCGCTGCGTCGCTCGCGTCCGTTAGACAGGGTGTATAGCCTAAATAAGAAAGTTAAATACACCCTGTCTAACGGACACGAGCGACGCAGCGCGACAAAATACTCATTATAAGCATTATTTCTTTGATATTTATTTTAGTGTTTTGCAGGCGGCGTTCACTGACAGAAGTGCTCAAATAAACACGAACTGACGAGTTAAATAGGATGTGTTAGATGAGTGATTTCTAGACGTGCATACATATAAATATATCCTGTATATAGGCCTAATATAGCCTATATAAAATATATTACATGCATGCACAGTTTAAGTCAGCTTTAATCACCTTTTTTGGTAATTCCATGAACACTGCTTGCATAGTTTTTCGCAGTTTGATATGAAAGGATACACACAAAGGAAGCGTGCACCGTCTTTGAGCACAGGACCGTCTGCGTTCGCTTAACTTGCACCTGATAATAAAGTGAAGTGGAGCGCGTGTCTGAAACGTTTCTTGTTCAGTCATTCTGACTGCGACTGAATAAATTCACTTCTTGTCATGAGAAAAAGTGACAGAAGCAGCAGTTGTGAGTGGATGGCCATCCCTGCCACCGTCGTAATATAATTTGAATACGTTAAACTGGAAAAAAATTATCGCTTTAGTTAATGAGCAAATTTTGACACTAATGTTTTATATGTTTTATATGTTTTTATATATATATATATATATATAATATTATTATTATTATTATTATTATTATTATTATTATTATTATTATTATTATATATATATATATTTTTTTTTTTTCAAACACCACGCCACCAGCGGTTGTTGGTCCATGACTACCGCGGTGGTAAAAATCAGCCATCGTCACAGCCCTAGTGGAGTATTGTGAAAAATCGAGAAAGTGAGTGTACTTGCATTTACAGTAGACATGTATTCAGGAGAGTCCTATATTCGTAATAAAATAATCCGTTTGAATGTCCGCTGCGATTACCTTGTCCTTTTAACACAACGTTAAGGGGTTTTCTCATGCCTATAGTCATGTCAGTTGCATCTTCCTTCCTCGTGATAACAAGTTTTACTCAGAGCCTTCCAATATAAACGTCCTTCTCTACCGATTCCAGATGACTCACTCATAAAGACAGTCTTTGCCTCCATCTTTTGGCAAAATAATATATGTAACTTCTGTTGCTGTTTACGGCTGGACAGGGACTTTTTTTTTTCAGCAGAAGGAATGCTTTTAGTGATTTTACTTCATGAAAGTTGAATAGATACACATTTTTCGCCTTTAATATTGGTATTGTGTGGCAACCGTTTTATAAAAGCAATAAGGTACTCGAGGAAAGTGCTGTATTGTGATTCCTACACAGTGTACCTAATAATATTACTGCGCAAGTGCTGTTTGTCACGGTCTTTGCAGCTGCATATGTTGCTTAGTAACCTCTTTAAAACCACATTGCTTGGCAGATGAATAAATGTGTAATTTTTTTTGTTGCTGGTTTTTATTTTGTGAATAAAATATTAAAATATTTTTATGGAGTAAGTTTTATAAATGCAATAAGTTCTTTGAAGCCATGTTTTACATTGGATGTAGAACAGCAAGGGGGTTTTAAGCACTACGCTCCTTAAATTCACAAAAACAACTGCTTCAATGGGCTTACTGTTTTATTCAACTATTTAAGGTTTGCCTTTCAAATAAATGAAGATGGTTAATGCTATTATCCCTTCTCCCCCAGGACCATGCTCAGACCTGCCCTCCTGACACACCAACACCTAAAATGGTGCTCAAAGGCTGCAGGGAGGGTAATCCCATGCAATACGACCACATTGTCGTCATGTTGGATGGCCAGTCCATTACTGAGGAGAGTGAGGACATCTCAATGGCACTGGGCCTCATCCTTTGCACATATTTTCTGTTTGGGATCCAATATCCTAAAGGACTGAAAAAGACACTGACCTTCCTGGAGTGCGTTGTCTTAAAAATGAAGGATGCAGCCGGACTTCCTGTCACAATTAAAAGAGTGTACAGCTCAATCTGTGCATAGAGTCTCTCTGTCTCTCTCTCATATTCCAATTTCTATTTTTTCAGCCAGTGTTGTTAGTTAAAAAGCACTGATTATATTTGCAACTAAAATAAATGAATTAAACTGTTAAAAGTGTAATGTATTTTCTTTATCAGTAAGCTTTTAGTACAGGGTTTTGAATCTTTCAATCCATGATTTGGTATAAAATCGTCATTTAGAAGCATATTGACTCAAACATTGAAGTATAATGATATGATAATGGCCTACTACCTAAAAAAAGTTTCTATAAAGCACCATGTGACAAATGTGCTATAAAGCTTAAGTGCCATTAATGCCAAAAGAGGTTCCCCTATAACGACCCAAAGAACCAATGTTGAGTGCCATTTTTGTTGAAGAAATTGTAAACAATCAAGGTGCTTTATGGCACCTCTTATGGTTCTACATAGCACCATTTGACAAAGGTGCTGTATAGCACCTTTAAAGATAAGTGCTATATGGCACTTAAAGTGGTTCCCCTATGATTACGAGCCAAAGAACCACATTTAGTGCTATTTAGCACCTTTTATTTTTAGAGTGTATATATATGTATGCACATGTCTATGAAATCAGCCCAGCACTCTCTCACTCATCTACCACATCGTCAGTTCATGTTTATTTGAGAACTTCTGTCAGTGAACGCCGCCTGCAAAACACTAAAATAAATCAAAAAAAAAAATAATGCAGTTGAACAAGAAAGACGCCTAAATAAGAAAATTAAATACACCCTGTCTAACGGACGTGAGCGGGCAGCGTGACAAAATACTCATTATAGTCAGTGATGCTACACTGGATGCAGCACAACACGACATGATAAATCCCCGTCCGGTCTGTGAGGTACTGACACAGAGTTCAAATGTCCTGTATAGACACTAAACAGACTAAACCTGTCGCAACGCGGTGGTGTTGCGTCCGGTTTACTTTTCCGCCACCAAGCGAGCTCAATAACTCCTCATCTGCACGCGCTCTCTTTGAAATAGAAATCATTGCCATATTTCTTGTTACCATTTTTATTTATCGCTGTCTTGTTTATATTTGGCGAGTTTGGAGAAAGCCTCACCAAACCTGACCAGCCAGCGTTTGCGATCACGAGAACTTGTGCAAACGCGGATGGGTGACATGAAGGCTCAACACTAAATTAATGTGCTGAATGCATAAACTATTTTCCTGCGCTCAAATATCTCAATCTAAAGGAAACGCTGTATCTGAGGTAATTTGTTTATTACCATAGACTTAGAATTTGCAACTATTACAGTTATTACACTTATATACAAAATTTTGTATTATGCTTGCTATAGAATGTGTGACGTCACATGCACTACCGCAGTAGACAACCGCGGTGGCAACCATAGACAGTAAAAGAAATGGACACAGCGACCCCATTGGAACTCAATTGAGACAAGTGAAGCCCATTTTTAGCGTTTTTTAGCACTTCCGTTTCTGACGCGCAGACTCAAACGAAGCTTGACGACGTCAGCAACCTGTCTGACAGATGTAAATCTTCTAAGTGGCTGTGCGTGCAAACTGGCATCGTTAATCTTGCAGAGACGGCGAGCTTGAGCGGGGAGTTCTTTGTCGTGAGTGAGCAGGAGTAAGTATTCTGATTAATTATTGTGTATAGTATTTTAAAATGTAACGCCAGTACGCCATATTAAGTTAATTGCCTGCGAGCTTCTCCTCCTGTCTGTACGGTAATGCAACAGAGAGACGAGTGGTTATGACGCAATCGTTAGCCTATTTTTTACAAAAACTGTTTATACGGGGCCATAATGTAACATAGAAGATAATGGAGCCCTTTATACATTGTCGTGTATCTTTAGAAATAAATAATGGACAAACAGAGTCTTTAAACGCCTCAGATGTAAAGTTATTCGCTGTCAAAGTGACGCCAAAATGAATGGGAGTCAATGGGAATTCTAACGCAAGAGAAGTTCTGCTAAAAGATGGCAGCCCCCACCCGACTTCAACTTCCGGTCGAGTTCCTTGCCCCCTGGTGGCAACCGACCACCACGGTGACGCGGTTGTCACAGCAACCGTCACAGCCCTAATCACAAGAGACTGGGTTCACGAGAATGAGACGAGATGAGACGTGATTTTTTTTTTCAAGAAATTATTAAGAAATCCTCAATGATTAAATATATAGGGAAAATAGTCTTATTCAACCGAAAAACACAAAATACTAAAAATATACACTGTAAAAAATAATTGTTCACTCAACTTACATTTTTTTTGTTATCTTTTTGCTTTGACTCAGTTAAGTTTTACCGACTTAATCTACCAAGTTTGTTTAACTTAAAAAGTTTAATTGACATAGTTAAAATAGTTGACCCAACAACTTATTTCAAGTAACCTGGACTTGTGAAATATTAGTTGAAATTCGATAACTTACATTTTCAAGTTATCTGTAGCCTACTAAAATCTTTGTTCATTGAACTAAATTTTTTTCTCAACTTGCAATAACACATTCAACCAAATAATTAACAGATAATTCAATACAAACGATTTTATTTTTCCTTACAATACAATAAATGTTAAGGGCAAACTCAGTTAACATAGTCAAAGGATTGTCAAAAGCCAAACAGTTAACTGGTCCCATTGACTTCCATGGTATATATTTTTTCCTACTATGGAAGTCAATGGGACCAGTTAACTGTCTGATTACTGACATTTTTCAAAATATCTTCCTTTGTGTTCAGCAGAAGAAAGAAATTCATACAGGTTTGAAACAACATGAGGGTAAGTATATGATGACAGAATTTCTGTATCCTCAGTAATAAACAATATGTAAACACTGCAGAAGGTTTTGCCACAAACTCAACTGACAGGCAAGTAATTCCACAAAAATTATAAATAGTAAATAAAAATAAAGAGAAATGGAAGTGAAGCAGTCAGTCAAGTTTATTATTAAGTAAACTGATTTCCACTTTAATAAAATATATATATTGGTGCATCGAAATTCTGATTTCTGCCACGTGTAAACTTGCTACGTGCTCAACAGAACAGCACAGCCTGTTCCAAAGGCCTTAACCAGCTGTTGCACACCTTAGAAGACTTCTGCAGCAATATAGATAGAAATAGAGGATGCAGTGGCTTTCCACTTAGTTCCACAATGTTTGTATCTTGAGCTATTATGATTTTAATATGTCTGGGTTTTATTTCCACAATGTCTGAATCTTGAGTTATTTATGATCCTTCTGGATTTTGATGAGAGAGAAAATACAGCCAGTCTCTTGAGGTATTTGTAACCCTGTATTCAACTGAGCCTAGTCTGTTCAAGGAATTCAAGTCTAAACATCAGTAATCATATGATTGGTAACCATAAGACGTTCTGACCTTCCAAAATGTGGAAGCGAAACCAAACCACACGGCTGGGCTGAAGGACACAGCAAGGCTGAAGGATATAGGGCCCTATGAAATCCATTTGATTTTTTCATATTTTTTTTTTTCTTTTTTTTTTTTAGTTAAAAATTTCCTCAACCTCTTTTTAATAGTTAAATAAAATTGTATTAATTAAAAAGCTTGTCTAATGAATTAAAATCACAAAATTCTGTGTTCTAGCATGTCTAATTATTTGAATGTATAAACAACAATGTATATGATGTTAAATTCTGTGTTGTGTATTCACATTTTTTATATACATTTTGAAGGCATAAAAATTAATTTCATTATCATTTATCTTTTAATTACTGAAAATTAAGCAAGCTTGTTTTATAGCAAAGGGCATTTACTATTACAATTAAAACATGGAAGAAATGTTTTGTGTGATTAATCCTTAAATAATTCAGATTTATTTTCAATTTAGTAGTAGCAGAAGTAGAAATAGGCTATGTACATTTGGCAAAAAAAAAAAAGAAAGAAAAAAAAACCCATGACCGGACTTTTATTTTGACGGATTTGTCGCTTTTCTTATATGTTGTAAACACTTTCTGGGAAACTAGCTTTCTTTTACTGTAGTATATGGAAACTACGCCTCTTGAATTTACAATTGTGCCCACAGAGATCATGTTTGGATATTATCTATGGGCACAGTAGAAAAGCATGTAACGTAACATAAGGTTATTTTTGCTATTTTTGATTGAACTGAGCATAGTCACCTAGCTCAATATGTCTAGTTTAGTTATATTTTTGTGACCAGGCTGGTTGAATCTTTGTAGAAAGAAGAAACTTTTAAAGAACCTGATTAATACAAAATATATTTAAGATCATTCAGAATATTTCTACCATATGAAGTGGTAGGGAACACTATTTAAAATTTAAAGCAATATTGCACAAATCAAACATTTAAATAAATGTAGCACATTCAAAATGTACACTTTTGAAGAAGTGAACTGACTCACTTAACATCTGGTCTGTGTCTCCTCCCTCACCCGTCCTGTCTCTCTGTGAGGGTTTGAAGCAGTCAGACCCTCAGTTTCACAATGGACACCGCAAGGGTCTGTGAGTTTTGTTTATGATTCAACTTAAACTATATGCACTTTTGGATCACTAATCCATGTTTGGACATCATTGAGAACAGATCTACCTTTTAGCGCTCTGAAAAATGTAAGCCTTTTCTTTCTTTCATATTTACTGTTACCTTAAACTATAGTAAATATTTCGCTGTGTTTAAGAACCATGTTTATTTTTATATTGTGTTATATATAGTCACATATTTTATTTATGCTAAACCTAATCCATATGTAGTATATGAGTTTCTATGATCAATCAAAGAGTAAGCAGCTGCCTGGTTGTTGTTTTTTAAAGATTTTTATGCTATTGTGACAGCGCATGTCAAGAGGGGTGAATATATATTCAGAAGTAACTTAATATTTACTTCCTCAATTCAGATTTTTGTTGAACTACTGTGGTAGCCTTTGCAAAATAAGCATGTAAAACTAGACATGACAACCATCTTTTTCTCTTTCTCCATCTCAATCTCTTTCAGGCTGCTCGAGGATCACCCGTCTCCAGCATCTGTCACACACAGAAGTCTTGTGTTCAGGTTTAGTTTACAATTCCATTCCTTGGTAAGCATATCACGTTTTGTCCTGGGTGAAGCTGTAGAAAGAAGAAATATTTAATGAACCTAAAGTGTTTAAAGCAGACTAAACCTAATATAAATGATAACTTAAGAATATTTCTACCGTAGGACTGAAGTGGTAAACACTGTTTAACAAAACATTACAAAAAGTTTTATAGAGCCCCTCTCAGTCTGCTGTTGTGAGTCTTCATAAAGTATATCTCGAGCCATGAAATGATTATATTTAGTCATTAACTATGTTTTTGTCCTGTTTTTCTGAGCTCACAGCTATTTTAAGCAGGCTGCAATAATCACTATTGTGAATATAAACCAGCCTGCAATGCTTTGAGAATTACAAGGAAATAAACACATTTTTGGGGTGGTGTAATATTATAATAATATGTTATAAGATAACTTTTGCTATTTCAGGATGTATGATACAACAACAAAACAAAGTGCACAGTTTCACCTATTTTTTTTTTTACAGGGGTGCATTGTAAATAACACAATTTTAGTAAAAATCTATGACTGGGAGACCTGTATGTTTTATTGAAAATCTATTGTGTACATTTGAAAAACAGCCATGGGTAAAATTTTTTTTTACAAAGTTGACATTTTTTGAGGAAAATATACAGGTGGGTTCTGTGGTGGCTTCTGCCACTTTTACAAGAAATCATTCTCGAAGTCTTGAGGTTTTGATGCCAGAAGATAGAATTTATTATTGAAGAAAATGAAGCCTAGAGACTCTAGAGAGGGAAGTGTAGTGTCATCTGCCGCTGATCTGAAGAATAACACTCAGTCTTGGGGTTTTGTTTCCAGAAGATTCTGCCTCTCCTTTTTCTGTTTATACAGGGTAAGGCGTGTTCTATACATTTCATAGAGTTTTCCTTATGCATACAATTTGATTCCTCCCTAGAGAGAAGGGGCCCCTAAGACTTGTTATGGTAAAGAACAAGGCCCACTTTTATGTTTCCAGATGTTTCTCATTTGAGGGTCTGTATATTTTCTGCTGTATGCAGGCTTTTTCTTTTTACACACAGGCATATATGATTATAATAGAATAATAACTGGATATATAAACAGCTAGATTCACATTGATTACACTTGATTAATTCATATTTTGATTAATAAAAACTGACACTCTCACTCTTTTATATAGTTTTTCCTTTAAGGCATGTTCCATACATTTCCTACATCCTGTCATTGTTTATGTTAAAATAACACATTTCTTTGTCTTTATCTTTCGATGCCGTCTGGTCTGACCATTCTCAGTCCTAGCGTGGGCCCATGGGAAGAAGTAAATGAACATCAAGCCAAGTCTGCTCACAAACTTCTAAGTTTATTATTACATTCACACATTACATATTTGCATTGCAAGGGGTTGTGCTTTAGTTTATCCAATGAGATATGGATTACATATGTGTTGAGTATGAGCCAAAACAACAAGTTATATAAAGCATACATGTGATCAGGAATTACTGGACATATAAGGAATAATAATGGCACTGAGCTTTTCAAATTTTTGTAAAGGACAAACTAAACTCAACAACCTGGGCCTCTAGGTATCATCTGCGCTTGCGGGGATACATTGAGGTAAAGAGACATAAGACTAAAGCATAGAGAGAGAGAAAACACAGATGGGAGGACAAGGAAAGGGAGGACAGGAGATAAAGAGAAGACAAAAACACTTTTATTTAGCAAAAACAGGAAACATCTGTGGAAGGAGTGAGTAAGAAGGGAGGAGGGATTGCAATCTCCCAGTAATATCTGACAGAGATCATGAAATAATCTAACAGTTGACCTTTTTTTTTTTTTTTGCTGCTTCCAGTCTGCTTCCTGCAAGCAGATAAGTTGTCCCAATTTATGTTATGTTAAAGGAAGAGGCCCTATCATATTTTTCTATGGCCGGCAATAACACGACCTTGAGCAAGGCACCCAACCCCCAAATAGTCCCCGGGTGCCGCAGCATAAATGGCTGCCCACTGCTCCGGGTGTGTGTTCAAGGGTTCAAGGGTCCAAGGGTGGTGTTGGCGCAGTGGATAAGACACATGCCTTTGGTGTGAGAGACCCAGGTTTGAATCCACTGTGAGACACCAATGTGTCCCTGAACAAGACACTTAACCCCTAGTTGCTCCAGAGGTGTGCAACCTCTGACATATATAGCAATTGTAAGTCGCTTTGGATAAAAGTGTCATATATATTCTGGGATGTCTGTACTTTCACTACATTTAATTTTCACAACACTTATTATAAAAAAGTACCTGGAAGTTGCATTGCACTGAAAATGACTACTTGGTTTTCTACTGTAAATGAATATGCAGATTTCTGATCAGTACCCTACTGCACCAATCTAGGAAATAGAGATCATGAAACAAATAAAATAGATGTTGATTTTGGTGACCTCATCATTAAAGGACTGCAAGTGGAAGAAAGCCGAAAAGTAAAAAAAAAAACATTAAAAGTGGAGATGTGCCGCCAGACAAAGAAGAAACCTGGAATACCAGCACATTCACATGAATTTCAAGAACAATAATTAAGTTGATGTGAAAACAGGAGACTTTGAATAAGAAAATAATGAAACTGATAAGAGAGATGGCTGAATACAATAAGATTTATGTTGAATTGCAAGTATTAATGAGTGACTTAGAAACATTGAAACTTAAAGCTCCAACTCTAAAGTTATTGAAGTTTCAGATGTATGTTTCGATCACACCTTCTGTTCCCCATTTCTATAAATGTTAATGTTTTGAGGCTAAAGTTGCTATGTGCTTTGTTTATTTAGATGGTGGAAAGAAAGAGGCTGCATCTGACAATGAACTTGTGAGATGGAATCTCTATCTAGCCGTACTAATTTTACTATAATCTGCATACAAGTGTGACTTTTGTGGTTGAGAAAATGTATAGAGGTGGTATGTTTATTGGCTTGAATTAATATGAGGATTTACACGTTTTACTAATAGTCCCTGCAATTCTTAAGTGTGTTAAAGGTCATGTACTCTGACTGTGCATGAATGTACAAGGCTATCAAATAAGGAGAAATACAGAGAAGTTAATGTACATTTTGTGCAGTTCTATAAAAGCCCAAGGATAGCTTTGTGCCGGGCCGCACTGCGAAGCCAAATGGTGATGCATTAAAACGTATTAATTTATTATATGTGTTAATATGTGTAACATATTGTTCTGAAACTGAAAAATTCCTTAGAGCCTAAGGAATTCTCAAGAATCCCGAACTCAGGTGAGCAGACTCAGACACCAGGGAGGATTCCAGATCTTTTTGCCACATTCCTGGATCTCAGAGGTAAGGGCAAATGGATTGCAGCTGTTAATGAGAATAAGGGATGTGCATTAGATGCTATATGGAATTCCCTCAGGATAGGTAACTCAACATTATGCATATTTTTGTGTATGCATAACTCCACATAATTCTCCAGGTCTTGTAGTGGCCACAGCACTGAGTAAGCAATCTGTTGTGGAGCGTAGAACAGAGGAGCCATACAACAAGTAGGCTGGGAAGAATGCTGAACACGAGAACCAAATTCATCCATGATATACCACACAGGCACCTTTTCTTCTGACTGCAACATCGTCCTTATCAACAAACCAAATGCAGCAGCAACATATCATCTCAGAATGCACACTAGAATAGATTAACTCAAAGATGACCTAAGATGTAGAGGAGTTTCTTCATCAGAACAGATTTGGAGAAATGTAGTGTTAGGGGAATTTACAGTTATAACTCAAGGACCAGGTGTTGTCACAATGAAGACCAGGAGTCAGAGATGAGTTCAATTAATAATAATAATTTTACTTTAAGAAAATAGTTTGCAGTTTGATAAGCAGAAGTCAGCTTCAATACTCTCGACGGAGTTCGTATGCCGCCCCCTACAATACAAAATCAACCACAGTTATACTCCAGACAGAAGACATTAGTTGCATCAAAGCGCTGGTCAGCAGCAATCGGATTGGTTCCAAAACCTAGATAAACTTAGACAATCTTCACATATGGGCATAAACATCTTTAGCATATCTCCAATGATTGTAGCCGGCGTCAGCATGGGTGAAGAAGACACCTCATCTCAGGTCCAGATGTCAGCAATGGAGCAGTACATAATTCATAATAACACTTTCTCCAGGGAAAAAAGTCCACCTTCTGTCCTCTCACATTCAAAATCCATTAATATATTTGTTGAGAAATGTTTTGGACTGTCCTAATGTGAATGAGATGACTTTTTCCACTTGAGAAGGCAATATTAGGCATAAAAGACTCTATGCTAGAATGCTAGGCTAGTGGTGAATCGAGTTCTGAGAATCTATGCATTCAAATATATCTTAAACATAATGAGTTTCATTTATATACTCTTGATTATAATGATAATTTTCACTTAAACATATATTCTAAAATGTCTTGTAGACTTATACTAACTTTAATGAGAATTTCTAACTGTGTATATGTCTGAGTTTGTTTATAAGGGGAAGAAAGTCTATGCCATATGCTTTTCTAACTGCAAAGTCAGCCGAGTCTGCTACATGTGGGGAAGTTTAACTATAATTATTCGCTCTGTTGTGTTACTATTTCTGCAAACTATCAGTTAGTAAGAATATTCTTGGCTTCAGAAAGAGGAAGCGGTACGAAACTGTGAGGCACACTAGGCTATTTCTTAAAGGTCATGGTGTATTGATTATTATAGGCTTTCTGTCTTTTAGATGACGACTTCAGTTCTGCACCCGCCCTGTCACTACTACTCGCTCTTGCTCCTTCTCTCTGATACTTCAAGGTTTCACTTCCCTTTTTTTTTTGTCTTTTGGCTTCACTTGAAAACTCAGAGACTCAGACTTAAACTCTTTACAGGTTTTTATTCAATTCAGATACTTTTTATTTTAAATACTTTGTATTTCAGATACTTTTTAATCCAGATACTTTTTATTCGGACAGGATAATTGTTCATTTTTTATTATAATTTTTAATAAAAATAGATGGGCACAATCCGAAGTAAATGGATTTCTATTAAAATATATTAACAGTGGAATTGTTATTTTCTATATTTGAAGCTGGTTATAGTTAAGAATTTTGTTTGCAAGTTATGATTCGTAGTTTCTTCTTTCTATATTTTTCTGAATCAATTTGCATATTATTCCACCTCGACCGTCTGGCTTGGATTCGATTCTGCGGCGCCCAGTTGGGGGATCGGTGCCTTGCACAATGGCACCACAGTCATGGTATTGCCAGCCCGAGACTCGAACCCACAATCTTAGGAGTCAAACTCTATAACCATTAGGTCATGACTTTCCCCATTAACAGAAAGTCAACTGTTAGCCACATATATTTATTTTAGTGCATATTTAGCCGCTTGCATGTTTCCTCTTTATCTGCAGTCCCCAGTAAGAACGTTCAATGTACCTTGACCTTCCTCTTTATTATCCCAATAATTTCCCTAGTAAACGTCAGAAATCCTATACATATGTACCAGATATTTTCCTTTATCCTTTCGTCACCACAAACCTCAAAATGCTTCCAAAAAGATGACTTGACTGCCTGCCTGATGGCTCACTGCTGCCCTCACCTGGTGGGATCAGCTGCCTGCAGGCAATTTTCTCTGCTCACAGTCTCTTCAGAAGTCAGCTTCTTCTCCAGGATTGACTCTATTTTACATTCTCGTCCTCACCCTCTACTTTTTCCACCTGCATGAACCCAAACAATTCACCGGCATCAAATACCTAAAAGAGAAAATAAGTGGATACGTTATAATTATTATACATTATAATCAGATATATCAGTCCCTAATCGTTAACAAACTCTGTTTAGTCTGTATTTGGTTTTGTGTTGTTAAAGTTAACTTTATGAAAATAAATATGACTGTTTGTTAAAGGAAAATATTAAATTAGTTTTTATATTGTTATTAATTTGAATTAGATTTGGTCAGATGGTCATTTTACACCCAGAGTCAATTTTACACCCAGGGTCACCTTACACCTAACCCAGGGCAAACTGAGCCATGGGAACACTTTATATATATAGAAACCATATTTTTTAAACCCTTTGTCATACATTCTGATCATTTAAAATGACAGGAAAACTTTCATTTGGATAGGATAGATACTTTCATTGTATTTCTGTATCATTTTCTCTATCTTGAGGACCACATAAGTAAAAAAAATGGCTAATCTTACCCCACTCTCCCTTATAAGTTTTAGACATTTAATTTAATTAATTTACAGCATAAATCTTTATTATAAACCAATAAACAACTTTTGAAAAAACAAAATTTATATTATTTTTTAAAACTATTTATAGGTCTACTATTAATATGGTTTTAATAAAATATGATATGTTATAAATTACTAGTATCAAGACAAGTGATTATAATGGGAAATATACTCAATAACAATAATTAAAGTGTGATATGTAAAAAATAAAAAAAAACATAATTTTTATTACATGCCCTGCCTCACTCAAACGCGTTGTTTTCTACAAAGCCCCTCCTTCCATTAGCGCAGTCTGCTCTGATTGGCCGACTCACTCAGTGCAGTATGATTGGTCAACTCACACAGTGCAGTGCAAAATGTAACGCCGCTTTGCATAACCGTTATCGCGAGATTCACCTTTCAAAAATAAAATGTAAACTTTACAGTAAAGACAGTTAATAATGTCCTTAATCTTACCAACAGTTCAAGCCCAAAAGGAGAACAGAGTCGCGTGACAGAATGAGCCGACTGATTCAAGCTGATAGAAGAGCAACTTTGACTGAAAAACACACTCGAAAAGAGGCTACAATTTGCACAAGTTCAACAAAATTGGACAGTTGAAGACTGGAAAAATGTTGCCTGGTCTGATGAGTTTCGATTCAGACATTCAGATGGTGGAGTCAGAATTTGGAGTAAACAGAATGAGAACATGGATCCATCATGCCTTGTTACCACTGTGCAGGCTGGTGGTGGTGGTTAAATGGTGTGGGGGATGTTTTCTTGGCACACTTTAGGCCCCTTAGTGCCAATTGGGCATCGTTTAAATGCCATGGCCTACCTGAGTATTGTTTCTGACCATGTCCATCCCTTTATGACCACCATGTACCCATCCTCTGAAGGCTACTTCCAGCAGGATAATACACCATGTCACAAAGCTCGGATCATTTCAAATTGGTTTCTTGAACATGACAATGAGTTCCCTGTACTAAAATGCCCCCCACAGTCACCAGATCTCAACCCAATAGTGCATCTTCGGGTTGTGGTGGAAAGGGAGCTTTGTGCCCTGGATGTGCTCCATCAACTGCAAGATGCTATCCTATCAATATGGGCCAACATTTCTAAAGAATGCTTTCAGCACCTTGTTGAATCAATGCCACATAGAATTAAGGCAGATCTGAAGGTGAAAGGTGGTCAAACACAGTATTAGTATGGTGTTTCTAATAATCCTTTAGGTGAGTATATATATATATATATATATATATATATATATATATATATATTACTTGTATATATTATATATTAATTAAACACAATTTGGAATTCGTGTCCACATTTGTTTTGTGTGTTGTGTCATTAGTTGTGTCTTAATTTGTTTAATAATTATTACACAAATACTATTATAAAACTCTACATTTCATGATTATTTATTTCACTTTATAATTTACTATTAATTTATTGTTTGTTGTGGAGTTTATCTT
Organism: Carassius auratus; assembly: GCF_003368295.1. Classification (NCBI taxonomy): domain Eukaryota; kingdom Metazoa; phylum Chordata; class Actinopteri; order Cypriniformes; family Cyprinidae; genus Carassius; species Carassius auratus. Next base: position 12,811,062 of record NC_039246.1, read on the forward strand.
TAGGCTATAGAGTGCTATCAAAATAAAAAGCAGACTACCAGTGTGTCACTTTTTGATCTGTATTCACTGGTTGTATTAAATTCTCTCAATGATGGTAAATTATTAGTGTTTAAAGATGTATTATTTAGGGGTTTTTTTTACCAGTATTTCAAATGGAATGAGCTGTGTTCTGACCTGAAGCAAAAAAAAGCTAAAATGTTGGGATTGAATGCAGAGAAAGCAATGAAACAACTTAATTTCATTTAATGTACATTCAAATTACATTAGATGTATATGTCACAATTATGCTACATTAACATTAGAATTGTACACCGAAACAATCTACAAAATCAACAAGATTAGTATGAGCTTTCAAAATTTCTTATGAAAATGCATAATTTTCCAAACTAAATAACTGGAGGAAAAGTTATTTTTATCTGCATGTAGATCACAAACTTCTGAAATCAGTTGATAAATGTAAATGTTATCCTGTTTTTATCCAGAAAAAAATGCAGCTCCCACATTTACTTCCATTTATTTTTAAGGCAGTCTTGCCCTCACAAACATGGCGGATGCGGTGAAGTATTGTAGCAATGGCTCAAAGCGGCCAATGAGGCGTCTAGGTATTTATGTCTATGATTGATGCGACTGTCCCGTGGGTCGACAGAGGAAGCTGAAGTCATCCGGAGAAGTCCAGTTGTAACTATCAAGGTTGCTGGCAGAATGAGGCAAGTGCTCATAGTTTGAGACAGGCATTTGTAAATCTACCATTGGTGGTTCACTTGCACATCTTCTCAGAGGGCCGCCACTGCAAAATAAACAAGACGACATTCAAGACATTTTGGCTGTTTTGTGGAAAAATATTGATCCCTTATTGCTTATTAGACTCTAGGTATAACTTATTTTTCATATATCTATGCTAATCTATAAATCCATGGACCTGGAATGATTCAAATTTGAGATTGCTGTGTAATTCCTACATCTAGATTTTCAGCATTGAATTAAATTGTGGGTGCCATCAGAATGAGAGTTAAAAACATCCGATCTAAGCATATTTAATTGATGGACTGTTTGGATTATTTGTAGATCATTGAGATGTTTTTATACAATATAATAACCTTGCTATGTGTGCTATGTTAGTACTACTTGCATATTATTGCTCTTTTGTTGGTTTTGATTGCTTCTTTTGTCATCATTTGTAACTCGCTTTGTATAAAAGTGTCTTCTAATTGACTAAATGTTTTTTTATCAGCTGTTTGACGGCACCCATTCACTGCAGATAAGCAAGTTATGTAATGCTAAACTTCCGTAAATCTGTTCTGATCAAGAAACAAACTCTAAATCTTGGATGGCCTGAGGGAGAGTACATTTACAGCATATTTACATTTTTAGTAAACCTCTTATTTAATAGTCCCCTTAAATAATTCCTGGGGGATTTTACCTGCTTGTCTCTGATGCTGTCCCTTTCCATGCCAGTCTATAAACACCGCCTGCTACCTCAGCAAGCCAGCGCACATCTGCAGGGACTTCTGGGATCCATTCCCAAAACCTTCCAAACACAGCCCAAATTAAGAACTCCTCTGGATACAACATTTGTGACATGCACTCAAATATTTACAGTTGTGTTGCTTAATATTTCTGCAAACCGTAATAATTTTTTTCAGGATTCCCTGATGAATAGAAAGTTCAAACGAACAGCATTTATTTGAAATATCAATATATGAAATATTAATGTCAATCAATATTTGTAACATTACAAATGTCTTCACTGTCACCTTCTTTTAATCCATTTAATGCAACCTTGCTGATTTAAAGTTACATTTAAAAAGATTACTGACTCCAAACTTTTGAATGGTAGTGTATGAAAAGTGCATTTAATAAAACAATTGTGTTCTGATTAGTAAACAATGTTAAATGAAGACATCGACCTCTGAGCTGCAGAGTACGCTGATTCCACTGGCAGCGTGTAAGGCATCAGCATGTAGGATGCCACACGTAATGGTAGAAAACCAGACACTTGTGCCAGCAGGCCGTGCTTTTCTCTGCAGGCATCGCAAAAAACTGCAAACACATGCACATAGTACAGTATGAAGTTAACATTTATTTTAGCTTTAAAAGTACATTTAATTAAGTATATATTATATATATATTTGTCATCCTTTCTTATCAAAATGCTTGTTTCAGATACGAAATAGCAGAAAATCAAACCTGATCCTAATTTTTCTTTATGACGGAGGAAAGTTTCAGAGGCAGTGTGTAAATGTGATTGACACAACGTGAGGTTGCATTAATTTTTTGAACGTGTGAAACTTTCAGACTCTGTGTGCAAAAACCTTTACTCTACCTTTCTTAATGGGGGTTGGCAGGTTATTGACAAGTTGTTCGTCCAACCACCAGTGGTGTTTTCTCAAGAGGCGGAGTCTCTGCAGCACCCACTCTTTTGTGGTTTCCATCATGACTGGATTCCTTTTGCCTGGACAGCAGCAGGGGGTGATGGTCTGAATCAAAGCCACGTCTGCTCTTGGACATGCTGCCTGTAGCAAGTCTATAAAGAGACATCACCGTTTCTTCTAAACCGCAGCACATATCATATTTGACATAACGCATAAACGAGCATTAGGGATAAAGTGACATGAGAAATATAGAGCACTCACTGTTTTCCTGGAGAAATCGGAGGGCGTCTTTATACCCGCTTTGACACATTTCTGCCAGCACCTGCCAATCACATGCACTCACATTTTATTGTGTGATAGATATGATTTAATTAGTTATTGTGCTGTGTCAAGCTTCCTGGTCAGAAATGACCGGCCTTTTAAAAATTGCTTTTAAATTTCTCATTACTCTATATTACCACCACAGCTTAGATTCAATCTTTTTATCAACTTGTTTTCTTTCAATAAGCACAGGTTTGTAAGTCTTTTTTGGAAATGATTGCTTATAGGCCTCATTGATCTGAGCTCATTTTGCCAATGTTAACTTAAAAACTGAGGTGCATAATCTCTGATCAGTAAGACATATTATATGACTGGACAAAAAAATGAAAACACATTATGAGGGTTAAAATACTGTAAATACTGTAGGTCAAACACTACAGGGATTTTCTTACTATACTTAACTCATTTAAAACCAAACAGAAATAAAAGAAATGATCACAACAAATTAAAAGTTATGGGAAGTTGGGGCCTAGTGGTTAGAGAGTTTGACTCCTTACCCTAGGGTTGTGGGTTCGAATCTCGGACTGGCAATACCACGACTTAGGTGCCCTTGAGCAAGGCATCGAACCCCCAACTGCTCCCTGGGTGCCGCAGTATAAATGGCTGCCCACTGCTCCGGGTGTGTGTTCACAGTGTGTGTGTGTGTGTTCACTGCTGTGTGTGTGTGCACTTTGGATGGGCTAAATGCAGAGCATGAATTCTGAGTATGGGTCATGCTGAGTGTCACGTAACGTAAAAGGATGAAAGTTACTCCACATTATATTCATATGACTGTCTTATGTTACTCTTATCTCAAGTTCTCTTTTATTATTATTAATATCATTCATACTTTTCTATTGATGTAGTATCTTCTTTTAAATTTGACATATAAAGGTACATCTTGTTATGATTAAAAGATGTTTATAGGATGATGGAAAATAATTCTCAGCATTTTTTTTTATGCAAGGATATATCTTTTTTTTTTTTTGGTACCAAGTGTTCTTTTCCAAGAGCTGGTATTTGCAAAAGGAAATCTGAAGACTGAAGTTTCTGCTCTAAAGGTGTAAAACCACAGCACCATCTTTTTATCTGATCTTATCTATTGCGTATTGACGTCATGTCAATGTGACCTTTGACCCCATGTTAATTTAGATGGAGAAAAACATTTTTTTCAAGACATATGTTGTGACACAATGGAATATAATATATATATATCTAACTGGACCGAAAGACTTCATCTGCTTGGATCTCTCCATGCATTAATGGGCTGAAGGACAGAGCAGCATTTAACAGCATGGTTTTTAAAGGCTGAATACACAATGCAGACAGTGATCGTGTAACTGCGCTGCAGCTCATGTACACCACTCTTACCTCACTTGTGAATGTGTGTGTGTTTGGTGTTCTTACTTTAGGCTCTGGGGGGAACAATGCTTTGCTCAGTCTGTACATGTTGTCTAGATTGACTTGTATGCTGGTGTTTGTGAAACGCAGTTCGTGGAAGCTGGTGGAATTGTCTTTTGGACAGATGTCGCTCTCTCCTGAGAATGGAGAAATGGTGATGGTGTTCTTCAGCTCGGACTGGGGCAGATTATCACTGATCCCACCATCCACATAGCGCTGATCAGAAAGAAAAAGTGAGAGATATGTGTATGCATAAAAAAACGGATATACAATTTTTGTTACACTCTTTTAAGTCTTTATATATGTAGTAGTACACATTTTTTTTCTAAAATACAAATACTTCTAATATGAAAATATAAGTAGAAATCAGGACTGACCAGCAGTAAGGTGGCGGTGTGTCCAGACCAAAAGACTTGCATAATAACAGCCTTTATTTGTGATTTTAATAGACCAACTTCACAGCCAAACGTTACTCAATGGACCACTTTAGTCAAAGCCTAATCTACTTAAAGTTTTGATAGATTCATTAATCTGGGTTTAATTTTTCAATGTAAGTCATGATTAGTTATTGGCATGTGTATGAATAAAGTATCATCTGTATTACCTAATTAAGTAATGAAACAATTATTCCATATAGTAACCTAATAATGAACCCTACTGGATTATAAATGTTAATACAAACAGAGCTGAACCTTTATTTGAACTATTTGACCTCTCAAATATTTCTATGCTTAGAAGTCTCCTCCCCTTTCTAAAGATCAAGGACACAATGTACAGGCTATGGAGTCGAGGGTGTGTTCATTCAGACACACTCAGTAACAGCTCTACAAGAAAATCTTGATCAAAGCAATTAGTGTATTTAATTCTCTTATTGAGGCCAGTGGTAGTTCACTTTGCCTCAGTGACTGAATTCTTTGAAGTGCAATGAACTTGTTGCAATATCCTAATTCTCCCATGTGAAATAATCCAACTGCCCAGCCGTGTCACCTCATACAATGCCTCATGGATTGGCTTTAAAGTTATTAACTTTGATACTTACCACACCACGGAAGGCAGGAGGAATTAAACCACAATATACAGGAATGAAACAGCTGCAAATAAGAGCCTGGGAATGAAAAGAAAGCAGAAAGCAAAAATAGAGTGAGCAACACAGATGCAAAACAAAGACAAAGTTAAGACACTCTAGTATTATTTATATACTATTACAGTATTTCTATTAATATTCTGAATTAGCTTTTATTCTTATTTATATTCATTTGAATTTTAAGTTATGTGTATATTTTGCTTTTGTATTTTTATTACTTTTTATAAATATTCAGCTTTATTTTATTTTTATTTTATTAATTTTTACTTCAGTTTTATTTTAATAAAGCCACATTTCTAATTTGTAGGGTTTTGTTTAAGTTGAGCTTTTCATTAAATATTTTTTATGAATTTTATTTTATTTCTCCTTTATTTCAATTAACTCTCGCTCCCTCTCTATACCATTTTTTAAATACATTTTTAATGTATATTTTAGTGAAAAACTAGCAGTTATTTAAAATCCAAATTCCAAAAATTGCAATTTTGCACTGCTTCTATGGGAAACCTGATTCTGTGGATTTAAACATGATTAGACGTGTTAACTTGAGGTCTTATTGATAGCTATAACCACAGTATTTAATAAATTAACATGCAAGAGGTTTTGGCTGATGACTCTTAGGAACTCCTTTAATAAAATGTTACGACCTCATTTTTTTTTATAGAGAATTTATGAATATGAAGTATATAATGTGATGTCATGTTATGGCCCCATTAAATCATAGATGAAAGAATATAAACATGGGTTATCAGAATAATAAACTGTTTCTATGGTAAGGTGATGCTCTAACCTGGATGAGTTCATCTTTGGAGCTGAAGTCTGACAACAGGACATTTTGGCCGTCCATAACACGTGTGAGGGATATACAGAGTCGACCAGAGGCCAGCATGTGTCCATCGGACGGCAGGTCGCGATACAGGCCTTCACGTATCACTTTGACTATGTTGAATGTTGGGTGCAAAGGGCCCAGATTACGCTTCCGTGCCTCCTTGGCAACATTGATGACCTCTTCACAACATTTCTCTACATCAGTAGAAAGAGACAGACACAAATAATGAACTAAGCAATACACAGGCAAGATGAAAAGGAAGTCAGGAACACTGACAGAAAATGCAGATATATTAAACTTTTTTTTTTTATCTTTAATCTTGGCAATACACACAATCTCTGAACCTGTAATAAACCAAAGGTTGATTAGAGTCTGAATTATCTTTCTAGCTCAGATATTACATGAAAGTGAAAGAATGAAGTCATGCAGATATCACACAGACACGCACAAACAACAGCACAATTTACAGTTCTTGGTTCAATACTGCAACAAGAAAACCCAGTGACCCATGTCTACACTTTCCAATGGTCTTCCTCGCAGTCTTGCTTAAATACCAAGCAGCTGCTGGATCACACACCCTGAGGATCAGCTATAAAATGAAATGCTACAGCAAAATTCAGATAGCATAGTTCGAATATTTTGGGCTTGAAACTTGAGGTCATTAAATAAATAAGTTAACTAAAATAAATGCTAAATAATACTAAAATGGCTAAACATATTTCAAAGCAATATAGGAATGTAAAACAAACAAACAAATTTGAAGAGTGCGTGTAACAAAATTAATTAATTTTTAGCTGAAATCAAAATGAAAACTTAAAATATACACCTAAATCTGATTCAAAATATGAATCAATAAATTAATACATTGATAAATGAAATAAATTGTATTTGTTACACACCTTTCCTACCCATAATTCTGAATAAATAATATAATAGCATAGAAATAATACTAAAATAACACTGCTTCAAAAACTGCTTCAAAAGCAATGGTGTTGACAGGTACTTACTCATTTGAGTGGTTTGTTACATTAATATTTTTTTTGAATATAATTTTGTATTTCTTTATCAGAATAATAAATGAATGACTATTACAGAACTGTAGCAACTCACAATGTAATACCTGCACATAATGTATTATTTCATTATTATTGTTATAAAATATTCACAATATCATAATTTTCTCAAAGTGTAATAAAATCTTGAGCTCATAATGTAATAACAGTTATTACACTATAATAAATGTATTGCATTATAAACTGACCGAAAATATTGTAATATTGTCATAATTATATAATTATACTTTAAGACTAGCAATGTGCACTAACAAAATAAATATTGTCAATTTTGATTTCATGTGGACTTTAACATCTCAGGTAATGTCTGTGGTATGATCACAATGACATCATATAAATATATTTTAATTGATCAAAATTATTGCTTGGAACAATTCAGTTTTGCCCATACTCAATTATATGTCCTTGAATTTTTTATTGAACACATTTGAAAAAAACGAATAAAAGTTTCCAAAGTCTAATGTAGTCTGGGACAGATTGTGTTTTCTGCCTCAGGCAACGGCAACACGGAGCACAAGTTAAATGAACAATTCTTCACTTTAATACAAATTATAATGTGAATGTACATCAGAGGATAAAAATAAAGTACAACTTACAATCACACATCATTTCTGTGATTATAAGCGGTTTTAACCAGAGAAATCATCGGTATAACAGCCAGGGAAGAATGTGTCAGTTATGTGACATTTATATCAGAAAGATAAAACCGTCTAATCATATTGCCAAAATTATAAATACATTAGGCCTATACATTTGTGTAGAATATTAACAAGTTTTTATAACAACCATTTAATTGACTATCCCCTGGTCTCACAGGAAAGGCCTAAGCCTAATGTCAGACTAAAATGTAAATCTGAGCAATAAAAATTACTTAAATGTCCTAATTGAACTATGGCCTAATCCTGGCTTAGTCTAAGTCCTGTCTGTGAAAGCAGGCCTATATCTCAAAAATTAAGCATGTCATAAATTAAGCATGTCATAATCACATAATTAGTAAGCTTTTTATATAAAAAAAAATAATAAAATCACAATGTAGCATAATAACCCTGATAAAAAAAAAAAAACTATGATTGTCTTGTGCTCAAAATTATTAAATTGAAAGATAATTATGATACTGTAAACATAATAACAATTGTTTTAAATTATGTGCTGGTATTACCTTATGAACTGTTATTGCATTATAAGTTGCCACAGTTTGTTCATAATGTATAAATAATGTAAAAATAAAAAACTTTTGAGTAAGCTATCTGAGGAAAAAAAAAAGCTAAATATATCTGTAAGCTACACATAAAAATATTAGTCGTAAAACACTGGTGAGGTTCTATATTTAAGCACCTCCCTAAATATGGTTATAGTTACAATAAAATATTTACTTAAAGGAAGAAAATGCAAAAGTCCCCTAATCACCAGAGGATACTACAGAAGATCGACTCAAAAACCTAGCAAGCTGTCTACACAAAAACAGCCTTTTTGAGCACCATCTAGTCAGGGTTTTGAAACACAAACGTGTTGTGATCTTCATACCTAAACATGCCTCGGTAGTGATCACGGACGCAGTGAGAGCTCCTGCAGAGGCTCCACAGATCTTAGTGGCCCCACGGATCAGATAAGGCGCTTGCTCCAGAAGACAGCTCGCGACACCGATGTGATAGACCCCTAAAAAGCCGCATCCAGCGAACGAGAGATTCCAGCCTCCCTCTAATTTTAGATCAAACATGACTGCGGCAAAGTCTCAGTCTGCTCTTGCTCGCGCTGGAACTAATATCATACCTTCTGTAAAGGTGTTTGACTATCTTTGTGCAGGAGGGGTTGTTACTGTCGTGTTAGCACTGGAGCCAATGGGAAAGTTGTCGCAGGTCGCGTAGAAACAGAAACTTTTTTGTTACCAAATTCCAAAAAAGGCGGGGCTTACACGTGATGTATATAAACTGTTATATATTCTGTTCAACGTTGTCACGTGGTTAGTGCTACTTTTCTCAAGATTCGTCGTGACAGCCCAATCACAATTGTTTAAGATGATGACATTTAAAACAATTAAAGCTTCCACGAGCAGATTATTAATTATTCATGTACCAAATACTTGTAATGAGGAGATTTAAACAAGTATATTTCCAACAGTAAATTGACTTCAGTGTGGGAAAAATCAGTAAGATTTTACTATTTTTCTACTACGAGACACTCAACGTTATTCGTGTTTAACACTATAATTTGATATTCATTTATAACAAACATTGGTCTGCATTATATAAGTGCTAAAATACATACACATATAGGCTATTTGATTTTATACTACTATAGCTACGTGGCTATTACCCATTCATATTTCAGTCTATATCCACAATGCAATATTTGCTAATGACTTATCAATTAAAATGTAAATGCCATGTCATGGTTATGGGAAAGCAGACAAACGTGATAAACAGATTATAGCATTAATGCAAAATTGGATTCATTTTCCTCAGTTAGCAACGACATCTTTATAGTTTAACTTTTAGAAACGTGTTGTTTATTTACATATGCGATGAACATCCGGCCCGCTCGAGGAACCGCCCAGACGACTGGTGCTGATGCTGAGAGAATCCCATTACATCATCTCTCCTCCTCCTGATTGGCTGAAGGTCAAGGCGAACGCTAAGCGGCACGTCTTTGCCAAACAATCAGAGGCTGCTGGATATCAAATGCGTCCTCTTCTCCCCAAATCTTTTTAAAAATCAATCCCTTCAAGCCTTTCGTGTTGTAATCGTTTAAAACGATGGCGGAAAGCGAGGTGGACACGCCGAGCACCCCGATTGAATACGAAAGCAAATACTTCGAGTATCATGGAGTTCGACTCCCTCCTTTCTGCAGGGGCAAGATGGACGAGATCGCCAACTTTTCGTTAAGAAGTAGCGACATATGGATCGTTACATACCCCAAATCAGGTATTAAAACGCACACGTCAGAATACGGCTTACATGTGCAAGCTTTTCCTTCATATAGAGGATGCATGTATTTGAGGTGTTTACCAAAATAAAGGATGATCTGAGATCTTTAGCATCACTGCACCTCACTTTTGTTTTGCATATTTACATATTTGTTTGTAGACAATATGATTTAGAATTTTGCCAACACGTTTAAGATGTCTTGTTAATATAATAAATGCAAAAACCTAAACATATATATGCATATTTATATAGTATGCTTGTTTAAGTAAAATAGCACTTTCTAAATTATAGACAGATAAATACATGTTTACCTTTATGGATGGTCCATCAACAGCCTGCATGACATTGGTAATATTATTAATTTAAAATAAGCATTTTCAAAGTCCTATGAAAGCAGCCTGGCCCACCTAATCATATCCAGTCCTCCCTGAGAGTCGTGCATCTGAGCCAGGCCTATATGAAACAGATGAGTTTGATTAAAATAATTATATTTTTAGACATATTGTGATCTGTGGTCGACACAAATGAAAAATCAGAAGTGGGAGTGTTTGTATTGTGTGTTGATGTGAAATTAAAAACAAAGCAAGGTGAAATGTTTGCATGCCCACACGTATTCATTCACTGCAGGGGCGCTGTTTCCTATTAGGATGGATGCATCAATCCCTCTCCCACGCATGCTTGTTGCTATGTCGATTTACTTGTGTAATAAGTCAGCTGAAAACAAATGTATATTTACAGATCTGTTTCCTGTAATGAAAAAAGCAATTTAGGCTGGATTGTTCATATGCATAAAATATTTATTGATATATTATTGCTTTCTCACCTGCTTAAACATGAGAAACCAAAAGGAAAACAGTAAAACTTTATATTAAGGTTTCATTACTTTAGTGCATATTAACTCAAATGAACAAATAATGAGCAATTCACTTTGTTAAAGGAGTAATTCACCCAAAATGAAAATTTGCTGAAAGTTTTCTCACCCTAAGGCCATTCAAGACGTTTTTATCTACAAACTGTTGCTTACAACTGTAAATTCAAGTTTTTTAGGCATACTATTGCCTACTACAGAGCAAAAGTCAGAAATATGCACATATCAAGCACCATTTACTAGCAGAAACAGTCCAAAACAGTTCTAAACAAATACTTTGGGAGATTTTGATGTGAGAGGACACATTTTTCACTAGAGGAAGTGTTATTATGGAATATGGATATTTTGGCCAGAAATGATAGGCTAAAATTTAAAGACCTTAATGATGAATTTCTTCTTTCTGACAAATCTCATTCTGACGGCACCCATTCACTGCAGAGAATCCATTGGTGAGCAAGTTATGTAATGCTAAATTTCTCCAAATCTGCTCTGATGAAGAAACAAACTCCTCTACATATTGAATGGCAGCAAATTTTCATTTTTTGGGGTGGTCTGTTCCTTTTAATGTTTGTTAATAAAAATACAACTGTCCATTGTTACTTCATTTCAGCTCAGGGCCTTTAAATAATGAAAACAAATACCTTTAATTTTAGTAATGTATGTGTTGAAATTAACATTGGTTAAGATTAATAAATGCTTTAGAATTATTTCTCATTGTTAATGTTAAATAATGTTCACAAATGGAACCTCATTGTAAAGTTAGTAAGAAAACCTCCCTAGACCTAAACAACATTAGTTCAGTCACGAGATGTCTACATGGATGCGGCTGTTTATATAACATGATACAGATACCACTGTGTGGTTATGAAGAGATGAACTGAGAGTTCAACAGACAGCAGGACAGTAAGAATGATAGCGTGAGGGTCTGAAATCGCTTGGCTTTGCAGAGGACGTTGTGTCGCACCAGCATTGGTGTAATTGAGTTTGGAGCGCCGAGGTAAGGCCGAGCTCTACTGAGTGTTACACACTAAAATGTGTGTCTCCAGCGGACTGTGATGGATGACAGGTCAATAGAGTCACACGGTGGACTGGCAGTCGAATCTGCGGAGTAAACAGACATTGCCTTGCTGATCGTTGTTATGGGAATGGCAGTGTCAAATATTACATGCTTGATATTTCTCAGGCTTCTTATGAAACAATTAAGCTCTATTTTGTCCACATTAAACATTTTCATAATTTTAAACTGTCTGAACAAATGTATTTCAATACATTTTGATATTTCCTATATATAATGCCTGTAAATATATAAATTGAGTGTAAATAAAAATTATCATTCGGGGAAATTTTGTTAGAGCACCAGTTGTGGTTGCAAGACACCTTTTCACTTGATGTGGCTTTATTTTGTTTTGCAGTCCAGTGGGAGGAAGTAGCCAGAGGGTCATGTGACCCCGATGATGTGTTTTCTTGAAAACTGATTTAAAATCAAATGTCATCATCATCCTGAAAGATAAAACCGCCTTGTATTCGTTGTCATGCCCTTAAAATCTCAATTTGTTCCAGATCTTTAAAGTAGCTTACACAAGACTGTTTCTGTGCAGCAAATCAAGATTATTAAACCTAACTTAAAAGGACAAGCCCTAGTTGGGTTGTTTTTCTATAGATATTTCTATGCATATTGTTCATGTTAAAGTTGGCATACGTGTTTAATTGAGCTTATGTGTGCTCTCATGCCAGCCAAGAGTAATCAAAACTGCTGAATGAGAGTGAAAGAGGCTCTTTATAATATATAATTTCAAGGTCATGCTTGTATTTTACCTTTGTTTTGTACTCTTATGTAGTCAACAAATAAGAGTTCTGCTGAGGTGGCAGTATAATTGCTTCTCCTCAACTAAACAGAAGTAGTTTCATCTGAAATGGGCAAAAAATAAGAAGTGAAACTGATATGCCTCAACAGTCATACGATACAAAAAAGTGAGAAAAAAAGATCAGTGTAATTGATATATGTGTACAGTCTACAAACTTGCATTTTTCATGATTTTCAGAGCATCCAAATAAGACTTGTTGGTGTTTAAAGGCTCCTTTGTCAAAGGTTTAATGGTAGTCATGTGTTTAAACCAGATTCATTACAATTCATTTGTTAAGGCTAATTAAAATTTTTCTTGAAAGGTTTTCTTAGAATGTGTCGTGTTCCTGTTGATCAGTAGCGTGTAAAGAATATTAACAGCAAATGAACAAAATACCCTTTTATAAATGTCTGAACTAACTGACATTAACTTCGAAAAATAAGTTAAAAACAAATAAATATTATTTGAAAGAAAAATATAAAAAAATCTATGATTTCTGTAGGAGGTCCTTTAGATGTTTTCAGTGCATACCTCCATTAACTCCTGCATGTAAGGATAATGTTGATGTGTTAGATTTGCAGGGAACACTGCGAAGAATGTGGAAGATATAAATATCAGGGCATGTACCCAAAACGTTTGATGCAGCAGGGTGAAATTTCATTACCATGGCTCCCTGTATAATCAAATCACCATTTTACTGTTGGGCAGTTTAAAAAGGAGAAGCCTGACAAAACAATTAACGCATAAAAAATGCCAAAGCTCTTATAAAATGGAGAGCCCAAAATCAGGGGCAAGACGTCATTTTAGCTCCTCACCCAATAAACTCAACATGTTCTGTGAAGCATAGGAGCATCTGGGTTGCTCCTTGTTAGCTGTGGTGATCAAAACTGAAAAAAACAAATGCTTAAAAAAAAAAAATTGGTTTTAAATCATTGATGTTGCAGGCCAGGCTATATTGATGTGTTTACAGTTAAGTGCATCTGGCAAAGTCATCGTTTTACCATCAATAATTCATCCAAAACAACTTTGCTTTCTTTATCTCATGCACGTAGGTACGAGTTTGTTACAGGAGGTGGTGTATCTGGTGAGTCAGGGTGCTGACCCAGATGAGATCGGGCTCATGAATATTGATGAGCAGCTTCCTGTGTTGGAATATCCACAGCCGGGTTTGGAGATCATCCAGGTGTTAAATCTCTCACACGCACATATTTACTGAAACTTCAGCATGGGAATGATGTTTATTTTGCTCCTGACCTCTTGGACTGATAAAGTTTTGTGTTTCTGTAGGAACTGACCTCTCCTCGTCTGATCAAAAGCCACCTGCCGTATCGTTTCCTGCCCACAGCCATGCACAATGGAGAAGGCAAGGTCAGCTGGAAAACACACTAAACATATTAATCATGACCTCCGACTGTCCATTAAGGACAATTCATGAAACTGATTTCCATTAAACTGACCAAAATTGACAGTAGCGACATTCATAATGTTAAAAAAAGATTTCTACTTAAAAAAAAAATCAGTTCTTTGAACTTTCTATACATCAAAGGATCCTGAAAAATATGTATTACAGGTTCCACAAAAAATATTGATAATAACAAGAAAGGTTCCTTTAGCACAGAATCAGCAAATTAAATGATTTCTGAAGGATGTGACACTGAAGACTGGAGTAAAGGCTGATGACAATGTTTAAATATATTATAACACTTATTTTAAATAATTTCAAAATATTACTATTTTCGATCAAATAAATAGAGCCTTAGTGAACATAAGAATAGAATAGTAGTGAATAATAAAAAATATTAGACTTTTTACCACTATGCTTTAAGCTGTGAACAGATCTTTGAAAAGAGTATCATTTTTGGTATGAATATGCCTTCACTCAATCCCATCATGCATGTCCTCTAGGTGATCTACATGGCCAGGAACCCTAAAGACCTGGTGGTGTCCTACTACCAGTTCCATCGCTCTTTACGAACCATGAGCTACCGGGGAACGTTCCAGGAGTTCTGCAGGCGATTTATGAACGACAAGTGTGAGTGAGACACATTTGACACAAAAATGACAAGTTTGATCAAGAGGAAAGTGTCTTAATCTTGTTTTTGTGTCATGTATGTATGACCCTGTAGTGGGATACGGCTCCTGGTTTGAGCATGTTCAGGAGTTCTGGGACCATCGCATGGACTCTAATGTTCTCTTCTTGAAATATGAGGATATGTACAAGGTACTGACTGACAACACACACACACACACACATGCACGCACGCACGCACACACACAATTTCTCCTCATGCTTATTTTATTTTATTTTACTTTATACACAACATATTATATGTATATGCAGTGTCCAGTGTTTATATTATTCACAGTATGGAGCTTTACCCTTCTTGATTTTATGTTTTTTGTAATGGATTTGGAAGCATTTAATGCTCAATTTTATTGCTTAGTTTTTTTATTCTGTTTGAGATTTTATCTGTGTTAATTTCTGATTTTTCAAAATATTTGTAATCTTAGTTTATTTTAGCGATTCTGTTATGTGCTTTTGCCACTTTTATTACTTCTATTTCAATTTGAGAACTTTTTGTACTTCAACAAACTTATTTTGGTTCTAATATTTAAATATATTTATATATTTATATTATATATATTTTAATCTAATATTTTTATTTCAGCATTATTTCAATTACTAAAAATTGAAGTATACTCTACTTTAGAGTACAGTCACGTATAGCATTTGAACATCCTTTTCCTCTCACTATATGATTCTTTTTAACCTCCACACATCCACTATTTGTCCACGAAGTATCAGTACAAAGTAAGGACATTGTGATAGAATGTTATGTAATCACTGATTGTCAGTCTGCTTAAGTATGTTGTTTCCATATCTTTAAGGAGTAATGTCATTAGGAGAGCTCAGAGTCCAGCAGGAAAGCACAAACTGCATGTGACAGAGGCATAACCTGTGAATGTAATAGACTAATGTATAGAAACAGAACATATAAATACTACACCATGTTCCAGTAGTCAGTAGTTCATTAAACAGCCAGTCTATTTGCTGAACATAAAGGATATTATATAAACTAAGTAAAATAATACAATTTAATTCTTATTCATTTTATTTTATACAAAACTGTTGTTCTTTGATTCTGTTGTTTCAACAGCACTAAATAAGTTAAATATAAAGTAAATGTTTGACTTTTAAATGTTAAAGAATCATTATTGATTTAAAGTTTATAAATAATAAACTAAAATAACATAAAATAAAATAAATTCTTAAAAGTTGTTGTTGTTCCAAACGTTGATTATCAAAACTTATTTAAAATCATTTTCTCGTACCATATATGATAAACTAAAATAATAAATCAATCAAATGTGCATTTTCTTCATTTTGTTTGTATGCATTATTTATATACAATTATATACAATCTAATTCATTTATTTAACTTGTATTTATTGAAATGATTAATGAAACTAGCTATTATTTAAATAAGGTATATCAGTGCAACTAATCTGACAGGAAATAAACAGATGCACATACTTGAGTTGGTAGCTTTGAAAAAAATACTTTTAGCAATTTCCAAATTATTATTTTTTTTTGGATTCACAACATCTGGTAGAAAAAAAATTCACGTGCACCCGAGGTCCCTGAAATCATTTAAAAACTAAAGTTAATTATGTGAGCTAGTTATGTTTTCATGTGTCCATCTGTGTAAGAGCAAGGCATGAGTCATGATTACATAACCAAATGATTGTTACTCTCTCTGTCTCCCCACCTTTTCCTGCCTGTAATTTCTCTCTCTGGAGGATCTGGGGACCCTGGTGGAGCAGCTGGCTCGCTTTCTGGGCATCTCGTGTGATAAAGCCCAGCTGGAGAGCATGGTGGAGAGCTGTAACCAACTCATCGAGCAGTGCAGCAACTCTGAGGCCTTGTCCATCTGCCGGGGTAAGAAAGAGAAGACTGAAAAAAAAAAAAAAATTTTTTTTAATTAATCATAACTTGATGTGCATTACAAAATAGCAAAAAACACTTGAAACTAGGGAAAAAAAATATTAGAAGTCTGCCACTGCATGTTCTGTTCCCTGAGAAACATGACCGGAAGCACACTGACCCTATACCTTTATTTAGCCTTTCATTAGAGGAATTATAAAAATGGATTCCTAGAGATTTCTTCTTAGGCAAGAGTCATTCCCAAGGAAGGATACATACAGTAATAAGAGCTGGCCAAAAGTGAGAGTTAACTTTAACACATTTTACATGCATGTATATGTCTGCCAGACAGATATCTAGCCCCTTGTATAACTGACGACATAACTTTTAGATAAATCTTATGTGCCTTATCGTTCATACAAAGGAAGGATTGTTGGGCAGCGCCATCATGTGGGGAATATGTGTGGTGCATCTTTATTTCTGTGGAAATTTCCGTTGCGGTTTGACGTCTTTGTGCTGTTAATTTATTTTTATTTGATTTTAGATTATGTTATCATTTGCACTTTAGTTTGGTTTTGTTGTTGTTTTCTTGTGTCTTGTTCATTTTTCTTTTAGTGCATGGATTCTTGGCTTGGCATGATGCTGAAAGATCTCACTCCATACAGTAGGGATTTATTATTTAAGTGTAGATGAAGATATACTGCGAACATGAAGATGGAAAATGTGTAAGAAAGGTGAGTCTGGGTGAGGTTAAGTCTTTAAGGAGTGTTCTGGGTTTGACTGTCAAAAAAATTAAAAATAAAATAAAATATAATGGTAAAATAATACTGGGCTGGTCCACTTTTCTGGAGGGTATGACGCAGAAATGTGAACTAAGCTTATATTTTTGTTGATACACTTAAGATAAAACAAATTATTAGGCTAGGCAATTTTTATTTTTTATTTTATGAGCTGTAAATGTGTCTACATTTATATATTTGAATACTATTTGGATGTCTTATTGATGTAATTCCTGTAAGTGGTATCCTTGGTTGTATCATATAAAAGTTAGCATTATGTGCATAATATTTACAGTAAGTTGAAAGATTGAATTACAGTGCTTTTAAAAATACAGCTAAGAGATTAATTATTTTCTTCGCTAAAACAAATTATTCCACAAATGCTTAAAAAAAAAGTGTAAAACTGCTCTGAAAACTCTTGTTTTCATCTGCTTCAGGTCGTGTTGGGCTTTGGAAGGACATTTTCACTGTGTCCATGAATGAAAAGTTTGATGCTGTTTACCGACAGAAGATGGCAAAGTCTGACCTGACCTTTGACTTTACCCTGTGAGGAAGCGACACAGAACTATCTGTTAACTGCTCAAGAACCAACCAACCAACCAATCAGTTCACCTGCTGTGCTTAATGTCACCTGATGGACATTCCCCATCCAGATTCTCTATCTCCACCATCTCTTGCTCATCAATGCTTTCCTTATTAACTCAAAAGTTACTTCTTAGTACAGATACACGGTCAGTACTAAGAGGCCTTTTTTTCACGTGTGTATTTGTATAAACAGTGCATCAGCAGTGCTAGTCCAAAGTGTAAGCACAGTGCTTGTTGCATTTGCACATTGTACAGAGCTATTCCATATCCCAAAGGCGCTTATGAAAAGTGTATTTATTAAAATCAGAAATGCAAAATGATTCAGACTATATTATATATGCTAACGCCCTTACGACAAACTCTCAGAAAAAATCGTTGTCGTTTCTCAGGAGGATTCTTGAAATCATTGGCTAATACATGCACCAAATATGCAGTCATCCAATCACAGTTCAGGTTGCAAAAAACCTGAGCATCATGATGAATGCTGATTGGCTCCTGGCCAAAAGATCTTAATGTGCGTGTGGAATGTCATTTTGCTTCTTCTAGTGGCTTCTAGATGCTTTGACTTATATTCCAGTATAGTTATTCATTAATACCATAGATATGTAACTTTTTTTTACATTTACTCTCATGTGCATCCATCATTTTTGAGTGTATCATGTCTGCATATTTGCATATTTGCAAGTGAGAAATATCAGTCACATGAACATATACAATCTTTATGTAATGGAATAGGAAAGATAACATTTTATATCAATAACATGCACATCATAATAATATAATGTATCTGAAAGCATTATCATTATGTCTTGGTAAAAAAGCATAAAAGATGCATAAGGTGAATTCAAATATCAAAGTGATTTATAACCTCACATATCCAACAATTGTCTGTGTTTAGAATGGAACACTAGCATACTACATAGTGTACTATTTTAAAAAGAAATGTTTAATTCAGAGATTGGCAGTCGTGTCAGAAATGTAAATGTATATTTTGAATTTTTGATCCAATTTTGTGTGGCAGTCTGATCAAATAATGAGACATTAAGATATTACATCTGGTTAATTTGTGACACTGAGGGTTAGTTGAGTGCATTGCATTGTGGGATTGAGTTTACTGTGCATTGTGCACTAATACAATGAAAAGGTACTAAGCAAAGGGAAAAAAAAATGAATTAGTAAATAAAACAAAGATCGCTGAAGTGAATACGATTTCAGTCTTTCTACTCATAAAATATCTTTTTTAAATTCAATGTAACTTAACAGTTCTCTGTATATAATTGACAAATTTACTTGAAATTTCTGAGTAAAAAGTTCTACATGCATCTTTTTCAGTGTAGTATGCAACCTAATAATGAAAATGTGCATACTGTGTACTTTAGAAATAGTGAGAGTAGTATATATGCTATTTTTGATCAATTATAATTTGATCAAAAATACTATGAATACACTGAAAAAAATTAGTGTAGAAATTATTTTCACTCAGAAGTTGGAAGTAAATTTCAC
Organism: Carassius auratus; assembly: GCF_003368295.1. Classification (NCBI taxonomy): domain Eukaryota; kingdom Metazoa; phylum Chordata; class Actinopteri; order Cypriniformes; family Cyprinidae; genus Carassius; species Carassius auratus. The sequence goes on from NC_039246.1 coordinate 12,830,546, forward strand.
AAAATTACAAAGAAAAGGCAACTAAATGTGAAATTTTGAACTAGTTTTCTCTTGTAAAACATAATCCAATAGTCTTTGTTTTATTTGCAACTATGATTTTAAAAAAATATTTTTTAACAGTGTATTATGCTAGTATTCTATTCCGAATTCAGGCGACCACTTCATTCAGGAAGAGAACTTCTGTTCAGACAGAAAAGAGGCTGTGATGTCATAAAGCTTTGAAACCTCACGTCCAATCAGGAGGCTGCGTCCTCACAGTCACTTAATTCATTCCTCTACATCATTTTCTCTTTATTTACCCTCACTATCATTTCCCTTCTTGTCTCTGGACACATTAGCCTGTTGCTCCGAATGTCTTTACTGTGTGGGGCTCACAGAAACTCACAGGCTACTAGCAACATGTATTAGTACTGCTCATGTACATGGTCAGCTTGCACTGATTTAGTCCTGCTATGCTGTCTTATGGAACTCAACACTGGTTTCTTTTCAGCCTTGCTTACTGGTTTATTAATAAATTGACATCTTTAAGCCTTGACGTTCAGATTGTCTACTGTGTGTTACTTGCTATTTAGTAACTGGATGAGGATAATGATGTTTACTAATTGATTCTTCTGCTTTTTTCTTGCCTTAGAGCATAAATATAACATATCAGAATCAAAATGGCGGCTAATACGGCGGCTTAAATCTAAGATGCTGGATTAACAACAGTTGGAAACTGAAGCATGCTGAGTACAAAGAGGTTTCTGAACAATCACAGATGGCACCAAAGGACAAATTAAGTTCCTACGGCAACAAATCAGTGCCTTTGATATACGTGTGTCCTTTAATCTGCCAGATATTAAAAATGAGATCAGTGTAATCAGTGCAACTTTGTATTTCAATGTTACAACATAGCATGGTCTCAAGGAATTTTGTTGTTAAAGAACAAATTCACCCAAAAATGTACTCCCCCTCAGGTCATCCAAGATGAGTTGATAAAGATTATGTTTTTTATCAGTTGTTTGGAATCTCATTCTGACGGCACCCATTCATTTACATTTTCAGCAAATTTCCATTTTTGCGTGAATAATGAATAAATCAAAAGTTGCAAGACAATAGTTAAAAAAAATGTACGTTACTTTTTTATTTAATATATATATATATATATATATATATATATATATATATATATATATTAGCATTTAATAATTTAGCATTTAATACTTAAAAAAAAATAATGCTTAAATTTCATTCATTTAGTGAGTTCTGTAATGAACCTCCAGTGAGTTCATCTGCTGTGTTACTATTAACATGAGTTCAAATGATATACCTACAGAAGAATATAAAGAAGGTTCTATCTTAGAACGTATTAAGAAATCACAGCATATATTGCAAAAGAGCGCAATGCTGACCCACTAATCACTATTAATGATTAAAAGTGTGTCACACAATTTAGAACCACTAGAGGGCAATGCAGTCCATGGGAGAGTCTACTTTAAAAACGCATCATTTATCCTTTGGGTCATTCTATTAAACAGGTGTATCTTCCAGTTTGATAAGGTTGTTGGTAACATTGTATCATGTGTTTATTGTTAATAAACTGCATCGTACCACCTCAGGCTAAATGAATACTGAGATAGGCCTATAGCAGAGATGAAAGTTCCACAGTTAACTTTGTTAAATTTTGTTTTGTCAAAATGCAAATGATGTCTTTGGAAGAGAAAATGATTGACAAACACCAAAATATAAGATAACGTGATTAAAAAATACTAACTTGTCCTGTGGGAGTACTTGGAATGTTGATTAAATAACTGTTTGTTTTTTTTAATGATAGATTATTTATTTATTTATTACTTATGATCAGATCAAATAAAATGATAAAATAAATGAATATACCAACCACTGACAAATGCAGACAATCACACAGCGAGTTACACAACACACTATTTTAACTTGCCCATTTTTACACTGCATTGTGATTGCTTTGTACTTCCACTCAGTTTTTCCGGTCCTCCCACTGGAGTCATGTGGAATACCTGAGAACGTGTGGGATCCAGGACTTCTTTCCAGAAAGAATCTGCACGTGTCCGTATAACTGTCGGTATGTAACACACTGGTTGTATGAAGAACTCACGGGCGTTGACAGCCCTGGGCTTTTGGGGTTAAAATTGTGAATATTGTTCTTTTTTTGTCCTGAAGGAGAGGCTTTACAGACTTTTTCGACAAGTTCTACTGCAACTGAAAGTGCAACTAAGGAAGTCAGAGAGAGACAGAGAGAGATAGAGAGAGAGAGAGAGAGAGAGAGGTAACAGCTGTGATATTCTGTTTTCTGTGTCAGTCTGTAGAAGCGCCCCTGGCTGCCCACTGCTGCTCTCTCTTTGTCAGTCATGAAACACTAGTTGAGTAATCACTGTCAGAAGACTGGTTGCTGCAATAGTGTTCTCTTGAGTGCTGGTCATGAAAACTGCACTGTATTTACAGGGCTCAACAGTAAGGATGGTCCGATGGCCCAGGGCTTGTTATAGAACCATCACTTGCTGTATCTTGCAAACTTGCAGAATTTTTTTGTGATATATTGAACATTGTTATTCTGTGAATTCTGCTGATGTAAAAATATCACCTAACTGGAAAATGTTACATAAGTTTCTCAGCTATTACTGCCAAGATTACAAACATAACTATTTGATGAAAATGAATTCCTGTCCATTTCATTTGTATTTTTCAGATATTTAACATTCAGCTTTGGCTTCCTATTGCCTTATTCTGACTCAAATCTAAGTCCTTTTTAATCTCTGTATTGAAATGAGGCTACTAGCACACCTACACACATATGCGTAATTGCTCCACTCATTCCTTATGAAAGATTTGGAAACGCACAAAAGGGCACATACAGTGCTTCTCCTGAAGAAAACCTCTTGAGAACAATGAGAACAATCAGACGGGGTCCAGAATTATGCAAAATATACATGCAAACATGACGATAAAACTCAATAGTACCCATATAATATCTGTTGACATAGTTGCTGCTTAATTATATAAGTTTAAACAGACATTATTCTAGTAGCAATATAGGACATGTACATGATCTTCAATCACAACTGATGGCTCAGCTAGAAACCAGACTGAGCAGCTATAAAGACTGGGCAAATAAATGCCACCCACCCACTCACCTTAATCCATTTACTCATATCTGATAGGAAATCACGTGTTAGCATTATTAATATTAAGAACATTATATAAGACAAGGGCTCATGGCCTGTGACATACAGTATGTAATGAAAAGAAAGTTAACTAAAATGTGAAAGAAGATATTTTGGCATTGCAATGCAACACATTTAGGACAATTAAAGTTAATTGTTCATTTAAGAACAATCTGGACAGGTTATAAGTCCACTTATGTTGAACACATTTTTTCCTACTGAGGGTGACTTTTCCTTCCAATAAATTCCAACTGGGATAAAACGTATTGCAGAACATTGGTCCCCGCTAAGGTTTCAAAGACAGAGTAGAAATATTTCCAATTATGCAGGTTCAGGTGTGCAATAATTTCCCTTATCCAACCGCACTAGGCAAAATGTAGGTGCGAGCACAGAGTGTTTATGCGACATGCATCAGTGTCACGTCAAGTGTGCGTTTGTGTGATTCCACCGCGGCTCTGCTGCATGGTCATAATTGTCTTTCCGTTCGTCTTTGTTCCGTCTGGCCGCCTCCATCTGACAGTTTGACTGCTTGCTTCAGTCTGCCTCTCCATACTGATATCCTCCATAATATCAGCCCTCCTCCCTCGTATGAGGGAAGTTGGGGAAAGTTTACTTTATGGGCCCATATCCTCCTCGCTAACGTTAACAGCTGCTGCGCTCCTGACATTTTGATGCGTCTTATTGGAGTCGCTTTGCGCTTCGGGGAATGACATGCCAGTGGCGTCTTGTTTCAGCCTTTATTATTATTTCTTTGATTTTTATAGCTCTCTCTTATGCTGTCGGGCACTCTAAGAAGAGATTGAGAGCTAGGTGCACTTCTCTGATCAATTATTTAACATGCAAGTCATTGCTATAGATGAGAAAAGAACACGTACACAAATAATCGCAGGGGGAGATGGAGGAAGAAAAAGAGAGGGAGCAAGGGAATTTATGGTAGACAGAGAGAAAAACACTTTGACTACAGTGGATCTTAACCGGTGACCCTAAAATATGTTCTTGGCTGTGGAGAGCAAGGAAAAACAATGCTAAATTAAATTTATTTAAAAGCAACTTACAACGTAAGCATGTATAGTTAAGATGGAAAAATTTAAATAGGATGAGATAATGCTTCACATTAGCCTGTTTAGGCAACACCAAGGTCATAGGTTAAATTCCCTGTGAATTCATGAACAATTATGGCAAATGCATAAATGTAAATCTTTTGTTGTCGAAGATTGTTCATTTTACAGTAGTTCGGCACAATGCATGCCAAATCAATGTTGAAGTCATGGGTTCGATTCCCAGAGATTGCATGTACTGATAAAACACAGACTTTGAGTGCAATATAAGTCACTTTAGATACAAGCATCTGCCATATTCATAAATGGACATCTTTCTGTGCTCTATAAAAGTTCTACAAATTAGACAGATAACAATATGGACAGCCTTCTAGCAACACAAGGTCATGGGTTCAACTGTGAATGCATGAACTGATACAAATGTATGGCAAATGCATCAGCGAAAAACTTGTTGAGGTCAAAAGTCATGCAACTCTATAATTCTATAAATCTAAAACTCAAACGGTAGAGAGCATGATGCTAAAAATGCCAAAGTCATGGGTTTGATTCCCAGGGAATTCATGAGCTGATAAAATATAGACCTTGAATGAAATGTACTGTAAGGTGCTTTGGATAAAAGCATCTGCCAAATTCTTAAACGTAAATAATACCACACTCGATAGAAGTTCATGAAATTAGACAGATGACGTGATATGGAAAGGCTGCGTGATGTCTACATCCTCAAATAAAATACTCGAAACTACACAAGGTAAAGAAAATATCACCCTATCTACAACACAGGTTCACTTGTAACAAGAATAAAGATGGTTTGCGCAATACAATATAGGCATGCATAGTTAAGACAGCGATATAAATAGAAGAAAATGCTTTCCATTACCCTATATGCATGAACTGATACAAATGTATGGCAAATGCATAAACCTAAATCTTATGTTGTTGAGGTAATAAGTTGTGCAACTCTATACTATTTTGACACCCCTGTAACAGCGGACAAGCCCGAAGTCATGGGTTCAATACCCAGGAGAATGCATGAAATATGATAACTAATTCATGCCAACTGCATAAATGCAAATCTTATGATGTTGAGATCAGGTTGTGCAGCTCTGCAATAGATTGGCACAAAGTATTCCTGTAGCTCGTAGCTCAAACAGTAAAGGAGCATGGTGCTAACAACACGAAAGTCATGGGTTCGATTCCCAGGGAATGCATGAACTGATAAAAATGAATGCCAAATGCATAAATGTAAATCTTCTGTTGTTGTAATTGTAGCGCCTCCTACAGGTCACCAGGGCACCACGGCTGAATGGACACCCAGGTGAGTTAAACAAGAGGAAACGTGGACCAGTACCTCTAGGTTCATAAGGAGCAGTAGTGAGAGATTGGAAAAAAAACAGACAACCAACAAAGGTAAGTTCAAATTATATTGAAAGATTTATGTCAAGGCAAATGATAAATGAAAATAATTAACAAATGATTTCTCTTTCAGGTAAAGGCAGCAAAAATGGAAAATACCGATGATCAACAAAATAACAATGAAATTACTGATTGATAATAAATGCAAGGAAAATAAATAAACTGAGCTCTGGGTTTGTTTTCTTATTAGAATGATCTGTTATTTATCCTTCTTTATTTTTTTTCCTTTTAGGACTTATTCCTTTTAAATCTTTTTGAAATTAAGACTTGTAGTATATTACTTCTAGTTTAGTGTATACAACTTTACTAGTTTAATTTAATTTTTACCTAATTATCTTTTAGATGTTTTTTTGATCATTTATTTAAATCGTTATAGATATTAGATTATTTAACTGGAGCTATGCTAGTCTATTTCAATTGTTTGAGTACTCTTTAGATTTAAATTTGAATGTGATATTCAAAGACTATTCAGTAAAAAAAAATCTTACATTTCAAATATTTCACCCAATAAACCTTATCTTCAAATTAAAACAATACAGGTATTGAAAAAAAAAAAAAATACAATTCAACTGTTAGTGTGTATACAGTTCAAAACATCAATAAATTCAGTAATGGATTTTCAAATAATGTTACCAGTCTCTGAATAAAAAAAAAACAATCGTCCATACCCGATTGAGTAGTATGCAACAATCCAGGCCTACTGTTGTGTTGAACAATCGACCAAAACTAAATGAGACGTTAGATGCATCAATCCAGGCCTCCTTCCATCGTATTGAACAGAATAGCACATAGGAGGAGAAAAGAAGAGTTTGATGTTTGTTCACTCACAGATTATTTTTCCTCCGTCCGGGGAAAACTAGCAGTGAATCCGCTGAAATCGTTCGATGGTTTCATTTGCAATTGAGATTCGCTGGGAGGCTCGCCATCTTCCATGCGGTGATGAATTCAGTCTGCGTCATCGCCGTGTTCACGTTGAAAAACACTCAAAAATAAATCAAAATCACTCAAGAAACAAAATAAAGTTCAGTTCAAAGGAAAATCAATGTCTTTCTAGACGCTTTATCTGGTTTCAGGTTTCAACTACTAACAGTTTCACTCAGAATGATCTTTGCCGATCTTTCTGCTGAGTCTCCTCTCTCTCAGTCTCTTTCGCGCGCTGGTGACATCATCCGCTTGCTTCACGCTGCGTCTCTCCTGATAGGTCGACAAGTGAACTCTACCTCACATTCTCTTAAAGGCAACATAACATTCAACGATGTACAATTCTTACATTCTCAACATAAAAAAAACCACAAGAGAAAAAAAAACACTTTTTAATCATTTATGAAAAGTTTTAACTTTGCATTTATGAATTAAGTTAATTCACTTTTTCTTTTCTTTTTCTGGTTTATTTATTCTTATTCTTTTGTCTATTTGTAATCACTCTGGGTTACATAATCAAAGGTCGTACAACTCTGAAGTGGTTTGGCACAAAGTATTTCTGTAGCTAAAACAGTAAAACATGACAAACTAAAGTTATTGGTTTGATTCCCAGGAAATGCATGAATTAATAAAATAGTTTTAAAGAAAAGTCAGATGCCTATCAGCCTATCCAATATAAAGAAAGTATATCTCACAATACAATATCGTTTCACTTGCAACAAGAAGGTCTGTGCAACATTAAAACATTTAAATATGTTATTTAAAGTTAATTCTGTTTACTTTTGTACAATAAACAATTTTGGACCACTTTGGCTCACCACTTAATGTCCAATCTGGGTCCTGAGGTAAACCCAGTAGAGAAGCGGCGTACTAGAGTAAAATTAGTGTTAATGCATTGTCTTGTCAGTCCTGGTGCATCATTGAATGGGAGAGAGGCTTCAGTCAGTGCCAGAACTGCCATCTGCCGAAGTCCTCTGTGAATGCGCTAGTGTTAAGAGCCCAGCCCGGGCTCCATTAGCCACACGCACACACACAGAGCGGATACGTGTTAATGAAAAACTATGCGCTCTATTATAGGACCCACTCTGACTGACTCTTAAGGGACTTCGTGTGGTGGATTAGAGCATTTTCAGGATGTAGGGCACTTCATAGGAGACTGTGCTTTGATTATGCATGACTGAAATAGGTGTCTGTGTGCGTGTGGCATGCTTTGCTTACTGTGCAGAGTGTGTTTTTGAGGTTGAAAATCCTGTCCCTGGAGTGACCCTCCAATATGAATTCCCATGTGAGACTGCTTTTGGAGTTACCTTGACTTCCTTTCTACTTTTGTCAGGTCTAGAACTATACAAAATACACAACAAGAAATGCTTTTAAAAAGAAGTCAGAAAAAAAGTGCACTCAGTCATCTTATATAGACATCTAGCATCAGGCAAATGACAAATGGCATTGTAAAAAAGCAATGTTTGCAGTCAGCCATGACTTATTTATTCTGTGAGTGAAAGTGTCCAATAATAAAGGGGTTATTGAGATTAAGTGAATATTTAGCTGCATGGTCATGTGATCTCACGTCGGCTCCAATGAGGAGACTCGCTCTCTGTAAAATAAAGTTATTTTAGGCTGCAATTTTTCAAAAGTACTATTAATTTTTATAAATATAACATTTTAATGAGAAAAAAAAGTGTAGCTTTACGGAAAAAAGGTTTTATGATCAATATCAAATTCAAAAACATAATTTATACTGACTGACCTGTTTCTGACCCCAGAACAGTTTATAAATATGTATCATATAAATGTGTGACAATACGATCTCATTTTGAACAATTTAATCTCCATGGAAAAGGTTAAATTGTACAATTGGGAAAATTATTTCTAGAAAATTACACATTAATTTTGGAATAAAAGAGCACGACTCGATTATCAAATGCCATTTTTGTGTCTCGGATATTTTTGTTCAAGGACTAAATGTATTAATTTGTATCAGGCAGAGTGAGCCAGCCAGCGCAGGTGGCTTAAAAGAATGCATTCCTACTTTTTTTGCTTTGTTCATGTTCCCGATATTAAGTAGGTTGTTTGTTTTCCGCATAATGAAATTGAGGAATTTACTAAATTAAATCAGAGAAGGCAAATTAGACCTACAGAGACACTCATTCTCTCTTTCACAACCTTATATTCATTCTGTATCTCTGTTTATCCATTTTGCACTCTTTTTTCCCAATCCTTCTTTGAACCCCTTGTTCATTCTTTTTCTTTGTTCTTTTTTCATTTCTTTCCAAACAGCCTCCTCCCTCTTCTTCAGAGTTTGTGTCTCTCTAACACCTCCCTCCTCTCCACCGCCATCACATTTGCAGTATGAGCAATAAAACAGACAATTGCACATATACATTTACCTAAATGGGGATATAAATATACTTTTATTGTATTTATTTAAAGCTTTTAGGCTTTTATTGTATTATCTAAACAGATTTAGATTAAAAATCATGTGATACATTTTTTTTTATATATATTTGATTAAATCATGAATTATTATTGAAATGAAAGATTATATTGTGCTACTTTTTTATCCCCAACGACCACGTGCACAAAGTTACCTTTGTAGTCTATCAAAAATCCCAAAGAATAATAATACAAAATAAATAAAAAAACACAGAACCAGTGTGTGTGGTGATTATTGTTAGAAGAAGTGGTGTGATGCTTAAAACAGCTGTTCAGGCTAATGACTGATGTGCTTAAACACATACACACACTCAAGTGATGAAGCACTTTGTGACAGATGCTTCCTCCTTCACGCTGGAATCAGTTATCAGTTTTCTATTAGGACTGTAGTCCTCCACCTCAGAGACTGTTACACCAGCACAGCACACTAATAGTTGTATGATATCCATACTGTGTGCCAAACATATAGTTGTTCTACTCTCTTTCTCATTCTCTTGAGGTCCCTCCTCTGGCTCTTCTGGGCTTTTCACACTTCAAACTGTTTAAAGTCAACATGAAATTGAACACCTATTTACTTTCCTATTGTGATTTTTTGCTTGTTTAGACAAAAGCATAAAAAACACATTTTGGCTATTTAATTTATGCAAGGGTAAAAAAGGAAAAAATTGGCAAAACCGTGTTTAGTATTCGGCCCAGTGTTTCCTTTTGTTCGGTTTTGGCCAAAAATTTCGATTTTGGTGCATTCCTACATACAACACAACAAAACACAACATAAAGATTTATAACAAAACATCAAAATACAAGCAACAACATAACACAAAATACAGTTTTACAACAAAACATCAACATAAAAACAGCAACAACATAACACAACGCAGCATACAGTTTTAGAAAACAAAACATAACAACATTACTACATATATAATTCAACATAACACACAGCATAACAACATAAAAACATAACATAACATAGTTTAACAACAACAAAACATAACGTTTAACAATGGGACTCAGCGTTTACCGTTTACAGATAAAACAACAAGCCTCTTGTTTTGTGTCTTAGATGATTGCAGACAAAAAAAAAAAAAAAAAAAAAACCTGGTGCATGTTAGAAAAAAAACTGCCAAGGAAAATGAAAGTGATGATCTATTAGAGTCGGTGCAGGCTGCAAATACACAAATTTTGTCACAGATGCCCTGTACCCTAGTTCCTGTTTAATTATGGACGTCTAATTGGCACATGGTGACACTGGCGATAACACTCATGAAAATGTTTTGAGGTCTGGTGGTCCTCTGGCCATTCACACACACACATACACACATGCTGTAAGCATGGCCATATGCCAGGCTCAAAATGAAGCCAGTCGGTGGACGACCACTTAATGGAAAGCTGGCTCTGACGAGAGGGAACGAGCGAGAGGGAGAAAGCTAAAGGGAACATGCAACGGGAACAACAAGGGGATAAAAATGATATGAGATCTCTATCTTTCATCTCATTAATTGTTTAAGATATCCACTCCTTTTTCCTATATATATATATAGTAAAGAAATTCCCCCTTATTTGATCTTTTTATCTCTCTTTCTAAACCGGCTGCAGTCTCATGATTCTTCACCCTAGACTGAAGCGTAAATTTAAAACTAAACTTAATTTAGTAGGAATTGTTCTGCTTGTCGGATATAAAAAAAAAAATTATTAAAAAAAACACATTTTTAATCCACTTTACAAGCTGTTTTGCTTCTAATTACAGAAGTTTGTATTCAAAAAAGCTAATCAAAAACAAAAGGCATACAAGGCGATAAAAGAGGTCTTCTTCCTCAGGCAAAGTCTGCGTAGAGGTGAAACCGAGTGAATATCGCAGTCATTCGATCGCATCCGAGAATGAACGAGACCTCATTTTGTCTCCTCTGAGCCGCTAACCAGGAGTTTGGGTGGCTAGTGGCAGCTGAAAGCACATCTGGGAGGAGACTCTCATTTTCAGAGCTTGATTTGGCAGCGGACCTAATAAGAGTTCAATTAAAGCAGAAGTTCTTTGGGGGACAGCAGGATGTGATTACCCAGGAGTCAGTGGAGTATATATAGTAGCTGTTCCTCTTTTCCGTGTACGGCTGCTGTTCTCGTGCCAGGACCTGAGGGATGATGAGGGAGGTCCATTTGCACGAGGCATTATGACTGACTCCGTTCCCACCACTAAAAAGCTGCCAGGTTTCGCAGTCCAACTGCAGGTGTCAGGCTAATGCACACCCCTGAAGCTGAAAAGCACAGTCATTATCTCAGGGAATTTACTAAGAATGTAAGCATCACTTTATTTACTTGTTTTAGAACAGTTCACTAGTTGCAAACTCTTTTTCTGTGACCTCGGGGGGTTTCTGTATTATTTTTTATTGCAATCCTTTTTAAAACATAGATAGATAGATTTATATTTCTGTGATAGAGTTATACTCATGTCTGTGAGTATCCTCCTTGTTCACGGTGCTTTGGGGAACAGACTCGACGCAGTAAGATCAAGGCGTACACATCAAAGGCAGGGTAAGGGTGCAGAAGTTCAGCCGGCCCGAGGCAGTTTCACCATCTCCCGCCCATGTGGCTTTTTAACTTTGCAGATTGGAGCTAAACTAAAAGCAGTGACCGCGGCTCTCCGCCAGTTCACCTAGAACAAATATGGACACGTCCTTCAGCGCGAGCTGCTGAGGAGAATAGGGAATCACTGTTTAAAGAGAGCAGCGGCAGATTTCAGAAGTAGATGGGAGGAAGAGAAAGAAACTGAAGGAGAAATGGGAGGATTATAGGCTAATGAATCCAGCAGCTCTTATATTTCTGTTCTGCAGGTCCAGGCATTAGGAAGCGATCACAATTTGATTGCGACCAATCAGAGAGCAGGCACCGGGGTGATTATGACAGAAAATGGGAAGTGACAGAAAAATCCTCCTTTCTATCAAGGACTTTTTTCCCCCAAACTTTGTGCCTGGCAGTCAAATTTCCTCATCAGGTTTTTGATGAGACTCATGGGCATACGCAGTGACAGGTTCATTTCTACAGCGTCTAATTGCTTTCAGCTTTCGCTCAGCCAGGTCCCTCATTAGTGTGCATTTAGCCCACATACAGTAAACCCAAGCAGCCTGCTTCACACCCTACCCAACTTGTAAAAATGATACCGTGCCACTCATATTTTGAACTCCTTTAGCTCAAATATTTCGTTTACTGCAAAACATTTTTTTGGGAGTAAGAGTAGTTATGAGAGTTTGTTAAAGGTATAATAGTGCTTGTGATGTATTGCTTGGCAATCAACTGATTGATTATGGGATGGTTTACACAAAAATGACAATTCTGTCATCATTTACTTCCAAAATTCATATGTAATATGAAAGGAGAAATTTGAAATGATTGTACTGGTAATTTATCCCAAGGAATTACAATGAATGGATTTAAAAACTTCAAATATTTATTATTATAAAATAGTAAATAATGATATAACTTAAATTTTTGGGTCATTTCTAGGATCCTGATTTTACACTGAACATGTGAGTGAAAACACACACACAAAAAAATCCTTTAATTTAAATATAAACAAAAAATATATATATTTATTATAGATAAATATTATTTATTTATTGCATAGATCTAATAATATGCAAATGAACATTAATTTCTTGAATAATATACATATTTTATTTATATACATTTTAATATATTTATATTAAACTTAAAAATAGGCTAAATTAACCATGCCAAATATTGTACTAGCATCATTAGCCACACAGTTATATTACAGATTTATTTGTGGCAAAACATCATAGTTTTATTGGACACAGTCTTTGACGTAAACAACAAAACATACAGGAAGAACCGTTCTCTTTAAGAAGTTTATTACTTGATTTGTCCATTTAGCATTGTTTTCTCCCTGCTATGTGAACCATTTCCTGCTTGATTATTGCCTCTTTGCAGTAGGTCTTCAGTAAATTCTGAAAACCTGAACTGACTAAACCTTTAGACTGAACTATATTTGAGACAGTGGGAGGTTCTGCTGTGAATGCAGTGAAGTAAAAAGATATGTCAGCGATAAGAGCAAAAGAAGGCAGAGCTTCTGCTTGAGTGACGGGTGATATAATTCAGCGAGATCAACCTGAACATGACTAACAGAGAAGAAAGACTCCAAGATGGGAAGTCAGATAATGTCTTTGTGAAGACACACACACACACACACACAATATATATATATATAACTGTGTGAGTTTCTTCATATAGACTTCAGTCATAAAAAATGGTGTCTTAGGAGTTTAAAAAAAGATTCAGAACATTCATTCCTTTCATAAAAGCAGACTGTCACAAAAATGAGTTTTTTTCATGGATCTGTGGCTTATGGCTTGTTGATTTAGGCAAACTACATTTATACATTAAACAATCATAATCATCTGTCTCTGCACCATGCAATCATTGTGAAATCAAAACAGACTCTATTTACTTTTCTAATGGACACTCCTGGTCTTTGGTGGGTATTTGGTGCATATTATTCTAATCTGAAATTATTTTGAAAATTAATGTTCTGTTTCTTCCTGGTTCTATTTTTCAGCCCTGATCACATCTACAGTACTCCCAGTGGATACATTTAAATTGTCCCCATTGAATATCTAGTTTTGACTAGAAATACGTGCTGCTTTGGAAATAAAATAGGTTGCAAATGGTTTTGATTGCTTCTGAACAATCATAATAGTCTGTTTTTGCACATACAGTCTTTAACAGAAAAACACAAGGTAAAAGTAATGACAGAAACGGTTTCATTTTCTTGAAAGTACTCAAAAAACATTTCAGAAAAATCATAATTTAAAAGAAATAAGTGACTTTTATTTGTACTAATTTTACAATTAAACTTATCTTTGGGTACTAAGGATATTGATGGACCTTTAGATAAAGAGCTTGTGATGTTCCTAATCTGTACTGATAAAAGCATCTGCTGAATGATTAAATGTAGGGCCCTATTTTAACGATCTAAGAACAAGGTCTAAAGCGCATTGGTGTGTTCAGGCACATTGTTGGCACATTGCTATTTTGAGGCAACTGAAATAGACTGCGCCACTGACCAACTAAATCCTGGTCTAAAGTCAATGGCGCAGTCTATTTCAGTTGCCTCAAAATAGCAACTCGCCAACAATGCGCCTGAACACACCTTTTTTTCAGACCAGCAAATGCATTTGCCATTTAAAAAACGTGGCGCAGGACATGAAAACGACAATTGTGTCGGGCTGAAACAAACACTTGGCTGCATTGCGGCAGGTGTGTAACAGGGCCCAAAAAGTATTAATTATTTTATAATCCTTATTATTTAGAGTATTTATCTTCTTGAATGCAGTTGTTTATTTTGCCTTTCCCTTTTCTCAACTACAGGATGTCAAAGTCGAAATTCAAAGGTGTTTACTCAAACTCCGCAAACACTGTTCAGGGGAGGGGTGTCAGACATCGCTTCAGGGAACTCGAAGTTGTCCGAGGGCAATTGAGTTGACTGTGCGGGCCACGAGAGAATCTCATTAGAACAAACACACTATTTATTCATTTCCTTTTTTTTTTACCCCACTCGATCACTCCGTTCCCGACGTTAGCCACCATCTGTGGCCCCCCCTCACTGCAGTCCTTGCTTTTAGAGGACAGAGGGGTGGAAATTGGCACTAAGTGAAGAGATGGCATGCACGCAACTGAGGGAACAATTTTAATTAAAATGTTTGCCCAGAAAATAATCTCCCGAGTAGCCTTGTTAATTATGACTAATGCCTGCAAAGGTAGCACACGCAAAACACACGGCGTGTGGGGGTGTTCACCATGGAAACGCGCACGGACGTCGTTTTATCCCCCCTCAAACGGAAGTGGGGAGTCTCTCCTCCTCCTTTTGTTCCTTGCTGAAGCAGCTTGTTTGGCCACCCGGTGATGTGACTTTGTTGTTAATTGGGTCATTGCCTTTACTGCAGCGCACTGACTCTCCAACCCTGATGTGAAATCCCAGGTGGGCTGTAGCACAACACAAACATACACTCATAAACACACACTGTCCATATGAGTGTTTGCCTTACACACCATACACACATACACATCAGTGCATTATCAAAGGAGAAATTAATAGAGGAGAATTAGAGGAGGTAAATGCTGATTAGAAGCTGAAATATGAATTCATGCTTGCCGAACTAAGACGTCTGCTGGTGAATATGTTATGTGGTTTATGGAGCCTCGCGTTGCATCCCACGTGACATGTGGAGAACACCGCTGGTCTTTGATGATTTTAGTTTATGTGGAAGGCATACAATCTAGTCAAACAAACTCTATTTTTTCCATGAACCACCAGCGGACAGTTGACCCTGTGCTCTCTAATGCACCTTTTGAATATGTTTAGGGGATGTTTCTGATGTAATGGGCCACCGATTTACATGAAAGCAACTGAAAGTAATTCATTATCAATTATCATTGTCAGTTGGAGTTGCCTGATATAACCAGATGCTATAGTCGAATAAGATCATTTACCTCTTACAGAGGTAACTGGATACCTCTTAAAACGTACACTACAGTAACTGCTGTCAGCCTGAATGGCCCTTAATTCTGAGGTTGAGGTCACCTAATAAATTCAACACATAATGTTAGTGCAGCTGTTAGTGAAGTTTGAGTGTGTTCAACAACTGTGCAATTCATTGATGACTGATGTCTAAATAAAATAAAATCAAACTGGTAGATACAATGTTGCAATTAAAACATTGAAAGTCACAATTATTTTAAAATAAAGTTGCAATTATGAGACAAGGACATTATGACATTGCAATTAATAGAAAAGTTCACAATGTAAAATATAAATGATGTAGTTGTGAAACAATGTAATTGTGATAACTAGTTTCCAGGTACAGTCAAAATTACCATATGAGAGTAGATGAGAGATCTTACTAAATTTCTGACACATAAAAAAAAGAAGAAAAAAGCCAAAACATCAGATTTTCCTATTAGGCTGAACTATCTTAGATTTACCTTGTTTGGATGGGAGTGATAGGTTTGAAAACAGAGTAAAATAAAAAAAGAGTAAAAATCAAAATAATTAATTGAGAAACAGTTTAAAATAATAAAATAAAGTTACATTGCTAGACAAACTTCACAATTATAAAACATGCTGTAAAGTGTCAGGAAAAAAGTAGAATTATGATAAATGAAGTTGCAATTATAAGAGAGGAGGACATAACTGTGAGATATAAAGTCACAATTAAAATAGTCACACTGGATCATAATTGTAAGAAAAAAAAACTAAATTTTGAGAAATAAAGTTGTGGCTACAAGAAAAAGTCAAAATGTAATTTTTTTTTTACTCTGAGGTGGGTAGTGAGATTCTGATGAATTTGATGATGGTATGTGAGAGATCTTATTAAATTCCTATGTCACACAAACAACAAACAAGACTTTCCATCTTTTTCTACATGAGTGACATTTAGAGGTCAAATTTGTTGCAAAACATGACTAGAAGCCATTTCACTGAAATCTAAAGCATCTAAAAAGATAAAATGATAAATCTACGACATCTGTTTGTCTGTTGTCAGCGGTACGTCGACTGAAGAGTCTTCCTCCTAATCTTTAATCTCTCTGTCTCAAAAGCACAAATCCTAACGGAAATCCACAACCCCTTTCTCCAAAGCACCTCAAATATTTATTCAACGGTATGATGTTTCCTCGCTTTTATGAAATAATCCAAAAAATTGTAAAAAACATGCACCGCCTTTCTCAGAGACAGTCTTCTATTGCGGACAGGCGCTCCATCTGTCTTTATAGTCTGTAAAGAAGTGGGGGGGGGGTGTCTTGTCTTAATAATAAAGCCAGTGAGCTGCAGATCAAACAGCGGTTTGGTGTTACAGCAGATCGTAATGAACCTCGGCAGCGGGTCTGGAGTCAGACAGAGCCGCATGCAAACACTGGGGAGAAGAGCGCAGGGCGCTAAGACGTGCTGTGATTCCTGATACTCTCTGTGTGTGTGTATGTGTGAGAGCCATTCCTAACATTGGTGCATGAGAGATCTGCATAGATATGAGTTAATGTGCTCTGTGCTTATTCATCATATAGATATAGAGACAGGGGTTATCAAAATAAAGCCGTGATGTGAGATTAAAAATGCAATTGTCAGCATGAAGTCAGATGTGATTCGGTTTATGCTAGTTTGGTAATGGTCTAGCCAATAAATCAGCAAAGATGTATTCTTCCAAAATACCAAAATACCTTCTTTTTTTGTTCAGCAGAAGAATTGAAAACTCATACAGGTTTGGAAAAAATTGAGGGTAAGTAAAGTACAAATGTTTTGGTTTAAATATCCATTTAATTTGGTCAACTGAGTTGGTCACGCTGGGCTATTTAAGTTTTATACCACATAAATCTCTCCACCCACTCTCAATGAAAAAAGAATCTACAAACAACCCCAATTTATGTACTCACATCAACAAAATGCTCACCAATAAGTGTCAGTGGGTGATGTTTTTTCTTCACACACTGATGAAGTCACTCGGCAAGACACAAGAGCTCAGTGACACAAAAATAGATGGTGGGGTCCTCCAGACAATCACCACCTGAAAGTGTCTCTGAACCACAGGAAAATACATTAATGCAACTTAAAATATTCAAAGAGCTTTGAGGGTGAGGCAAAATATATGCTTGGATTTATTAGCAGATTTTTTTTTCCTTTTTAAGTGCATTAATACAGGACAGAAAACGTCTGGATTTGGGCCCGTTATTAGCTTTTATAGGCTGTTCAGTGTCTCTGGGAAATCATAAACACATCTCCAAGGGAATGTATGGCTAATGGATCCTTTTGATTTCTAAAGTAGTACATTATTGGCTTAAGAAGCATTCACCATTTTTGACATTTCTGGACATCTCTGCACTGCGAAATAAATAACTAATCTTTACTTTTTTTCAGTAGAAATATCTAAACACCATTATGCATTTACATAAAAAGCAAAACTGTCAAAAGGTATTAAAAAAAAGGATCACCATCATCACTCACTCAACCACAAGTCAATCCAAACCAGTATAACTTTTTCTTTTGCAGAAAAAAAAAAAAAAAACTGGTATTTTGAAAAATGTATTTTGTCTTGTTCTGTCTTTTCATTTGAAGCATAAACTGCAGTTAATGTATTTCCTTTCCAGCCATTTTTTATACTGTTGCACATTCGTCAAAAGATAAATTTGGAAAGAGATGCTGATCAAAATCCAACAACAAATATGCCAATGCTACTTCCACAGAAAAAGCAAAGAGCAAAATTAATGCTGCATAATATGCAACAACCAATCAGATGCAGTTTGGATGAAAGTACACAATAGTTATATATATATATACACACACACACACACACATAAGGTTAACTGCAGGATCAGGAGAGATGGGGAAAAAGGCTGTGTCTATCTCGTGCACTGGGATTCAGAGGTGGCTAACCCTCCCGAAGCCATCTTCCTGCAGAGCTATGCAGGTGTGAAGAGCCTAATATCAACATTCAGGGCACTCATTTTGCCTCTATAATGTGTGAGGCTCTCTGGAGAGTGCACACACATCCTGAAAAGCATCCCATTTCTTGCTTCATGAGTCATTGGAGAAATTATTCGCTGCACAAATATAGCTTACATGTTCTTCGTATCTCATTAGAGCAAACAAAAGAACAGAAACACTGAATAATTTTGATTTCTAGATGTTCCAGCTAATTATATTCTTTGGAGGCTGCCTGCAAGCAGCAGGACATCGTTTTAATTTGTATCCTCTAAAAACCCTATTAAAAGGAAGCCAGCCAAAAAGTTCTCTGTTCACGGCACTTGTTTTTTTGTTTTCCAGATTGGAAAAGTGAAGCAAGGTAATTAAATGTAAAGTGGGCAGCAGTACTAGTTTTTATTTCATCTGTTGTTTTCAAAAGCCATACACAAACAGAACTCCCCTTTAGAAGTGCATCCTTAAATTTGCTGCTCTCGCTTTGTAAACAAACCATTTACAACAATACGCAAAGTAAATATTGGTTATATTTTAAATGTAATATGTGAGATATTCAGAGATAATATATTCAGAGGAATCACTGTAGGCATTACTCTGCGTGGGCAACAGTACTGACTAACAAACACGAATCCTTGGAGCGATTCATTATAGGCACTTTCAAGCTTTCAGTTAATAAAAATACTACAACGATGGGCCATGATCCAAAAATGACACTCAGAAAATCAGAAACAAAAATATAACATTTGCTTGTAAGATAAAATATCAAAAAACTCAGTTGGTGCTGAACGTTTTGTGCAGTGAATTATTGGCTGTTATTAAGACTAATACACTGATAGATGCATAGAAAAAACAATTGCAAAATAGACAATGAATGAACGAGCAATTAATAAATAGACAGAATAAACAAATGATCGACAGATAGAATAAATGAACAAACAATCAATAGACAGAATAAATAATCATGGACAGACAGACAGACAGACAGACAGATAGATAGACAGAAATTGATCTAAATGAGGAAAATAATCTTATATAAAGTTCTCATATCTAAAATGAACATTTCTTTCATCTTTTAAAACAGGACTTATCAGCCTTTGAAAATCACCATGGAATTTAGCGTAACATTCTTAACACCGAGCTGGAGATATCTTTGATATGCAGAGTTATAAAAAACATGCAAAGAAATGCATCTTCCACGCAAATATTCATATTAATGTTCATCTGTGCAACTGGAAGCTGTTTGTCTGGTGATGGTGGGAGATCAGATCTCTTATTCAAAGAGGAGGAGAACTAAACCAGACCAAAATCAGGCACGCACACACACGCACACAAATCAATCCAGCCAGAACGTGTTTAGAGTCATGTATATTGTCAATCTCTCGGCATGCTAATCTGATGATGGATTACATGTTGGAGAATGTGATGGATTTTGGCAGACCATCTTCACTGCTTTCCACTTCACGGACAGAGAATCTGAACAAGACTTGTAAGACAGTTTGAAGTTTGTCACCAAGGAAACCAATGCACTGCACCTGCTGGAATTCAAACCTGGCACCAGAGCCAACATCTACACAATAACATTAGCCAATCCTATGGCACGACAGGAATATACATGTGTCGAAAAAATACATGTGCGTACATGTTTCGATGAGCAACGGATGAAGTATGAAGATAAAGTGTAAATGGCAAATAGACTCATTCGGATTTGATACAATAAGCTTTCGCTGAGCATGTATCAAACCTGTTACATCAATATCTCATTTCAGACTCTCAGAACAGATGGCTTGACATGTCCAAGATCTGTCTGCTTTCCTTTATATTCTGTCATCAGTACGCCTGTAGTAGCACTTCTTAGTATGCGAATATGCAAATAACTCCATAACCGTACTTTCATTGCTATTTAGATTCTCGGTCTCACCACAGATTTATTACATCATGATCATGACATAATAATGCAGATAGGCTTGATGTCATTGTGAGTAAGTAATTATCCGTGCATATTCTTTAGAAAAAATTTCACTTACTGCATTAAAAACCTTTTTATATGTTGAGAATAAATATTTCTCAATAGTTGTGGTTGTGCTAAAGGAAATGAAATGGTGAGAAACCTGGCCACTGCCTTCCAATTCTGCGATTCAGTTCATTTACCTGCACTTTAGACAGACGGATAATGTTTTAGGAAGTAAATAATAAATGTGTAATGAAATCCGTACTTACTAGGCAGCTCAAGTTCAAGATATTCATGAATTGTAAAATCAATGTTGGATAATGTCATAGTAAATCATCATTACTATGACCTCGTCCTACAGGCATGATGTCATCGGTTTAACCAGAGGCATGTGATTCAGCAGTCTAGGGCGCAGAATAAAATGAATCAATTATGAACAATTCATATTGTTACTTAGAGGATCAAAGACCCCGGTGCACCTGTAAAAGGATTATATAGTATTTCACCTTCCAGATTCATTTTTTTGAATAGTTCAGATATATCTATTCATTCTTTTCATCCTAGACTATGAGACCTTGGATAGAAAGCCAAATAACTGTCTCCCATTTTACCTACATTGTCAAATCTCTCAATGGCATTATAAAGAGAAAGTGAGTCAGAAGAAAAAAGTTTGAAGAGAGGAATGAACGCTGACTGACTTATCTTCTAGATCACTCTGTTCCTGCTAGAATGCAAGAAATGACAGTTTGAAGATTTTTGGAGGATGTTTAAAGACGCTGTTTGTAATTTTTTGACTCTGGTGAATAAAACATAAAAATACCTTAATATGTTTGCAGATATTTAGGAAACATGTTTCTCTGAAAAATAATTCTACAGCCAGTTATTCTAGTGTGAAACTGTTTTTGTTTTGGTCAGTGTGATTTCGCCCACTGCTAGTTTACCCAATAGTATTTTGACACCCCTGGTTGTCAGCTGGTGGAAAACACAGCGCACTGCAAACATGGAAGCCAACAAACGAATTGAGTCAGAGATCATAGATTCTACCAGAACTAAAAAAACTCAGCATTAATCCAAAAATCTCTATGACCAGAGACATATTGAACCCCGGATAAATCAACTCATTAGCTTACAATGTAAGGCTTGTTGCCTTCCATTGTCAATTGTACTTGTTCTTCTTGTGTGCGCTAATCTGGCAACCCCTTTGATAATTGAGTCAATTGAGCAATATTTTGAACTTGGACTTCAGTACCCATTTTAACCGCCAGCTGAAAACACTATTTCAGTCTTCAAAATGTCAGTGTTTAATATACTATGTAATTATTAATGAAATATACTATCAATTTCAAAGTGAAAATTGTTTCAACAACGATTTTTTTCTTCTTTTGAGACTACATCAGCAAAAACTCACACGGTACAGGGTGCAGTGCATACATTCATTATTCTCTGTTTTGTGTCATTGTACCCACCTAATTTAATGAAGAAAATGTAATTCTAAAAATATGTAATGCCACAGACTCAAACAGAGGCCTTGATGCAGCTAACATCCAACATCAAGAGGTGAAGAGATGGCTTCGGTACAGGACACTTTGGACATCATCAAAACAGCATTAGTATAATGGTGTTTCTAGTCTGTTGATAATGGTGCAAATGCCTTGTATGTTGGTAAGAAAAGAGAGCGGGCACCAGATTGGGTAAGAACTCAGCAGGGACCTCCCACCCCGAGGCTCTATTCCGACACTTTCCTGATGACAGAATTGGGAGTTTTCATCATTTTTGGCATGGTGAAAGAACCATCACAGAACAAAAGAGTGAGGGGGTGTGCTGGTTCTGCGTGACTCCCCACGGAGTATGTCCTTGACGCCCTAAGCCATGCTAAAAGTGGGAGGGAGAGGCTAAACCTGGCAACCCAAGCTAAATTTGGCATCTTAACATTTCTTAGCCTATTTGTGCTGTATTGTTCTGCATTATGACCAAATGACTAAACGTTGTTGCGAGTTACAAAAGATAAATAAGACTTATTTATTCCAAGAGTTAGCCATTTGTATTCTGCAAGCAATAAAATAGCTACTATTGTTCTTCGTCCATATCAATGCCCCTGAGGTGCTTGTGGTGATGATGTTTCATATGTTAATGAAGCCAGCCAGGACAATGCATCTTGACCTTGCAAATAATAAATCATGTCTTTATGTCTTACTGTTCTTCATGTAGGTTACATAAAAAAAACAAAACAAAAAACACAACGTTATTTTTTTTAAGTCTGCGAAAACTTCTTAATACAATTTAAATAATTGTTTTCTCATATATTTAAAAGGGAGCACATGTTAGGAGAAAATTGTTAGCCTGGATGCAATGTAAGTCGCTTTGGATAAAAGCGTCTGCTAAATGCATAAATGTAATGTAAATGTTAAAAGTGTAATGTAATTTCTCATTATTATCAGTTGAAAACAGTTATCCTGATTAATATTTTTGTGTAAATGGTGATTAGTTTTTTAGGATTCTTCGATGAATACAAAGTTCAAAAGAACTGGATGTTTGTTAAAAAGAAATCTTTTGTAATAATTTCAATGTCTTCACTGCTACTTTTGATCAATTTCATGCATCCTTGCTGAATGAATGTATTCAATTTTTTCAAAAGAAAAAAAACGAAGCGCAATGAAGCTTAAATTTATGGTCAGATTTATAGAGAAAAATATTAGAATCATGTTCAAAGATTATTTTTTAATGCAATCCAGCTGAGATCAAAGAAGTAGAGTGTTATCTCTCTAATTTCGGAAAGAGTGGTATTCAAGTGTTATGAAACTAAGGGAATCCATAACTCCAGAAAGGTGCTGCATACTTCATAGTGCATTACATTTACGATCCAGCGCTGGATTTAAATATTACATATACACATATAAATATTTATTACACAACAGATAGTCTCCTACAGTCTTACTTCAAGAGAAGACTGCTTTGTTTGAAACAATATGGTTGATAAGGAAGTACACATTCTAAAAATGTATGCATAACTTGTCCACGAATATTAGTTAATAAATTCATATTTATTTTAATGTAAAATAATAAAGAGTTTCAGTATTTTTAAATACTAGTTTTAAATATTTAATATGTAAATCAATATTTAAATAAAGGTTTTTAATGTTTTAATTTCATCCATTGCAAGTTCATTAAGTTCATTTGGGAAGTCGTGGCCTAATGGTTAGAGGGTTGGACTCCCAATCGAAAGGTTGTGAGTTCTAGTCTCGGTCCAGACGGAATTGTGGGTGGGGGTAGTGCATGAACAGCTCTCTCTCCACCTTCAATACCACGACTTAGGTGCCCTTGAGCAAGGCATCGAACCCCCAACTGCTCCCTGGGCGCTGCAGCATAAATGGCTGCCCACTGCTCCAGGTGTGTGTTCACAGTGTGTGTTCACTGCTCTGTGTGTGTGCATTTCGGATGGGTTAAATGCAGAGCACAAATTCTGAGTATGGGTCACCATACTTGGCTGAATGTCACTTCACTTAAAATAGTCCTGTGGTGTCAATGTGATTAAAAAATAAAAATATTTTAATTATTACTGTTTAAAGATTATTTTATATAGAGCACAGCATGTTACACCTCCCAA